>NC_133663.1:58538855-58855522 GCF_037893015.1 Macrotis lagotis | reverse complement strand
ATCTACCCCCTTTCTCCTGCTTCTGAAAACTTCTTGTCCTATTTCTCTCTAAATTAAGCTTCTTCTCTGTTGACTGAATTGTTCCTTAGCACAAAGACCTTGGCATTCCCATAGGTATTGTTCCTTTTGTCACATTCAACATCTGGTAAAAACAACTTTAAGAATCCTTCATATACTGTTTCAGATACTATGAGAAAGCCTGTGGGTGGGAGCTTATTCCATTCCACTGTTCAGAGGGTGGTAGAACTTTAGCCCTAGGATGGATTTTAAAGATCAGCTAGAATAATCCCTTCCTTTTCAGGTGAGGAAACTGAGGCATGGTAAATGGAACAGTTTGTGTAAAGTTGTATAAGAACTAGAGCAAAATGAAGCTTCAAACCTCAGATCTGCTCTTTCTACCTCACAGTTACATTTGTTGACTTTATGTATTCTGAAATTTATCAATCATTCATTTAGTAAACATTTATTAAGAACCAGCTGTTATGGTGTGTTCCAAAGGTATTTAGCCTCTCTGGTATGAGGTCAGACATTGAAAACATCCCTTGTATCCCAGGACATTTTCAGTTGTCCTAACTTTTGTTCTGCCACTAGACTTTGATGACTCTGGAAGAGAGAGCAAGGTTGATGACTTTGTGAAACTTTTTCTAACCTAAATCCAATTTATGATCGAGTCAAGACATCACCCCATGATGTCATTGGTCCTGATAAGGACCAATAAAAAAGGAAGAACAAACAATAACATTAGGAGCCTACTATGTCTCAGGCCCTGTGCTAAAGCACCAGGATACAAGGAAAGGTAAAAGACAATCCCTGCCCTCAAGAACCTTACCACCTACTGAAAAATGTGAGAAATGTCTTGTAATTTTGTATTGTAAATTGAATGGTGAGACTGGTAGCATGGTGTTCAGTAGAAAGCCCTGTGTTTGAAGTAAGGGAAAAAATGTAAATAAATAAATAAAACATATTAAAACACACAAGTATGGGGTGGGGGGGGGAGAGAGAGAGAATGAGAATGAATATGAATCTGGGTTTGAATCCTTGGATGAGTCTCTTGGAGCTTCACTTTTCTTATCTGTAAAATGAAGGACTTGTACCACCTGACACCCTAAGGGTCCTTCCCACTGTAAATTTACAATTCTGTAACCCAATGTGGTCCTGCATAGCACCAACCTTCAGAAAACCCTCAAAGTACTAAGATATTTATAAGCCCTATTATCTACCTTGACTGTTCTTGTGATCAAAATGAGCTTCAAGCAGTCCAAACAGACTTCCTAGAAACCTGCTGCTATCAGATTTCCTGTCTAGCTGGGGCCACCTAAATTAAATTATGGTATTCCCTGTGATTATGATCCCCCTTTTGTATTTTTTCTACCACCACACAAACTCACTGTCAAAATTTACCTTCCTTTGTTGGTGCAAAAGCATTAGATTTTTAAGCCACATCCAAGGTCACAGAATCATAGAATTTGAGTTTCAAAGAATTTGAAGGTCAAATAGCCCATTCCTCCTTATTTCAAAGTTAAAGAAACTGTGAGGCCTCCTATAATTAAGTGACTCACACAAGGTCATGCCAAAAATAACTGGCAAGACCAGAATTCTAAACCCTATCTTCAAACTTCAGTTCATTATTTGTTTTTTTTTTCCCAGACTGAACACAACAATGTAGTTTTTTAAACCTACATGTGCTTGTACTCTCAATCCAAACTCATGAGCCTGCTCACTCATTCTTCAGAGTATGCCCCACTTCTCTTTCTTCTCCCCTCCCTCTTTCCTTGTCTCTTTGGCTCTCATGGTTACCAATAAAGCAAGGTTCCCTTTGGTTTGGTTTACAGGTGTAAATCACACGTCTCTGCTCTGGCTCTAGATCAGACTTGTGATTCTTCATTTACCCTGAATTAGGACTATCCTCATTCTTTTGGTGATTCCCTCAGTGAATTTCCTCGCATTGGCCTCCCCTCTCCAGTTCAGAGTTTAGGAAATTATCTAGGAAGCTTCTGTACCCTCACTTCCCTTTTCCTCTTTTCTTCCCTTTGCCTGGTATTATGTTCGTCTCTGATTTTCAAGCTATTTCTAGGTGAATTATCTTTAAACAGGTGGTGGACAATGTTTTCTTTATATTAAATCATTCTGACATCTGATTTGATTTCTCCAAATAGTTCTTTTCTGATTTTTCTTCTTTTTAATTACTCCTCCCACTCTTCCATTCCTGATTTCTACTAATCAATGATCACTATTTTTTAAGTGGCAATACAAAGACAAAAAATGAAACAGCCCCTGTACTGTAGAGTCTTTCATTCTATTTAGGGAAACATCTAGGTAAATACAACATAATGCTCATTCAATACTAGGTAATGGGTAGGGGAATGGAGGGAGGGCTACAGCTTGTGGATAGAGTCAGGGAAAGAATCCTGGAGAATTCTTATTCCATTCAGCTGAACTTTGAAAGGAATCATGAATTCCAACAGACATAAGGGAGGAGAAAGCTAAAGTGGAAGTATAAGAATATATAATTATTATTTATAATTACATAAGAAATATAAAGAGAGTGCCTGTACTCATAGGAACAGATGGAATGTTGTGTTTGAGCAACAATCAATTGATCACTTTGGCTGAAATATGTAGGGTGGATAATAGGGAATTATGTGTCATAAACCTCGAGATGTAAGTTGAAACCAGATTGTGAAGTGTTTTGAGCATCCCCCTTTCATCTTCAAGGCAATATGGAGCCACTGGAGGTTTTTTTGAGCAGGCAAGAGACAGAGGCAAGCTTTGATTTAGGAAGATCACTTGGGCAGCTATTTGGAGGCTAGATAAAAGAGAGGAGAGACTTGGGGCTGGAAAACTAATCATCACTAAGAGGTGATGAGGGCCTCAACAGGGTATCAAGGATGGTAACTCTGGTAGGAAAAAAAAGGAGCTTGGGAGCTTGGAAGCAGAAACAATGAGATTTGGCAACTGATTGGATAAATGCAATGAGGGGAATGGAAAATTGAAGCTAGCTCTGAGGTTGTGAACAGTAATTAGAAGAAAAGTGATAGCCTAAACAGAAATAGAGACATTCGGAAAAAGGGTGGATTTCAAGGAAAAAGATAAGTGATCTTTTGTGGACATGTTGGGAATTGATGTCCTTGGACTGTTTTGCAGTATATATAATTGACAGTGATACTGGACTGGAATTCAGGAGAATTCCCATATATTTTAGGGCTAAATAGTTGGATGTGAGAGACATTATCACAAATATGACCAATCAGTCCCTGAGAGCTGATGAGATGACTGAGAAGAACAGTGAGAGAAAAGAAGAGTGCCCTGGTGGAAGCAATGGGGTAATGCCCACTGGTAGAAGGAGAGACATATATGATGATAGAAGGAATCTGAGGAGTGGCCAGCCAGGTAGAAAAGGGAGCCAGGTAGAAAGAGAGCCAAGAGAAAGCATTTTTCCCCCTGAGAATCCAGGAAATAGAGAATATTCTAAATGAAATGTTATTCAGCAGCAGTGTTGCTAGACTGGGTGACAGAGACACCAGAAGCTCCTGCCTCTCCATTGCCCTCTTGCTTATTTATGGATTCTGATAACATTCCTAAACGCTCCTCTTCCATGTTCAATAAGTTCATGTACTGGGAAAGAGGTGGAGTATACCTGTAGTAATTTGGGAGTTAGAGTGATTGAAGAAACCTCAGTTGATCAGGACTTGGGAGCTTCTCTGCATTTTTAACCTTTTCTTGTCTCTCTTGTACACAGAATTGGACCTTCTGGTAAGTGTGATCACAAGTATCACTGGTGTGCTGTTTGATAGCATGGTCAGAAACATTTTTATTTTTAATTCTTCCATTTATTTTTAGCTATTGTTATGTTTGTTTGAAAATTTTTTATTCATCAAGTATATATTAAGTTCTATAGATGCTCTTACATTGAGAATAATTGCTCAATTATGAGATGTCATGATGGCTGAGAAATCATAGTGATGGACATAGGATGTCCATAATAATCATAATAATGTTGATATTTTACTGATTTTGTCCTTATGAAAATATTGTGGAATAGAAAACAATTGTATTTCATAGATATGTTTATGAAATAAGCAGAGGAACCTTTACAGTTGATGCTGTGAGAACTCTTCAGAGATGCTTGTCCTTTTTTTCACTATTCTTGACTATTTCATTTATGTTTCTATTTCTTCTCCAAACATATTTGAAGTATGGACAAAAGCCATGATTGGCATGGTGTGGTTAGGTGATTGGACTGAAGACTTAGAAAGCTATTGAAGGATTGGGAGATGGTTTTCACACAAGATACTGTGAAGAGCTAGTCAAATGCTACTTTGGTGGCCAAGACCAGTCAAACTGTTGCAATTATTCCATCTTTCCCAAAGCTACTGTTTGAATATTTTTGAGAGCAGAGAAGGTTGGGGAACCATTAAGAGAGGCTTATATGAATGTAAATTTTATTTGGGAAATAAAATTAAAATCTTTTGAACTCTGGAAACCTGAATTGTAGTGGGTTATGCTGATCAGATGGTATCTGAGAGAGAAAGGTGTTTAAGGAGGGATCACCCTGTTTATATCTGGAGAAGGAAGGAAGGTAAGAAGGAGGGATGGAGGAAAAGGAAAGAAGAAAGGAGAAAGGAAAACAGAAAGGAAAGAGGAAGAAAAGGAAAGAAAAAAAGAAAAGGAAAAAGGAAAGGAAAGGAAAAGAAAGAAAAGGGAAGGAAGAAAAATGGAAGAAAGGAAAGGCAGAAAAAAGGGAGGAAAGAAGAAAGAAAGGGGAAAGGAGGAAAAAGAAGGAATAAATGAAAGGGAAATTTTGAAAACTTACTGTAAAGCAATGGCATATTTGAAGTATGTTACAAAGATGAAATTGAAAGATTTGGCAACATATTGGGAGATCTGGTATGAGTAAGGGGGAATGGGAGACAGACAGACAGACACACACACACACACACACAGGTGTGTGTGTGTCTCGAATGACTCAAGTGCAGACACTGTGGCTTGCTTAGGGTCCCATAGGCAGCATGTATCAGAGGAAGGGACTTGGCTTGGAAGAACCCAGGAGGAAATATAAATGTCTTATCAAACCACCCAAGTTTCAATATCATTTCCAGTTTTAAATTGTAGCGAAGGCCTGGCAGATGCAGCCCCAGCCTGGTTTCCCTTTGGGAGAGGGGATAGAAAGCCACATGCTGCTGCTTTTTTTTTTCTTTCCACTGGATGCGCTCCACTCAGAACTCCCTGATGCTCCCATTTGTAGCACTCATCAGTGCTTAGAAAACAAATAGCTCAGCCCTCCCTCCCATTGGCGGGTTGGCGCGGCGCTGAACCCAGAGCCCAGCAAACTGACAGCATGTGACTGCAGGGAGAGGGCAAACTGGATGGGGATGAAAGCTCCCCGATGGAGTGGAGCAGACTTGTATTTTTATCTCTGCTGAAGGATCCCCATCTCTCCCTCCCCCTTCCTGCCTCCCGTCCATGGGCCCCTCTCCCCCCTCCTGGCTTGACCTGGGTGTTTCCATTTCAGCAAGTTCTGATTCATTCATCTGGCCTTAAAAAAAAAACAGCAGAAAGGTGGGAAGGGTTGGTCCTGGGCCTGCGGATGGGGGGCCTGGTGGAGTGTCATGGTGGTGGTGGTGGGGCTGAGAGAAGATACGGTGCATCTAACGAGCAGCAGCGCCAAGGCTCACCAAGGATTTCCTTTGCTCCTAGGACATCCTTTGCTGGGCATCTGGCTGGGATTCTCGTGGGCCTCCTGTACACGCTGGGGCCTCTGAAGACCATCATGGAAGCATGTGCAGGTGCAGAGCCAAACCCCTTGGGGCCCCCAGACCCGATGCTCCAGAGGGAGCCTGAGCAGCCCTGCCCCTCTCCTTGTGACCCCAGCCAGCACAAAGATAAAAGCAGCCCAGGCTGTTTGCTGCTGCTTCAGCAGTTAAGGAGGAAGGCTGAGCTTCAGTTTTGACTTTTAAGGCTCCTACTTTTCAGGAAAAGGGATTCTTAGCTTTAGAGCTCCCTGAGGAACCTCTGAGATGTCTTGGAACGTGGCAAATGTTGAGGGTCTTTAAATCAGCCCATTTTAGGGACTGCTCTAAGGACGGGTCCTGGACTTGGGATTTCATTGGGAGGAGGCACTCCTGGGTGAGGAAGTTCTTCCTTTTGTCAGCTCAGGCGATGCCCTGGTTAAACTCTGGACTTGATCCAGGATGAGAGTTAGAATCCAGTCTCAGACATCCGACTCTAAATAGCTGATTGCTGTGCATCCAGGGCCATCTCCAGTTGTCCAGATTCATATCTGGCCACTGGGACCCAGATGGCTCTGGAGAAGAAAGTGAGGCTGATATTGTGAGTGAACTAACATCCCCCTCACTCAAATAGAGTTCGTGTGCTTGTCATGGCATCACCTCCTTGATGCATGCCGTGGTCGTCTTCAAAAATGAAGGATAAATATTATCAGGTCCAACTTAATCATCTTAAAGAATTACCTGAAACTGTTAGGTGACTCACAGGGCTGGAGTTAGGAGGACCCGAGTTCTAATTTGGCTTCAGAAACTTGTTACTAGCTGTGTGAACTTGGGCAAGTCATTTAATCCCATTTCCTGGCAAAAAAACCAAAACAACTGCCATGTTTTTTTTTCCCAAAAAAATTCTATCACAGTAATCCAAAATCCAACACAGTTGGCTTTCTTTTGGGGGGCGGAGGTATTTCTGCAAGATGATGGGGTTAAGTGACTTGCCGAAGGTCACACAGTTAAAGTAAGTATTAAGTGTCTGAGGTCAGATTTGAACTCAGTTCCTTCTGACCCCAGGGCTGGTGCTCTATTCACTGTGCCATCTGGCTTGCCCCGTAGCTGACTTTCCATCCCCTTTTCAGGTCAGACTTGTACATGGCCGATTTGTGTAATATTAAAGAGAAGCCATGTGGTATAGGGGCTAGAGAGTAAGCCTGGAAGCAGAGGGATTGCCCAGGCTTGTCATGAGGATTAAATAAGAATGTATGCACTTTGGAAATATTATTTTATTTAATCCTCATGATAATCCTGGGCAGTAGGTGTGATAATCATCTCCATTGTATAATTGAGGAAACTGTGGCAAACAGGTTGAATACTTGACCAGGGTCACCCAACTCGAAAGGGAACTTAGGTCTTCCTGACCCTAGGATCAGTGCTCTATAGTAGGAGTTGAAAGCAGATATCAATTACTTCTGCTTCCACAAATACTTGTGTTTACAGCATTTAAAGTTGACTTGAGACTAGTTTACTTTTTCTTGATCCATAAATAGCTAGTTTCCATAGGTTTTGTTTATAATCATTTACAAAAAGTATTCATAAAAGCAGAATATTTTCAAACCATCCATTTTCTCCTTTATTGTTGGATTGAATTCCCTTTGCTCAGAGGCCTTGCAGCCCACCATGCTATATCCAGGGAGTCAATGCTTGCTTGTTGCAGTATTGAAACATGCATATTTGGGGAAAGTCAAGTGAATATTGTTTGATAAAAGTGCTGTCCATCTTTATTTTCTTTGAGAGGAGATGTGATTAATGGAAATTCCTTAAGAAGTTTTATTTTCTGAAAGCTTCGATTGCAAAAGAGATCTGGTTCCTCAGTAGTATATGCATTGTTTTAATATGGATTTTTGTGACTGAGGGATTTATGTGCAGGGATGCTAAATCTAGATTTTTTTTCTTTTCAAATATTCAGACTTTTAACCAATTTTAATGTTTAGGTTTTTTCCTTAAAAGTTTTCAGATTTTCTCTAGTCTAATTTATGTAACTCATCTTGGTATTCTAAGTTTGAAAGATAAAAAGAATCGCAAAGACCATCTTACCCAACTCTACTTTAGAGATTAAGAATTTGAGGCATAGAGAAGCCACACTTGTATTAAATAGCAAAACTAGAACTCAGAAATAACACCCACCCCCCAAAAAATAGACATTAGTAGTAGCATCAAAAATTTATTTCTCTAAAGTTGATGAATCTGCAAACACTTAGGAGAAAAACAGTGAATCAAGTGTCAGAAGATCTGGATTGGAATGAGCAGTTTAATATGTCTGTGACAATGGATAAGTCACATATACAGGTCTCAATTTTCTTGGTCTGGCCCTCTCATCTTATTGCTAAGAAAACCTGAGATCTGAAGAAATTAAGTAACTAACCCAAAGTCACACCAATAGGGTTAGGATGGAATTTGAATTCACCTCTTTGACTATGAACTTTATCTTGTATCATTTATTCATTGTAGAAAGAGGGAATTTTAATAGATGATTTTAATAGAGTATTTCCAGATGAGCCTTTATTAGGTACTTACTATATGTGCCAAGGTACTGTGAATAACTGGAAAAAAAAACAAGTAAGAGTTAAAAGAAAGACAATCTTCATGCTCAAAAAATTTGCATTCCTTTAATTAGGGAAGATAGTGCAAAAAAAAGGAAGTGAAAAGTATTGGTGAAGGTACCCATTGAAGGACTAGGGAGAGGAGTACAAATGAATTAAATGAAAGGATGATATGAGTTAACCTATGTAAAGCACTTTTTTATGCTCAGTTTTTAGAACTCTGAGACCCAATTTTGGGTTTTCTTGGCGAAGATGCTTGAATGGTTTGCCATTTCCTTCTCCAGTTCATTTTCCAGATGAGGAAACTAAGGCAAACAGGGTTAAGTGACATACTCAAGGGCACATAATTAGTGTCTGAGGTCAGATTTGAACTTAGATAGATGAGTCTTCCTGACTCCAGGTCTGCCACTGTACATTGTGGCACCATCCAGCTAGTAAAGCACAAAGGAATTAATAAATTAATAAATTAATAAATATACATTTTTTTATTTGCACTATGATAGGTGCTTAATAAATACTTAAAAAAACCATATAAAGCACTTTGCAAACCTAAAAATGCCACGTGAATGCTAGCTGTTGTAGTCATTAGGCCAGACTGGTCTGGATTGAAATAAGTCAATTGGAGGTCCACCATCCTCAATTGGAGGATCAAGGAGAAACTTAACAATTGGAAGAAGACATTTAGGATAAGGACTTATTCCTGCTACCATCTATAGACAACATAATGATGCCAATTCTGCAAGAAATGAATTGTATAAGGGAGAAAATAAACCTTTCTTTTTTTCCTGGAAAAGTCAAAGACATTATAAAAAATTTGCAGTTTACCCCAAATATCAGCAAAATGATTATACTTTTAAATTGTGCTTTTTAAAAAAAAAATTCAACTTAGCTATCATTGCCAAATAGAAATATTTTGATATATGAGGAAGAACAAAATACAATCATCTCTATGAAATGAGAAATGTCTATCACTTAACAGTGTTTTTTTTAAAAAGCAGGTATTAAACTGATAATAAAATTATTCTAATTTACTTATATCTTATATTTTTATTTGCTGAATATATTTAATATGAGTATAATTTATAAAGTATAAAAATCTCTTGCCTTTTTTAAATTTTTCTTGATTTAGGCATATTCTCCTTCAACACCCATTACCCAAGACAGCAACATTACTTTGATAATTCTGGTAAGTACTTTATGAAAATGGTTTCATCCATGGTTTTTAAAATGTCTTTTATGTAATTTCATCTATGTGGGACTCTTTGCTATCAAAGGAGATTAATTAGGGCTAAACAATTTTCCCTTGGTTACTTAGCCAGGAATTGTCAGAGATTAGACTTGAACCCAGGTCTTCCCCAGCTCCAAATCTAGCACCCTATTCAGTATACTGTAATACCTATTATTGATTATTCTATTTTTAATGCATCAATGTATTATTTCATTATTATTATCAAGGTATTGTTTTATTAATATATTTTAATATAACTGTTTCATTCATTAGAATTTATTTTTATTTATTTTATTTATTGAGAAATAAAATAGTTTCCTCCTTTACAGTACAACTAGAATGTCTCATTGCATCCTAGAGATAACTATGACTTCTGAAAAGCTCTTTCAGGAAAGCTCAAAATCTGTCTGATCCTATTCCATTGAGGAGATTGCAAATATAGTCCCATTGATGACCTTTGTGTCCATGCTCCTAGATGCAGAGTTGCTCATTCCTAACTTGACCATAGGGTGTGTGTGTGGGGTGTCCCCAACAACCCTAAAGCAGTTCTCACTGATGTTGGAAGAGTGAATGCTTGTTCTAGTGAAATCTGAGATCTTTGAAGGGTTGACACAAAGAATGCCTACTTCAGTCTCCATTTTTAAATAATGATGATGGTGATAATGATAGAAATAATACTCTATTCTAATGTGGGACTCAAAACTCTTTCAGACATATGATAGAGTGTTTCATCTGTCCCTGAAGAGAAGCTATAAATAAGATAATCCCATTTTAAAAGAGGATATGGACTAGGAAGGGAAGTTGCCAATAGGGATAGTGGACCTTAGGCATGAAAAAATGTGTAGGACATGTCACCGGCATGGCAGAGTTCAAGCTAGAGCATGGGACATCTCGTTCCTAGTCCAGATATCTTGCTATTTAGCTCATACTTCTGAGTGTTAGGGACTTTCTTCAATAAAACAAGACTAACACATTTTCTAAATATCAAAACCATACTGAGAGGGTACCTCTGAAATAAGTGATTTTTAGATGGGATGAACAGAAAGCATTGTTTCCTCTCCCTACTTTTCCAGTAAATAGGTGGGGCAGAGTGCCGGCTTCAAGTATATATATAGGTCAAGGGCTGGGTGTCCCACATTCCAGCTACCCCAGGGAGCACAGGGGTAACTGGAGCATTGCCAGATGACGTGCTAGGGAAGCAGCAAACTTGGGAAGTACTCTATGTACTTTGCATGCATGCTAATTTAGAACAGCTATAGAGTTCAAAATAAAGCTATGGACTTATTTTAAAGAGCCATTCCAAAGAATCCACTCTTTAAAATAAACCTATATTTTGATCTACATATCCAAATCTACTCCCTTTTCTTCATTTGATCATAAAGTATTGAAGATCTTTTTTTAATCCTTAAGTCAATTATACTTATCAAGTGACCACTGAAGAGACAAGGTAGAATGGTGACCCATATCACCTTTATATTTTATATAAATTTATTTTTTATAATTATATATAAATTTATAATTTAATTGGTGATATAGAGCCAACGCATAACAAAGAAACAATCCTGGGCAAATACTATGATGCCTTTGCTTAATGGACTACAGAATAATGAAAATTGACTTATTCTAGGGATAGTTAGTGAGGAATAGGTGAGAAAGAGCAATGAGAGTGGAATGTGTATAGGACATGTGGAAGGAAGCAAAGTTTTTTGTGTTTCGAAAATTGATGATATTGAAAATTTTAAAAAGAGAAGACATTATAGCTTTATTTCAGGATTAAAAAAAATATGGAATAGGATGTATTCTGCTTGGCCCCAGGTGGCAGAACTAGAAGCAATGTGTAGAAATGATAAATAAGCTTTTTAAAGCTTCCCCCCCCTTTTCAATTAATAAGCATCATCCTTTCCTCTCCACCCTGGTCTTCTCCCTCCTTTAGGGTGACAACAGGCTGCCTCTCTGATAACTAAGCCATTAACTTAACCTGACAGAATTGGGAAAAGAGTAACTTTCCTTAAACAGTCAAGTCACAAGCTATCCCACCCCCACATAAAATAGATGTGTGTGCATGTATGTGTGTATGTACTTATATAGTTAGGTGCAACTGGTGGTTCAGTGGATAGAACACTGGCTCTGGAGTCAGGAGAATCAGAGTTTGGATCCAGCCTTAGACTTTTACCAACTATGTGACATTGGGCAAGTCACTTAACCCTGATTGCCTTGCATCCAGGGCCATCTCCAGTCATCCTGATTCACATCTGGCCACTGGATCCAGATGGCTCTGGAGGAGAAAGTGAAGCTTGTAACTTAGCACAGCATCCCCTCATTCAAATCCAATTCATGTGCTTGTCGTGGCATCATTCCCTGATTTGGGGGCAGCTAGGTGGTGCAGTGGATAGAGCCTTGGCATCACCTCCATGATGTCATGGTTTTCTTCAAAAATGAAGGAGAAACATTATTATTATTACATATATAGTCAATCATACCAAATTCTTCCACAGCTCATATCTAAAAACAATCATCTCAATTTGCATCTTGAATCTTTCACCTCTCCATCAGGAGGTAGATGGTATGATTCATCTTTAGTTATCATGTTGGATTAATGCTTTGATCAATTTGTTTATCTTTATAGGATTGTTGTTGGATCAATTCACTACACTGTGGCTCAGTGTATACAGTACATCTTCCCAGACTTCTCTAAAGCTTCCTCTAATGTCATTTTCATTGGTATAGTGGTATTCTCTTCCATTCATAGACCATCATTTGTTTATCTGTTCTCCAGCCAATAACATGATGGGGAGAATGATTGTAATTTTTAATTGTCCTTTCATATGATTAACTTATTCATCATAATCAAATAAAAATACTTCAGCATATCAGGAAGACTAACATAAAGGAGTGTATGTATAACAGGTTGCCTTTCAAGGTAAAGTTCTATCCCTTCCTGGAGTTCTTAAAACAATGGCAGACAACCACTCACTGAGCATGTGATAAAGGAGGTCTTCAGTTCAGATAATATAGAGTAGATTATCTTTGGATCTCCTTCCAGCTCTGGTAACCCATGGACTGTGATAATTATCTTGTTTGCCCATTGAATTTTTTATCAGTTTTCTAGCTCTGCTGATAGGATTGTCTCAGCCACTAAGAAAATGTTATTGAAGAGACTGGTGCGTGATCACCAATCATGTTCACACTGTATGATGTTAAAGACTGTTCTACTGGTTTGCTGCCTGTGTTGGTAGAGGCTTATCTTTTTATATATACTGATGTTTGTGATTTATTAAAACCAAGACCATAGGGCATTTTTGGGGGCAATGGATAGGACAGAATATTTTATAAAACTGACAGAGACAAAAGCTTTTTTTTTTCTTTAACACTGTTCTGTCAGTGTTAAATCAGAAAGACTGTGTGTTCACAGCTTATTTCTGGTTGTGATAGTCAGGGTGACAGCAGGTTTGCTTCGCTGCATTTACATTACCTCTGGTAACTAGGCACTTTAAACTTAACCTAGCAGAATTAAGAAAAGAGTAATTCTATAAATAGTCAATTCATAAGTTATTGCAGTTGGTGACTGGAAAAGGAAAAAATGAGATTGGGCCTCACCATTATAACTTTGAGAAAGTAATATTATAGCCTGAAAACTCTATTTGCAAAATAGCAAAAGATGTAGGAGAGATAGTTATGGGGAAGGGTCAGGAATGGAAAGATAAATCTGGGATTCATCAATGTGAGGGTTATAATCAAGGGCATGGGAATGGATGAGATCACCCAGGGCGTAGATAGGAAGAATCATCCTTGAAAGAATCATCCTTGAAAATATGTAGTAGCCCTAACCTCCCTTGGCATAGAACACTGATCTTTCGCTAACATTACAGTCAAAATGTTCTTGATTTCAAAAATCCAATTTCAAAAAGAAAAAAAAAAGAAAAATCCAATCTTAATCTCAAATGTTTTCTGTGGCTATGTCCCCTATTCAATTCAAAAAACATTTTAAGTCCTATTATGAGTAAGAACCTATATGAGGTACTCAGGGCTACAAAGATAAAAATTGTGTAGACGCTACCTTTAATGTGTCCATTTTCTATTGGGGACAATATATTATGTACAAAAATAAAATACAGCATGGGTAATAAAGGGAACAAAAGGCTGTAAATCAGGGAAGGTGTCCCTTGGAGGAGGTATTTGAACCAAGCTTTGGACAGAAGATAGGCATGCTGAAAGAGAAAGATGAGTATTGCATGTATATTCCAGACATGGAATGGAAGCCAGAGGAGAGATGTTAGATTTGTGGGAACACCCAGTAGTCATCTTTGGCTATAATGGAATTTGTGGAAAGAGTAGTAATATGAAACAAAGTACTCTAGTTATCCTAGTTTCGAAACTAGAAGAGATTTTAGAGATCATCTAGCCAGATTTTTGGAGCTCATAACACAGTGCCTGGCTTGGAGCAGGTCTTTAATTAGTGCCGGTTAATTGATTGATCGGAGGACCTTTATTAAGTTTGTATTTTAATGCTAGAAGCCATAGGGAGCTATGAAAGTTTCTGTTTTGTTTTGTCTTCATCAGAGGATTGACACAGTTCGATTTGGTGCCTTAGGAAAATTGCTCTGACAGCTAAGTAAAGAATGGATTGGAAATGGGAAATACAGGGAAACCAAGTTAGAAGCTTATGCAATACTTCAGTCAGGAGGTGACAAAGATGCCAAAAAGACTGGTAACATAGTATAGATGGAGAAAAGGGACGTGATAAAGATAGAAGTGATGGGTATTGGCAGCCAGTATCTACAGGGGCAGGAGGAAGATCAGAGGATCACAGAATCAGATCTAGAAGGGACTATAGCATCTACTGAGTCCACATCCACTACTCTCCCCTTCAAATTATAGATAAAGTGAGATACAGAGAAATTAAGTGGCCCAGGGTCACACGCAACTAGTAAGTCATTACGGTTTTGCTTACTCTTGAGTCCAATATGTGCCTACTTTTCCATACTGTATCTAAAAATATCAAAGACTAGGCAGTTTCATATTTGGATGACTGAGAGGAAAGTGATACCCTTAACAGAAATAGGGAAATTCACAGAAGGGGCCAGTTTTGATGGAAAGATGATGAGTTCCATTCTAGAAAGGTTGAGTTTGAGATGCTCTTCAGGAAATTGGAAATTAAGGACTATATTTCAGGAGAAAAATTAGGGCTAATGTAGAGATATGGCATGTTTAGCCTCGGAGAAGACTATTCACGGGGTAGAGGAAGACATGGTAACTGTCTTCAAGTATTTGAAGTGAAAGACTTTGTGTGTAGGAGAGATAGAGAAACAAATTGTTTTATTTGGCCCTGGTTATCTATTAAGGCTTCTGTGCTCCCATTTTTTTGTGATATCACTGAACTCCTGTAGGGCTTAAAAATAAAGTAGGCAATACTTATTTATTTGTAGTTTCCTCCAAGTTTCCGTTATCTTTTTTTTTTTCCTCCTCACATACTGGATTTTAAATTGCTTTGAGCATTTAAATCCAATGCCCTTTGTCATCCTGTATAGCACCTAACATAGTGACGAGCACACAATAGGCCTGCCCCAGTAAGGAAGACCCAGTAGCAGTGGGTGACAAAAGAAGCACTGCCATCTGGGCATGGTTCCTCACCATCATAGCTATCCTCAAAATCAAAATGACCACCTTGGCAGATGGTGGCTTCCTTCTCTTTGTCAATCTGTAGACAGAAGCCAATGACTACTTTCAGGCATGTTCTGATGAAGGTACCTTTCTCATATGAATTGGACCAGATAGATTGCTATCTTAGGGACTGTTGTTAGGGCCTGTTGTGTGTGGGAACACTGTAAACTCTCATCACCTGGTGTCCTTGAGCACCAGATTTACTAAGTGCCACAGGAATGGCTTAGAGACTGGAAAGGTATTTAAGCACTGGTATTTCGGTAAATAAACAGAGCACTTGGAGATCTTGAAGGAGTACTTGTCTCCCTTGTGACCCTTGTCTCCCACCCCTCCAATGCTTGCCTAGGGAAGATTAAGGGAGTCCAGAAAAGGACTCAACATAAGAGTCCAGGAAAGGGACGCAACATGGTATCCCAACTGGGACTCATCACATTGGCCTCCAAACTGGGACTCAACAACTCAGATCTCTTCCAGATCTCAGATTCTGCAACTCTGTATCTTAGAATAATTATTTGAGAGCTGGGTGGAAAATGGGTTGGAGGGAGACCAATTAGGAGGATGTTGTAGATAAAATTTATAAGTTTGAATGGAATGGCCAATAGAGATCCAGCCTCAGTACCAGGAAGAAATGAGTTCAAGTGTTTTATATATATATATATATATATATATATATATATATATATATATATATATATATATATATATATATATATATATATATATATATATATGTGTGTGTGTGTGTGTGTGTGTGTGTGTGTGTATGTAGTGGGGTTGGACTAAATAATTCCTACCATCTTTAAAATCCTGTGATCCTCAACTCAGAAACCTACTTACTCATTGCCTGCTCGCTCTCTCTCTCTCTCTCTCTCCCCCCATATATACATACGTGTGTGTGTGTGTGTATACATATATATGTATGTGTGTGTGTGTGTGTATATATATCTTTAGGTTGTGTGAGACCCTGGGTCAGTCACTGAATCACTCTCAGTCTCTAGGCAGCTTTATAAGATTAGAAGTTTTAGGGAAGATGACAATTGGCCTTAGTATGGGAAGTTTCCTCTCTTGTTCTCTTTGTCAAGGAAATCACACAGGAAGACCCTCTCCCTTAATAGCAAAATAACACTTGTCTCAGAGTCATTTCTATGAAATCTATTGAGGACACAGCCTGGTCTTTTTTTTTTTAATTTCTCTTATATTTCTCCTGAGCTGTCTTTTCCATATCTGTGTTAGTTCCATCTCAGTAAGTTGTTTATCTGTGAGTCTTTCCCCTCTCTAATTGCTTCAGAGTACAACTGCCACACTAGTATTTCTTAAACACATTTTCATTTGGACTCTGTCTACATGGGGAAAGAGTCCTGGCTATATCAAGCATCAGAGGACCTGGTTCTGGGTTCCAAATGTCATTTACCTATACAACTTATGGACAAGATTTTAACTTTCCAGCTGTAAAATGGGGGAAGGGGGTGGGGTTGGACTGAATAATTCCTACCATCTTTAAAATCCTGTGATCTTCAACTTAGAATCCTACTATTCATTGCTTTCTACATCCCTGCCAGTTTTCCGAGTTTTTCCACCATTTGGATTTGTCTCATTTACCCCAATTTTCTCTCTCATTCCTCCCAAACTTGTATCTTTTGCCTAGTTTAAGCTAGTCTCATTCTCATCTATTGCATACACCAAGCATTGCCAATTCTATATGCTTGTCTTAGTTTCATTCATTAATTTAAAAAAACTCCAAAAAACATTGATTAGCTTCATTTGTACTAGGCTCTGTGCTAAGACAAAGAATAAAAGACAAAGAAAACAAATAAAACATAAAAAAAAAAATCCTTTCCCTCATGTCATACTCATTCTATAAGAGGAAAAACAATAAATTAATAAGAGAAGGTGACTGTCACATTTGTACTAAGCAATTTTCAGTGGGGGAGGGGGAGTGAGGAGGGATCATCTGGAGGGGCAGGGGCACCTGTTCTGAAAGAAATGAGAAATTATATCAAGAAGAGGTGAAGCTGTACAGAGGGCATTTGAGGCATGGGGAACAGATTATACAAATCTTAAGGCTAAGAAACAAATGGAATGTGGAATTCTTTGAGTCAGTAGGCCAGTTTGGCTGGAATTTAGGATACATAAGGTGATCTGTGAGCCATATTGTGAAGGACTTTAAACTCCAGAGGAGTTGGTATTTTATTTTAGAGACAGAAGGGAAGCCACTGAAATTCATGGAACAGTGGTGACATAGATAGGTGACAGGGAATAGACCGATGCCTTAGGAATATCAATATAGTAGCCAAGTGTAGGCATATGGATTTGAGAAGGAAGGGATTGGTGGCAGAGACTTTGCCAATTTTTCTCCATTTTCTTCATCAAGCTATTTCTTTATTAAGGCTTTCTTGATCCCATTTATTTGTGACATCACTGAACTCCTGTAGGACTTAAAAACGAAGCAGGCAACCACACACTTATTTGTGGTTTCCTCAAAGTTTCCAATATCTTTTTTTCCCCTTCACATACTGGATTTAAAACTGTTTTGAACATTTAAATCCAATGCCCTTTTTGGCTTCCTGAATTGCACCTAACATAGTGAGGAGCACATAGTAGGCCTGCCCCAAACATTTGATTTAAACTGGTTTTTTTGTAGGAGCCCCAGGAAAGGAGAAGCAATTTCCTTCAGAATCTGGGTACAGCTACATTTCTGGTAAAATTCCAGTAGAGCTCACCATAATGAATCTCTATGAAGGTAGGCCATATTAACCCAAATTTGCCATCGTTGTAGCTCATTTTGGCTCTGATATGGCTACAGCAGAGCTAAGTCTCAATGGCACACTGAGAGTTAAGTAAGTTAAGTAAGAAGATGACTATCACATTTGTACTTAAGTAAGTTACTCTTAGCAAGAAGTTCATGGAAGAAGACACATCCAACTTAAGTCTTCTCACAACTGCTTTGGGCTTAGATTGTTGAGATTTACATTGATGGAATTTATATAGTTTAAGGAGAGATTGAGGCTGATGACTCTCTTCTCCTAGAGAAGATAGTGAGGCAGAGCTATCCAAAGTCAATTCACTTACAAGTCAAGACATTGCCCTCCTGATGTAATTGGTCCTCTTTGAGCCTCCTTCCTTCCTTCCCTCCCTCCCTCTCCTTTCTCATCCTGTCCATGTATTCATACCCTTATCTGTGGATGCTCTATCTAAAGGAATATAAGTTTTGATCGCTAAAACCTCATAAGATATCTTGGGGTTTTTAGGGTCATATTTTTCTTCTTCTTTCTTATTTATTTTATCATTAAAAAAAAGAACTGGGACAATTTAACCTATGTGGTTTCATTTATGATTTTTTGAAATATAGCACTGGAAAACCAGATCTTGATAAAGCCTATTGAAATTCAGATAGAGCTATTTGACCTTGTCTTAAACCCTAATCACTCTGGCTTTCACTAATTGATCTACAAAGGTTCCAGCACAAACCTCCCTTGGTCCCTGTTTGGGTTTTGGTGGCTCACAATGAGTGAAAGTAGCAATAGTTTTTGTCCTGGCCAGAAACCCCAAGGGTCTTCCCTTCCCAGTTTGATTTTTTTTTAAGTAGGCCACCTTTTCCCTCATTTCTTAACCAGCCTTAATTCACTGAATGGGTATTGTCTCAGACAATCTGAGACCTGTGAAAGACCTTAGCTTAAAAAGGCCAAAGTCTCCATTGCATCTAGGGTCATCTCCACTCATCCTGATCTGTATCTTGCCAAGGGACTCAGTTAACCTTGGAAGAGAGGTGAGGCTGATGACATATTTCTGCCTCATTTAATCCAATTCACTTGCAAGTCAAGACATCTCCCTCTTCTTAACATTGTCTTCTTTGAGAACAAAGGATAAACAACAAACTATAAGATCATCTAGAGACCATAAGACACCTAGGCATCGCAGGTTGTCCTGAGTTCAAATTTGGTTTCACCACACTTATTAGCTGGACAAGTCACTTGAGATCTTTCTGATTCAGTTTCCTCATATCATAATAAATTACCATAATTATAATAGCACCCATCTCCCAATTTTGTGATGTAGATACAGTGATCAAGTAGTTCGATGCTGGACCTGGAGTCAGTAAGATTCACCTTGAGTTCAGATCCAATCCCAGATACTTCCTAAACTGTATGACCCTGGACAAGACACAACCCAGTTTCCTCATCTGTAAAAGGAATGGAGAAGGAAATGACAAATTTTCAAGGAAACCCCAAATGGGGGTCACAAAGTCAGTCACAACTGATAAGACTGAACAACAATAGCAACTCTCCCAGGATTTAAGTTAAAATGAGGTATTTTCAAAATGCTTTGTCAGTCGTAAAGCATATATCAATTCTAGGTAGAATTATTATTTAGAGTGCTTTTTAGAATTGTAGTTAGTAGAACATAGGGATTTTTATACTTTGGTCTTTCATACACTGGTCTGGATCCAGAGAACCACCATCATTTCTGTAAAGCCTAAACAATAACCTTGAAAACAATAATAGAAAAGATTTTGGCCTACTTCAACTGGCCTGTTTTGTGTTTTAATGGAATCACTGTGTTTTGACTTTGGAAAGCATCTCAGAGTTTATCTCAACCTAATTCTATCTAGGAACCTTCATTTTCTCCTAGGAAAATTTGAACCTCATGTTAAGATGTGTGAGCAATGGGGTTCATCCACATTGCCTTTCACATCGTTTTTGAAGTCAGTATTTGTGAGTTCCTTAATGGGGAAATGTAAAGATTCCTCCACCAGCAGCTGTGAACTGATTCAACCTTTCTGGAGAGCAATTTGAAATTATACCCAAAAGGCAATAAAAATGAGCCTACCCCTTTGATCCAGCAATACCACTACTGGGTCTACAACCTGAAGAGATCATGTAAAAGGGTAAAAATATCATTTGTACAAAAATATTCATAGTAGCCCTGTTTGTAATAGCAAAGAATTGGAAATCGAAGGGATTTCCATCAATTGGGGGAATGGCTGAAGAAATTGTGGCATATGTACATTATGGAACCTCATTGTTCTATTAGAAATCAGTGTGTGGGATTAAAAATTCACTTAGAAATATAGAGACTCTGAGCAAAAAAAAAGTTTATTTTGGCTTTTCTCAAGAAAAGGGCACACTCCAAATCTCTCAAAAGTAGTGAAGATCAAGGAGCTGCCCCAAATTGATAGTCAAGCAAGATTATATGGTCTAACACGATTCCCTCCTCCTTCCTATTGTTCCTATGTGTCGACTCATTGGTTAGTCTTCAGTTACTGTCTGGCTACTTGTGAAAATCTACCCCAGCAACAAAGAAAAGAATGAAAGATTTTCATAAAATATTACCTCACCATCCAGATGGTGAGAATAACCTTCAGGATTATAACTATTTTATTGAAGTAATGTAACTTGTCACGGAATGCAAGGTTTAGAAACAGTCTACTTATCATCAAAAAAGAGGACTCTTATGGGCTTCTTCGGAATGCAAGGTTTTTCTCACAGGAACAGCTACTGTTCTCCCAGTTAAGATAGTTTTATCATCAAATAGGTGACTAACTAAAAATGCAAGGTCTCTCTGGAAATATTCCACAATTTCGCCCTCTAACAGATTGGGAGGGTGCCTGGCTTGGAATGCAAGGTCTCTCTCCCTCTTTCTTCTAAGAGTAGTCTAAGAGTAATAGTTTGTCATTGTTTTAATGATTTTTAACCCTGGAAGGCCTTCACTGGGAATATTAACTGTTAAGAGAGAATATTCTACTCATCAGGAGGGATAGGATTTCAGAGAAGCCTGGAAGGATTTACATGAACTGATGCTGAGCCAGATGAGCAGAACCAGAAGAGCATTGTACACCCTAACAGCAACATGGGGTTGATGGCCAACCTTAGTGAACTTGCTCATTCCTTCAGTGCAACAATCAGGGGCAATTTTAGGGTATCTGTGATGGAGAATACCATCTGTATCCAGAGAAAGAACTGTGAAGTTTAAACAAAGACCAAACTACTTCCTTCAATTTTTTTTTTTTTAAAAAAGAGGTGTCTTATGTACTACGTAATTTTGCTATCTCATTTTATTTTTTCCTCAAGAATATGATTTGTCTCTCAACACATTCAATTTTTGATTATTGTATATCATGGAAACAATGTAAAGATTATCAGGTTGCCTTCTGTGGGGGGGGAAGGGATGGGAGGGTAGAGGAAAAATTGTAAAATTCAAAACTACAAAAAATGATAGGTAGAAACTATTGTATATAATTGAAAAAATAAAATATTTATTAAAAAATAGATTCCCCCCACCAGTGCAGATCCAGAGCTTGGCTGTAATGTATTACCTTGGAGAGTTGCATGGGAGGAATTGTGTGCGTTTTTAATATACTCTGTATCAGAGACGGGACTGAAACTCAGGTCTCTCCTGATGCCAGCACCACCCTCTCCACCTACTACCATGCTGCTTGTCATATAGTAGGCAATTAAGAACTGTCTGATCACCATCCATTTAGATTGAGTTCTTTGAACTCAAGGATTATCTTTTGCCTCCTTTTGTTTCACTAGTACTTAGCACAGTATCTTAATATTGAATGATTGATTGATCTCAAATCAATTCATGTTCTTGATTCTTTTCATGTTGAGTATAAGGATAGCTCTTGGCCCTGTAGAATCATTGTAGAGTTCTTTTTATGTCTAATGTGACAGAAGAATGTCTCCCCCCCCATCTATATTGTCAATTTTTAGATCATACAACTCTAGAGGGTATTGATTAGGTTTGTTTGTTTTGTTACCTTTCCTGCTCCCTGGGAATGGCTACAAAGAGAAGGACGAGTATATGAAAATGATGCTATACATGAGCCAGGAAGGAATTAAGATTTCAGACTCAGAGAGGGGAGGTGACTGGTTCTAGGGTCACCAAACTCATTTGATAGCAGAGCTAAGAGAATATTGCATGGGTGGTGCAGTGGATAGAGCTAGACCTGTGTTTCAATCTAACTGTGTGACCCTGGGCAAGTCACTTAACTGTTTTTGCCTCATTTTCTTGAGCTGTAAAATGAGTTGGAGAAGGAAATGGCAAGCCACTCAAGTCTCTTTGCCAAGAAAATCCCAAATGGTGTTATGAAAAGTTGGACATGACTGAAATGATCACACAATAAAAAAAAAAAAGACTAAAAAAGCTTGAGTCATTTGGTTTGTAGTACAGTCTTTAAGAGCCCTGGCTATGCAGTTGGGGGACCTAGATTTAAATTCTTCCTCTAGTGTTTTCTACCATGTGACTTTTGTTCTCAGTTTCATCTTCTGTAAAATGGGGGGGGGAATAGACTGAATAACTGAGACCCCTTCTAGTTGTAGCTTGATGATTCAGTGATCCATGTTTTTGCCTCTTAGTCTGGATTCTTTGGAAGAAGTCAAGATTTCCAAAGGCTGATTTAGCTCTAAATTGATGCATTTTAGTGACTCGCCTGTCGCCTGACCAGTCTGTAAAATGGGAACCTCCTTCATAAGTCTTTTCCATGGAAGATGCTCAGAATCCACAAACTAGATCATTAACAGGGCAAAAAAAAAATGTTCTTTGGAACATTTTTTTCCAGATCCTTCTCTACCCCCAAAGAATAATCACAAGATTTGCATTCTTTCATATGATTCGGGTACAGATACTCTGTGACCATGGGAAAATCACTTAACCTCTCTGATCTTCACGGTCTTCATACTTAATATGAAGAATTTGGACCAAATGATTGGCAGAGTCCCTTCCAGTTCTAATTCCAGGAAAGAATTTTAGCTTTGCAGAAAGAAATATATTATGAAGCTGAGAGTTCATGTCAGCAACCAGCTGAGGAACATTTAAGAGTGAATCTTTCATAAGTATGAACTTAATGTTAATGTGACCATGCCCAGCTAAGTAAGGCTTTATAAGCCAATGAACCTCATGAATGTTTAAAAATCTGTGACCAATTTTTCTAATCTTGGTATTGTTTCTTGATCTCCTTTGCCATGAAAATCTAGTATGTCTATAAGGAACAGATGGAAAGCTAATGGAATAATGATAACCAGAATTTCTTTTATCAAAGTGCCAAAGTATATAGCTATGAAAGATTGTTCAACTAGGTTTGGTTTTTAAATATAATTTAAATGTATTTCTCTTAAGTGTTTGAATGTTGGAGTTTTGCAGGAATGTAAATTATATCTGTATAAAAAGAAAGCTAATTGGACCATTAAGAGAAAGTACTGGGTACCCAAAGGCCCCTTCTCTTTGTTGCACATGTCATTGAGATTCTCAGGGTTATTGATGACTCAGATATAATACCTTTAATCACACAAGTCTTTGACTTACAGTGCTGCAAGTCCCCTTCAGCCCTCCCTCCTTTGTCTGACAAGTACCAAAATTAGGTTTTGTAGTATTCAGATGTTCAGACTTGTAGACTATATTTCAGTTAGGCATTGGCTGGGATGTTTGAATGAGAAATCACATGAAGAAAAAGACATTTTCTAAATCAAGAAAATGTTCCCTCAAATCAATGTAAATGTGTATGACAGATAGATTATAAAGATATAAGACTCAGTAATCAGAGGCACTCAGGCATTTTAGATTTTAATTTTAACTGAATGTTAAACAATAATCCCCCCCAAAAGAGCCCCCTGCTCCAATGACACAAAAATTCCCAAAATGCATCAGAAAGAACTTTTTATGAGAGAATGAGTTTTTATAGGAGGGTAAGACTAGTAGTAACTACCCATTATGCTTTTTCTAGTCATTATCATAATGATGAGGATGAGGATGATGTTATTGTTCTTTAATTGTTTCAGTCATGTCTGACTTGACTCTCTGTGAATCAATTTGGAGTTTTCTTGGCTAAGATACTGGGAGTGGTTTGCCATTTCTTTTCTGGCTTATTTTACAGATGAGGAAACTGAGGCAAACCGTTACGTGACTTGCCCAAGGTCACACAGACGGTATGTGTCTGAGGCTGGATATGAACTCAGGTCTTTTTGACTCCAGACCTGGCGCTCTCTCCACTGTGTGCCAAGATGCACCTAAATGGTAATAATTGATATTGATATAGAACTTGAAGACTTTCAAAACAGCACAAATTGCCTCAATTTCATCCTCACAATTAACATTTATACAGATTTGGATACTGAGGTTCAGAGAGTTTCAATGACTTCCCCGTGACTACACAGGTAGGAAGTGCCCTCCAAGTATAAGACTTTTTCCTACTGTACCACAATGGCTAAGGGGTCATTAGAGAAGGAGGTTTCATCTCTTTCTGTCCAAGGAACAACTAGACTTCCTTTAGTAAATTCATATTCCTGTTGGTAAGCATTTTGTCTTTTTTCAGGGCTAACTTATATACTGCTTATTTATTCTGAATTGAATGTTAATTTTTTTACAGCACTGACCATCATGGAAGGGTCTGTAATTTTAGGGTGAAATGTGAAAATTGATATTCGATCTGTTGAGAAAAGAATCATTATTTCATTCAACAACCGTTGTTAAATGTTCACTGTGTATAAAAGTCTGTGGGCTGGACATCATTATGAATGTAAATAGAACATGGGTTCAGAAGTCATTAGTAAGAGCAATAATACAAACCCTAATAAATAGCAGACATTTACAGGTAAAGGTAGCTATCCTAAGTGCAGAAGGAGTTCACAGTGGGCCACTGATTATCTATCCCATTCACTTATTTTTGGCTGTAGATCATGTTTCCCACTGGTGGTTGGAGAAGCCCAGGCCTCCCTGGTGGTTCCTTTGCCTGAAGGTCAATTTGTGGAGGATTGCAAATTTAAAAATTATGTCCAGATCCTTCTACTTCCCCATTCTGTTATGATGACTTAGAAAATGGAATTCATTTTAGCCCTCCCTTTCTTAAATAATAGTAACTGTAACACTTTGCATTTGAGGATGAAAAAGAAATTTAAGTTGTTTAAGATGGAGTAAAGCCTCCCTAATTAGGATAAGTGGAGGCAGTTTGGCTAAATTAAGATCACAGTATAACAGATGTGGGGCTGGAAGGAATCTCAGAGGCCATCAAGTCTAGGCCCCTTATATCCTCATGAATGAAAACAGGTAGCAAGTGTTATAGGTGGAATTTGAACCCAAGCCATCAGACTCCAAGAAGCTAGTGTTCATTTCAATTAATTAACTAAAATGACACTGTAATATCTTCTTAAAGAATGACAAATTTGTTGTTTCAAGGCTATATTTTTAATTGGGCTGCTAGAATATTGCCTAAAAGGGGTCTTTTTTTTTTTTAATTTAAGGAAAGCAGTATGTGACATAATGGATAGAGTGATAACCTTGGAGTGAGGCACATTGGGCACTTAACAGCTTAGCTTTATGATAGGTTATTTGACTTCTCAGTTTCAGTTTCCCCATCTTAAAAATGGGGACATTTTTGATGGAGGATAAAACACGTGGTGAGGAGAAAATGATACCTTAGAGTCCATGCTTTGTAAACTAATACAGGTCAATATGAATATTAACTGCTATTTGTCATTATTCATTTATATTAGGTTGACTTAAGCAAGTGTAATTTATGCTCTTGGATACTTCTTTAATACTAAATGTATCAAGCAATTATTTAATAGATTAGAGAATATGACAGTAACTGCCCTTTCTTCCTCTTCAACCAACTGGTCTGTTTACTGTTCCCTATATAAGAGATATCTCCCCACTTTTTACCTCTGTACAAACCATTGCTCAGGCCTGAAATGTTTTTTCTCTTCATCTATACTTCTTGGAACTTATTTTGTGATAGACAAAGCTTTTCTAACTATCTTGTTCATCACAGAGAGCCTATGAGTTAGGTAATATGGAATCAGGAGGTCACAAAGCCTCACTGAGTATCATTTTAGTCCATTCCCTTCCTCCATGCAGCTCTGCATTAAAATCTTTCCAAACTTTTCTTAATTTTATTTTCACTAAAGTATCCCAATGTTCTACACCCATATATTACTCTCCCATCCTTCCAAATCCAATTTAAACTAATTTCTTCCAATTCAACCTTCAATAAATGGGGGGTGGGAACATAGTAAATGCAGGTATCTCTCATTGTGTTATGTATTTCCAAGTTTTAACACTGTTAGGACCCCTTTAAAATCAGAAAATATTCTTACTGACAAGATGGAATAATGTCACACATAAGATTAGCAATGGTTTCTATATTTTCTTTTCATCTTAAAACTATAGTGAAGCTGGATCTAAACCTCACTTCTGACCTTGAAAAGACAGCTTTGGGCAATTCAATCTTCTTTAAGTTTCAGTTTCCATAAAATGAATATAATCATAGGCATAGTACTTTATCATCAGATAAGATTAATATATGTAAAACTCTTTGTTCTCTGCATCGGCACATTTTTTAATTTGTTTATTTGGATTCCTAAAGGCTATAGTGGATATCAAGAGAACTTTTTCAATCAACAACCTTACCAAGAGATCCCAAGGAACTATGACATCTATACAGCAGGACTGACTGAAGAGGAGCAGCTACAAAGAGCTCTCCATGATAGCATCCGTGACCGAGGTAAGAATCCCGTGGCCTTGCTTGTTTTCAACTATGGATCACATGGTGAGGTAATGTCTGCACAAGGACTGTTTTGCAGAGAAGCAACCCTAAAATAGTTTGTAAAAAGCATATGTAGGTGAAGAAATGTGTGCAGAATGTGATTACAGGGAATGTGGTGTGATGCCATATTGCCACCAACCTAATCTAATAAAGTGCTAGACTATGTATGTACGTATTGTTAACATTGTTCCTTTTATAGGTCTGCCCAACTCAATTACTTTGACAACAATAAAGTCAGGAAACTTCCAAAAACAAGTCTTCTTAAGGACCTGCAATGGTTTCACAGTGAAAGCACATTGCTGTAAAATAAGTTGTGTATCATTCTTCAACCTTTCTTCTTGACTATTCTTATTAGGACTTTATTGCTGATTTCGTCCTTATTACTTCTAACATCATAGGACAGCTTGGCATAGCTCTAGAGCACCTAAAGTTACTTCACAACTCTAATGAAGACATTGGAATTGGATGTTAGGGAAAGCTGCTTAGATAAACAGGTGTATTGGTGGGGGCGGTACAGCCAATCAGTTGATGTGGCCATCTAAGGAACTCTCTGATGACCTTGTGCTTAAAAAAAAAAATGGGTAAAAAGTATGGACACAAGAATAGGTGAAAACAGCTCCTAGTAGGCAGGCACTATTTCCTTTTGATTTGGTATTCCAATTTCCTGGCACATACTAGAAATTTTATAATTGCTTGTTGATTGATTAACTTTAATCTCAGACAGACATACTTAGCCATTTAAAGATGATTGTCACATCCATAAAATTACCTTTTCTCCTGGCTACATATTCTGGACAAGATCCTTGACCTCTCTGAGCTTCAGATTCATTTGTAAAGTAGGGGTGATAAAGCTTGCAATAATACCTCCTAGCAAGTTGGGAAGATCAAATGGTATATTATTCATATATATATATATAAAGGATTTTATAAACCATAAAGAACAATGTAATTGTAATTTAAGAAGTTTTTGTTTGACTATAACCTCATTATAAATTTCATGTTCTTCCTGTGTTGTTATATTTCTGTAGCTTATCTTGAGCCATCAGTTTCGTTTCACAGAAAACAAATCATTATAAAGAAGTTTTATTTCCTTTTTGACATCTCCATTGATAAGATGACATTATACCAATAGACATGAAATGTGAGTCTGTTGATAAACATTTTTTGGGTGTCTCTTATATGCCAGCCATTGTGCTAAGATAGGTAGGCAGATGGATAGATAGACAGAGATAGAATTATATAAAAGGTAGATGTAGATAATTATATAAAAAGGTAGATAGATGTAGATTATATAAAAGGTAGATAACAGAATTGTAAGATAGATTGATGGATGGATGGATGGATGGATGGATGGATGGATGGATAGAGATAAAAGTAGGTAAATATAGATAATTATATAAAAGGTAGGTAGATGTAGATAATTATATATAAGAAGTAGAGATAGAAAGAAAATTATATGAAAGGTCGGTAGAGAAAATTATATAAATGATAAGAGAATTGTATAAAAGGCAAGTAGATACAATTATGTAAAAAGTAGATAAATAGATGGGTAACTATATAAAAAGTAGACATATTTATATAAAAGGTAGATGGATAGAGAGAATTATATAAAAGGTAGGTAGATAAATTAATAAAAGATAGATGTAGAGATGGATAGCTAGAGATAGAATTGTACAAAGGGTAGGTAGATACAGATACTTATATGAAAGGTAGATGGGTAGATAGAGAGAGGGACAGCTAGGTGGTGCAGTGGATAGAGTACTATCCCTGGAGTCAGGAGGACCTGAGTTCAAATGTGGCTTCAGACACATAATACTTGCCTAGCTGTGTGACCTTGGGCAAGTCACTTAACCCCATTGCCTTACCAAAACCAAAAAAAAAAAGATTCCAGTTCAAGCATTATCTTCTCCAGGGAGTCTGTCCTAGATACTAGAATCAGTCATTTAAGATTACTTCCTGCATATTTATTTTGTACAAACACACAGACACATAATCAGGGGAAAAATATATATATACATACACACACACACACACACACACATATATATACATATGCACACACAGAGACATGCATGTACACATTATAATACATATACACATTTATTTAATTGAACATCCATTGAAGCATAAACTGCTTGAGGGCAGTGACTTTTTTTGTATCCACAGAGCCTAGCCCAGTACCTAACCCTTAGTCAACACTTCACAGGTGCTTATTGATTGGTTATTTGTTGATTATTGACTATGAATTCCTTGGAGGGAGAGCTCTGTAGTAGCATCACATTGACTTCTCTTCTGAATCCTATGATAGTTACCATATTTTTTCCTATAATGAAAGGAGGTATAGTATTAAATTTGAAGAGGAGATACAGTTGAGAAAGTACTCTTATTTATCAGCTCAAAGGTTTTGATAAGAGTTTTAATCTGAAGCAAAAACTAATGAGGTGAACTTTTATTTGGGATAAATGTAAAATTCCGAAATTTATTTTTAAAACTGCACTGTAAATAAAAATAAAAATCAGCTGTAAAAAGCACTTGTTGGAGAAGACCCAATTTAACAGTAATGCATTAGATAAGACAACATGGCCTAGAGGGAAATGTACTTGAACTTGTAGTCATGTGAGATCTAGTTTCAATTTTGTCTCTAAAACTTACTTCTTGTGTGGCCCTGGACAAGATCCTTGACCTCTCTGTGCTTCAGTTTCATCTGTAAAGTAGGGGTGATAAAGCTTGAACTAATACCTCCTAATAAGTTGGGAAGATCAAGTGGTATATCATTCATGTATATATAAAGGACTCTATAAGTCATAAAGCACAATGTATTTGTCATTTAAGAAGTTTTTGTTTGACTATAACCTCATTATAAATCAATTGTGTGATATGACTGCCAGTCGCAGAGTTCCTCTTCATTAATAGAGTCATAATGTCCCACCAAGGGGAGATAATAGATTGTAAACAGGTTCTAGATGTCTTACATTAAGGAGACATAGATGGAGTTTTTCCAGAAGAAAGGGATGAGGGAGATAAGACAAGTTAAAAATCAGGTTCTTTAGGAAATGTTAATAAAATCATTAATAATGAAGGTCATCAGGACTAAAAGCCTTCATTTTCCAGATGAAGAAATTGACCCAGATGTGTACAGTGACTTGCCCAAAGTCACATGGGTACTTAGAACTAGGATTCAAACTCAGCTCCTCTGACTCCACATCCATTATGTTTGGCTTTGAAGAAGAAGAAATGAATAATGCTTAATCTGGAAAGTAGTTGGACTTGGATTGAAGTCCTTCTTCTGATCCATTAGCTACATGACCCTAAACAAGTCATTTTAGATAATTCTCTAAATACTACCTACCAAACTTCAACCCTGGAGGTGTTAATCTGCAAAGGTAGATGGCATTTTCACATATGGAGTACTCTTAATTTCATAATGAATGAGGAGATCATAGGTCCTGTTCTCATTTCTCACTCTCTGCAAAGATATACTAACCACCCCCTTCTCCTCAAAAAATAAACAAACAAACAAGCTTAAGGTGTTTCATTGTCGAAAATTCTGTTATCACAAATTAAAATCTAGAAATTGATTTTATTATCTTGCATGTTATTTTTGTCAAATGGTGAACAGATTTGTTTTCAAATCAAGTCAAAGCAACTGATATTTTAATTTGTTCCATTGGAGATAAATGATGCTTAGCAGGTTAAGGAGTCAGACAGTGCTGAGTAGACATATTTGTACGGATTGACAAGTACCCTTTGAACACCTGTCATGGTGAAAATGAATCCTGATTCTTGGAATAGGATTATTGACAAAGCATTTATCTTCCCTCCTGGGCAACAGAGTAGATAAAGTGCCAGACCTACCTGGAGTCAGTTGAGAAGAACTGAGTTCAAATCCAACCTCAGACTCTTTATTAGCTGTGTGAACCTATGAGCCTGGGAAAATCATTTATCCACTGTGTGCCTCAGTTTCTTATCTGTAAAAGAGACATAATAATTTCACCTACCACACAGGATTGTTGAAGATCAAATGAGATAATATTGGTAAAGCATTTAACAGTGTCTGGTTCAGGGTAAGAGCTGTATAAATGAGTATATAGATAGATAGATAGATATAAATATAGATATAGCTTGTTCCTTCTCTCTACTTTTCTTCCCTTTTTATCAAAATACCTACTCAAATCCAGAACTTAATTTACCAAATAATGAAGAATACCTCAGTTTTTCAGAGTGGCTTTTCTTCTGAACTGCATTTTCATGAAAAAATTACAATGAATGATGATGACATTGATATAGCACTTCATAATCACAGAATCTTATTTGACCCTTATCATAATCCTTACACAAATTTTTTTTATCTTTGTCCTATATAAGAGGTAATTAAGTCTCAGAGAAGCTGAGGAATTGTCTAAGATTATGCAGCATCACTAAGTGGAAGGTTCATAGTTCCAGTTGAAATCTTTGGACTTCAGGGTCAATGTTCTTTTCACTAACTCTTTATGAAATAGTTAAAAGACTTGGAAAAAAACTGAAAAAGAGATAACATTTTTTCAGCTGCCAAAGATTGAGACTAAGAGGAGAGAAAGTGAAGAGGTAATTTTTTTTAACTACAGTGCCCCATTTTCAATAAGTCTTTCATTTGCTTAGAGGAAATTTTGGTTTTTGATTTTACTAGTCAACCTTTAATTTCATCATTCCCGCTGGGTTTGCCCTTACCCTGCAGACTGTATTATTTTGTATCCTCAGTAAATTGAGTTTATAGCTTCCCTGCCAGGAAAGTACACACTGCTTGCTATTCTGTTGGATGGGCTGGGGTTGGAGTTGGGGGCAAGAAGAGAAGGTGTGTGTGTCAAAATACCTTTTGTAATTGTAAATTATGCCTTTTCCTAGATTATAAAAACCTGTAGTTAAAGACTTCCTTGAAATAACACAGGTAATAAAATAGTATAGAGTCTTTTAAAAACAGACTGATTAGTTAAATTAAAAGCATATATAAAGATCTTCCATGTCTAAGGCATACTGCCTCATGGTTCTAGATCATGTGCAGCCCTAGTCTAGTGAGTAACTTATCTTTCATTGCCATCAAAAACCAAAAGGGAGTTATTGGGAATGGAGCCATGGAGTCATTGAATCCATGCATTAACAGCACTCACCCAATTGCTGATCTCAATGCCTATCCTCCCATTGACCACGACAACCCAGGAAGCAAGGTTTTACTATCCATTTTTTTGAGAACAACCTTTAAAGGTGGTGATACCAATTTCCATACTATGCTGGTGTTCAATAGGAAAGTGTATGTTATTGACCTAGTGATGCCACTAATAGGCCTATTACCCCCCCCCAAAAAAAAAAGATCCAGGGACAAGGAAAATGAAACATCTGTGCAAAAAATAATTTAAATACTTTTTATAATAGCAAAGGGGGTGGTCGCCAGCTGGGGAACAAGTTCTAGTATAGAAATGTAATGAAATATTGTGTGTGTATGCTGCATTAAGAGTTAATAAAAAGAGATAATTGTAATGAGACTTTGGTGGAACTGATGAAGAATGAAAGGAGCAGACCAAAAGGACAATACTACAATAAGAATAGCCTTCTAAAAGCAAACAACTCTAAAAGACTTAAGAATTATCAACTCAGGGCCAGCTAGGAGGTGCAGTGGATAAAGCCTGGACCCTGGAGTCAGGAGGACCTGAGTTCAAATATGTCCTCAAACACTTAATAATAGTTTAGCTGTGTGACCTTGGGCAAGTCACTTAACCCCATTGCCTTGCCAAAAAAAACCCCCACAATCCCAGGGCCGCACTGATGAAGGACACTAACCGTCTCCTGCCTGCCTTGGGCAGGCAACAAGTAGGTCAATTGAGCAAGACCACAGAGTGCTAGAATGTGCCTGGAGAGGTGGGCTGGAGGCCAATGAGGAGAGGCTTTAAATGATGAGCTTAAGAATGTGTATTTAGTCAATGGGCACAGAATGAAACACATATTTTTTGGACATTACCACTCTGGGAATTTGTTTTACTTCACTATGAGTATTGTTGCAAAGATTTTTTTGTTGTTTTTTAATTTCCCCATTGCAGGAGAGGGGCTAGTAGTGGGAGAGATGTTTTTATTCATTGAAAAGAAAATTAATTGAAAAATGAAAAATAAAAAAATGTTTCCTAGCAGAAAAGAATTTGTCTAGGGAAAGAAAGCCATTTTAATGGGATAACAAGTAGGAAGGGTGTGCAAGACTAATAGAGTGTGTACCCTAGATAGTCAGTGAGTATTTATTTAGCACACAATATGGTCTTCTGTGTATGGAACAGTGGGCCAAACTCTATTTTCACTTTTGTCTTTGTTCGTCATTTCTTAGCAAGTGGCCTAATACCAGGTGTGGATATTTTTGTTATTATCTGTCCCTCATTCTCAAAGAGAACCAATTATATCATGAAGTAATGTGTGGACTTGCATGTGAATTGGATTTAAGTGAGAGAGCTGCATGAAGTCATTGAATGGCCAATAGTAACCACTTAATTAATCAATTAATTAAACAACTTAATACATGTTTATTGAATGGTTGAGAGTGAGGCAGAAGAAGGAAAGTGTGGTTTACTTTAACTGGTGACAGATTTGGTGCCTCTTATCACCTCGTATCTTTCTCCTTAAGTTTAAAAAAAAATTACACACACACACACACACACACACACACAGACACAAACACACTCATGACCTCTTTTGTAGCAATGGGTATAAATCAGAATATAAGCTCCTTCAGGACAAGGACTCTTATCATTATTGTCATAGTACCTAATTTCCTTAATGAAATCTGTTGCCTTAGATTGTACATGGGCTTAGAAACTGCATTTGGAGGTAAAAGTAGTAAGGGTACCAGGTTCTAATAAATTAGGTACCAGGAAAACCTTTATCAATCTAAGCATAGAGTTATTTTTCAATTAAGTTTCTTGTAGTACACATTTAGGAAGCATTATCTGTTTATGATCTTACTTTTGCATTGTGATATTTTCTGTTTGTTTGAAACCCTTCAGCCTAAGTCTTGGAGCTTTTGGAAGCCAGAGTAACATTGTAGGTGCCAGATTTGATGTTGCGTAGGACCATCCTCTAACACAAGCCATGCTGAGGAGTAGGTAGATTTTCAGAGTAGGTAGATTTTCAGACTTGGAGGAAGGAAGACCAAAATGCAGATCCCACCTCTCTCACTAACTGCTCATGTGGACAAACTTCATTCATTCCATTCAACATTTAACATATATATATATATATATATATATATATATATATATATATATATATATATATATATATATAATCTTTCCCTAGATACTATGCATAAATAAATGAGTAAATGAATGAGCAATGAGGCATTTAATCTGGTAGATATTACAAAAGCTAGACAACAAGAAAGCAGTCTTTGGATTCAAACTTACTACATTTCTTGGGAGAAATGACATGCATACTGATATTTAAATGCAAAGTAGAAATTGCTACCCTTCATACAATGCTTTAAGGTCTGCATGATGCTTTTTGTTTGTCATTTTATCAAGGTCTCATATATGAAATAAATGCAAATTAATTCCTTGGATTGAGTGGAGATGGCACTAGCTACTACAGAGATGACAAAAGGCCTTCCAAGAAGTGACAAGAAGGAAAGGAGAGGACGACAGCCTAGGCAAATGAGTAGGGATAGGAGATGGGGGCCTTGGGCAGGCAACAAGTAGGTCAATTGAGCAAGACCACAGAGTGCTAGAATGTGCCTGGAGAGGTGGGCTGGAGGCCAATGAGGAGAGGCTTTAAATGATGAGCTTAAGAATGTGTATTTAGTCAATGAAATAATTTTATCCTCTGGTGTGAGCAGTGGTGTGATGTGGTCAGGCCTGTATTAGTATTTGATTTGGTTTGGTTTGGTCTGGGCTTGTGATTTAATCAGGGGAGGGAAATTCCCTTTACCAATATAGACAAGCATCGTTCCTGCAAGTTATCATCTTAGAGAGACCTGTCTGACACCCTGAGAGACTGACCTAGGGTGGCACACAGTCAGAATATGTCAGAAGAGGAACTTAAACCCATGTCTTTGGACCTGGAGACCTGCTCTCTGTCTGCTATACCAGGTTGCCCCAGAATTTAGGAAGATTAATCATTTACTCTCTCTGACACCAAGATTTTTCTTCTGTAAAATAGAAATAATGGTAAACTCCTATAGTTCTCATGAGAATCCACATCAGATACTATGTGAACTGTGCTTTATAAACCTGAAAGTGTTTAAAGTTGTCAGCCACCACCAACCCCTCCTCATTGTCATTATTTCTAAGACAGTTCTTTTTTGGTAAAAAACACTGATTTCAAGTGGATTAAGCATTTAATGCTTCTTTTAAAACAATCTCCTCTCCTGTTGGCAATCTCAGCTTTTATAAACATGTGTCCAAAAGACAGCTGATGCCCCCATCACCAGGAGAATGGTCCTGGATAAGTGCCATCTTTTTTTTTTTAATCCAAAGGCAGATGCCCACTTATAACACAAGCTCGAGGTTTTTGCTTCCTTTGTGTTGAATAATGCACTCCTTTTGTGAGTACAAGGGTAGCCTGCCACCCAGGTCCAACTGGAAGCAAGGCCATTTTCTACCCCGGTCTGCCTGCCCAACATGCTTGATGTGATTAATGCCGGAAATCCTTTTTGACACATGGAGTAACTAGTGATTCTCGTCAACCCTTTTCAGAATGCTCAGTGGGCACAGAATCATATTACATAGACCATTCTTGAAATCCCACATTTGTATACCCTTGCTACTTCCATTCATTTTTTAGATTCTGATGGAAGAAAGGACCTAGTTTATCAAAACACTATTCTCTCTCCTCCTTATTTCTCTCCCTCCTTTGTCTTCTTCTCTTCCTCGTTCTTCCTCTCCTCTTTTCTCCCTTTTTTCTCTCTCCCTCCCTTCTTCCATCTCTTCCCTGTAAGCTGCCACCAAAGCTCTTTTAGAAACTGAACCTAATTTTTGATACTATAATAATAGTATCATGTGAATTTTCAGATGAAATATTTGAATTTTTAATAGAACTTTCTGTTATGATACATGTATTTTTAATTAATATTTTCCCAAAATTATCAAATAGAGATAAATCAAATTTTAAGTCCCATAGAAAATAAGTTTAATGTGACCTATTATGTTTAGTATGGATAGAAATTGGCATTCGTAGTTGAATTAAGAATATTTTGAATACTTTGGAGGGTTATGTTTATGTTACTTAAGGCTACTGTGTGGTACTGTGGAAGGATCTGTGACTTAAGAGTTAGGAAATCTATATGTTAGCTCATCATGGATTAGTTTAACTGGTTAACAAACTCTGTGCATTGGCAGGAAAATTAGTCTTTGGGCTTCTTGTTTCTTTATCTTCAAAATGAGGAGTCAATCTAAATAGTCCTTGAGATCCCTTCTTAGGGCAAGATTCTATGAGTATAATCCATAGGGTAGGTAGAAAGTAGGTGGGTGTAATGAGGAGATGATAGGAAGAGTATCAAGGATTGTTGGCAGGACTCTCAGGAATCTTGGGTATGGGTTCTCATTTCCTCTTGGAAACCTTAAGGTTGGTCTAGATTTTTGCAGCACTAAGGTCATTTTCTACAAGACCAGTCAGTACACATTGCATCACTTACATAACCCAGCATCTCAATAGTTTGTATGTTGCCAGCAGACTCAAATCTTATTCCATTATAAACTTGTACTGAGCTTAGTTGGCCCACATTAAACATGCTGCCATTAACAGTTTCTGCCAAATGGAAATAGCCTTGTCTGGCCTGGCTTGGTTAATAGAAGTGGTATAGTCCAAGCCCAAAATGTTCTGCTAATTCTGTGGGACCGCTTCATTTTTTTTTTCTTTAGCTATTTAATGATGCTTAGCTTCCCCCAGGAAAACATCTCCTCAATAGAAAAAGCACCACCTGTCAGATAGATTTACTATAGGCAATATCAAAAGCAGACCAACTCATACATCCTGAGGACGATTTCTTGAATTGTTACTCTACTTAATGAATAGTTGACAGGCTACAAAATATGTTCTCCCCTATTTCTACTTGGACATATATGTGATTTATGACTTCTTAAATATATATTTTAGATGTACATATATTTCATAATCTTTTATATTTGTAGGAATGTAAATTTGAAACTGGAAGAAATCTTTGAGGTTATTTAGTCCCATCTTAAAAGATGAATAAATTGTTGTCCAGGATTAGGAAAGAGGAAATGACTAAACTAATTTGCAGATCCAGGTCTTCCGCCTCCAGCTCAGTGTTTTACTCTGCTATCTCATTTTGGGGTATCAATGTGTGCAGAGATTGTTGTTGTTCTTTGTTCTGGGAAAGGACCGTGACATCAGAAAGGTTATGCCATGACACAGAAGTGAATTGGATTTAAGCGAGGGGGACTGTGCAAAGTCACTAGTCGCACTTTCTCCTCCAGAGTCATTCCAAGACCAATGGCAGGACAGATCTGGATAACCGTAAGTGGCCCTGGATGCAGTAGAAGACCTAGGCCTTTTTTGAACTAAGGTCTCTAACAGCTTTCAGTTTGCCTGAGGCAAAACCCATTCATTGAGTGAGGCTAGGCAAGAATTGAGGCAAAGAATAACTTCTACTGCCTCATCAAAAAAGAATCAACCTGGTAGGGAAGACCCTCAGGGTTTCTGGTTAAAACAGAATGTGCAAAAGAATTATACATTTTGGGGCATGTACTATTTGTAAGTATATGCAAGTTATGTATGATACATGTATATGGTTGGATTGCTGCATTGATATGTGACAGAGTGGCAAGGATGATGGATGGGAGGGCTTGAGCTTGGCTAGGAGAAGGACCATCTCCTTATCAGAAACAGAAGAAAGGTAGAGAGAGTGGGGGGGGGGGGGTTGAGGCCAAGAGAAAGAGGGAGAAAAGGGAATTCAAAGAGAATGGCCTCAAGTTTTCTCATCATATAAATAGTCAGGTTTCTAAACAACTCTTTAAGACTATAGATTGTGGAACAGTTTCAGATCAACACTGGGAAAGGAAATTCTCTTCATCAATGGAATTACAGGTTCAGACCCAGACCAGTTTTTTTCAGTCAAATATATGTAGTTTTCTTTATAAAAGCCAGTGACCTGTAGGTTTGATAAGATTCTGGTTGATTTGAAGTCCCCATAAAGAGATTGCTGTCTATGACAGGATCCCAACTGGAGGGAAAACATTAAATCTAAAAATAAAAAGCAATCCCAAAAGTGCTTTGTACTGAGTATTACAAATTTTAGTGATTATTTGTTAATTATTAATAATAAATAGTTTGGTAAATGTTAATATATAATAGTAGTATACAATAAATGTTTAATGAACAAATATATGTTGTATTAATTCAGATGTTCATATGAAATTCTTAAAAACATAGATTTAGTGCCAAAAGAGCCCTTGGAAGAAATATATCCCAAGTTGCCTGTATTTCAAATGAAAAAAAACCAAGACCCAGAGTGACTTACCCAAAGACACATTTTGATATCAGTCTTCTTATCTCAAGTACTCTTTCCCTTATACTGAACACTTGATCATCTCCTGACAAGTTCTAATAGCTTTAATGGAAACAAAATCTTTAGTAGTAAAAGTATGAAGTAGTAAAAGTAGTAAAAGTATGAAGAGAATCCTAATTAATGGAAGCAGATTGTAGTGGAAAAAACATGGGATTCTTTTGGAAGATCTGAGTTCAAATCATAGCTTAGGCAATCTTGGACAAGATGCTCAGTTTCTGGGGGGCTACCCTCAGCAAAATTAAGAATCACAGAGTTTTTAATTAAAAATTCTTTGATAAATTTGGTAAATTTTAATAGCCATCATACAGAATCCCTATTTCCCTTTCTAGTCTTGGTCTGCTTGTATTCTTCATAGTCTTGAATTCTTGGGAGGAGGAGGAGCAAAGGGGTATCAGTGAACTGGAGTGAGAATGATTTTCTTCCAGAATTCCTTCCATCTACTGCCATTTTGGCAGGTTACCATATAGACAAGAGCAATTTCCATAAAATGACTACTCTAAGAGTATTTAATCAGGACTATGCTTCATATTATTAGTTGGGGGATGGGGGTGGTGAAGATGAGGGAGATGAGAGGATGATGCAGAGAAGTACTCAAATCCTACTGTATCTTGAATAAATTTATGGTAGCCAGCACATCTCTGTTATTTGGCTATGTAAATATAATGGAATGAGCCCCAAAGAAACAGCAGTAGGCAGCTGCCTGCACTGTGTGTCTCCTCAGACCCTGACACAAGACACAGGATACATTTACAGTGCTAATGAGCAATTAGGATGTTCTTCCTTGTCAATTAGCTTGAAGAATAATGAGACTGAATGAGCACTGTCCTTTTTAAAGGAAGCATGTCATTCTCTGCTGTTTACAATTACATGGCTCCGAAACAGCTACTTAAGATGAGTAAGAATTCAGTTGTGCCTTGGAAACAGATGGATGAGAGACAGACAGACAGGTACCATTTGAAAGTTGGAATTTCCTGGATTTCTTTCCCCTTCGGTTGTAATGACATCTCAACTCTTGCTTTCGCTGTAACTGTCTTCACGATTTACAGATGGGAAGTATTTGTAGCTAACATCTTCTCCCTCTCTTTTTTCTTATTCCCACTATTTGGCGATGTCTGGCACATGATACTCACTCCATAAATATTTGATTGACCAATTGATTATTGATTGCTGAACGGATGCATAAGTATATGTTTTGGCTTCCCAGAATTAGCGTTCTACCTGCTTGCCTAAGCAATCTGGGGGATTTCTGCGAAATCAAAGACAATAAAATAGATGGATGGTTGTCATACAGAGACTTTAAAAATCCATATGACAACTTGCAAAGACAGAAATTTGGACTCTTAGACCAGTAATCATAGTAAAATTAGGCTCAGGATACAATGAGCTAACATTAACAAGCACTCTTTCTTAGAGCTTAATTACATTTGTAGCTTTTACCTTTATCTTGAAACAGTGCCATGGGCCCCACACTTAATTCATAAATATTAAACTGATTTTAAATCGTTTTTACCAGAGTCAGAGAGAGCGATGAAGCTGCTGAAAGTAATCCAAGAATCCACTTTTTGAGAGGTTTATGAAATGGGTCTCCTGAAATGCCAGACCTAAACGATGGTGACATTTATATTTAATAACATTTACAAGATGTATTGCATGCTTTCTTCAAAATTATTTTTGCTGATTTATCTTTCATTTTTGAAGTCTAGCTTCCTGGCTTTCCCTTTCTCTCAAAGATGTCAGAGACCAGCCCATTTTAAAGCCCTATTCCCACCTAAGCTTTTCTATTGACTGACTAGGCCAGTATATAGAGAGAAGCAAACAGTTTTCCAATATGGCTTGGCCTTTTTAGGGCTCTGAAGCATCTTAATATTTTCCCCCTCCACTTTCTATCTGATAAACAATTTAAAAAAATCCCATTGGGGCCTTTATAATTCATTTTGATTTTTTTACTGGTATTCTCTTCTAGAGTGTCTCTCTGAATCGAGTCTTACATTCTGATCTGTATTGACCTTTTAAACCAGAGCCGATTGACTTCCAGATTTCAGAACAGCACAATTTATTTTATGGTGTATGTATACTAAGACACAAACAACCTCCGAGTTTAGTTTTCTTTAGTTATAGAATGGCGATAGTAATAAATGTTGTAATACACATTTGTAAGCTAAAGTATTAAGTAAATAGCATTATTAGTAATCTTATTATCATGTTGTTGACCACCTAATAGATGTTTTCATTCAATTGACCAAGGTCACAGTGATGGTGATCCATCCAGAATCCAGGCTTTACATTTACTCATGCAATTGAATTGTTGATATTGTAACAGGAGCCCTGGACCTGGAGTCTTCCCGGTTTAGTACCCAATTGGCAATGGGACCTTGGACAACTCCATTCAAGAAACATTTATAGGGTTTCTATTCTGCCCAAGACACTGTTCATTCATCCACTCATTTTTCATTCATTTATTTATTGGTTCATTTATCCATTTATTTATTTATTTAGGTGATGGAGAATTATGTAGTATATTCTCAGTAAGTTCTGTTTTCTGTTATTGCAGCATTGTAAAAATTACATTTAGAGAGAATAATCTTCCAGTGCTCACACAGTAAGGCTTGAGGGATCACCTTGTTGGAGAAGGAGCTCTTATGTATGAAAGAGAAAGAGAGATGAGTTTCAATGAAAATCATTCACTATGACTATTGCCAAGAATTACATCTGAAGAACCAACAAGGTTGGCTTTTTGCCCCAAGGTCAAGTTCCTTTTTTTTTTGAAAGGCAAATGGGGTTAAGTGACTTGCCCAAGGCCACACAGCTAGGTAATTATTAAATGTCTGAGGCCGGATTTGAACTCATGTACTCCTGACTCTATCCACTGTGCCACCTAGCCACCCCAAGACACTCCTTCTTATTGAAATTAGTTTTTGTTCTAAGCAGATTTCCTTCACTTAAGTTTTATTTCAAGGATGACTATATTCTAAGTTAACCCGACCTTACTGTCTGCTTTCCAAACAATTCATCATTTCAATATCCCCCTGAAAAAAACTTCTACTAGTTATTAAATTTAAGTTATCATTTGTTAGAAAACAGGTTGGTTGATTGCTTTTATCATTTTCCATTCAGTTGTTTGGCTATCTTAATTTTGATGAATAATTATTCCCATCTCTCCTGTTCTGCAAAGAGAAACATGTTATATTCTCTGTTCTCTTTTCTTTGTAAATGTCAGTGATTATAGGTGTTAAGATTAGTATTGATGGCTTGATTGGATAGTATTTATTGACATCAGAAAGGTGATGTCATGACTTGCAAGTTAATGGTATTTGGGGGTGTCCCCCCACCAAATGATGCTAAGCAGTCACCAGCCTCACTTTCCCCTCCAGAGGCATCTGGGTCCAGTGGCCAGATTTGGATAGGGATGATTGAAGATGGCCCCCAGGTGTTTTTATTGAGTGTGTCCTATTGATTACTAGAATATATTTAGATCTGGCAGGTTGTAAACTAATGAACCTCAGTCTCAATGACAGGATCTATCAAACCTCTCCAGGCTTCACATTTCACAATGCTATGCTGAAAATTCATTTATGAAATTCATTCAACCAGGCAGTTTGGGTTAGCCAGTCAATAGGCATTTATTGAATGTTGTGTACCGGGCAAAAACTTGCCCCTCAGAGAGCTCCCACTGTAATGGGGAAGATAATAAATAATTAGCTAAGTATGCATAGCATCTATACAGAGTAGATGGAAAGTCATCTCAGGGGGAAGGCAGCAGTGACCTCAGGGAACTGGAATGCCTCTGATAAATGGTGGGATTTGAGTTGAGACTTGATGCTAGAGTTGGGGGGCAGCCAGGGATCTTTTTGTGATAGATTTTTCCAATTATGTCATTGGAATCCTTTTGCATATTATTTTCTTGGCTCTACCTATATCACTTTGCATTAGATTGTGTAAATTTTGACATCCTTTTCTGCGTCATTGCATTTGTGGTTTCTTACAATCTAGTAATATTTCCTTACATTTACAGACCATGAATTAGGGCACAGCAATATTGTAAATAAATGTAAAGAGGCAGAAATGGTAAACACATCCTTTATAAATCATAATAGTAAATGGAGTTCTAGAAATATGATTTAGAGAGAGAGAGAGAGAGAGACCATGGTAATAAATATAGTATGATATGCATTTCATACTATATTTATGGAATATAGAATGATATATATATATATATACCAAAAAAAAGAGAATGAGAGACTATAATAATAAATATTGGCAGTCAGTCAGTTTTTTTAAGCGCCTACTATGTTCCAGTGCTAAAGTTAAAAAGACAAAAGAAAAGTCCCTCTTCTTAAGGAGCTTACATTCTAATGGAAGAAATAACATAGACAAGGAAGATATATGCAGAATAAATTGGAGATAAGTAAGATGCTCGCATGAAGGGGGATTTAGGAAAGAAGCATGTTGTATCAAGCACTTCATAATTATTTTCTCAATTGATTCTCATAACAACCCTGGGGGGGGGTCGGTGTTATTATCATTATCCCCATTTTACAGGTGAGGAAACTGAGACAGACAGAGGTTAAGTGACTTACCCAAGGTCAAGTTATGCATCTGAGGCCAGATTTTGACTCAGGTCTTCCAGTTTCTAGACCCAGAGCACTGTCCTGTTTTTTTTCAGTTCTTTATCTCCTCTGTAAGTAAAAGGATTATCATCACCATTTAAATTATCTTGACTATTTTTTCCTCCTCCTCCTCCTCCTCCTATCAAAAACGTCAGTGTTCCATAATTTTTGTTGCTACTTATTTTTTAAAGTATGCAATTATTTTTATCGATAGCTTGATTTTTTTAAATCCCATTTATTTGTAAGTACAAAAGTGTACCAATAGTATTAACATGGTATTAAGCTATTAAAGCCTGTCAGATATCCCTATCCTTCCTCCTTCCCCTACCCAGTGCAATTCTTGCAACAAAGAATAAAAAAGAAAGAAGGGGTGTATGTGTATTTGTGTGTGTGAATCATGTCAAAAAAGCTAACCAGCACATCCCCTGAGAATGTCAGAAGCATTGATCCACACCCCTAGTTCTATACCTCTGCCAAAATATAAGGAAGGTGTATTTCTCTCTTCATTTCTTCAGGGCCAAGTTTGCTCATTAGAATTAGACTTTGTTTCCATTTTTTTTGCAGTTATTATTTCCAATTACATGATTGCTGTCATTCTTACATAGTTATTTTAAAGTTAAAATGATGACTGGACTGATAGCTCAAAAAGAGAAATTAGATAATCCCCAAAGAATGTAATTTATTTAGTGCTTCTTTAAATAAATTTGAAAAAGAAATAGGTTTGCTACCCAGTAGATCTGAGTTGGGACCTCAGAAGCTGTGTAATCTAGGAATCTCATCTCTATAGTGCTCTCCACAGGTGAATATTCAGCCTTTCTCTGAAGACCTCCAATGTCTGGGAACTCACTCCTGCCAGGGGCATCTCATTTCAGTTTTAGACCATTCTAATTGTTAGGAAGTTTTTCTTTTTATTGAGCAGGTCTGCCCCCCAGCAGGACCCCTCAGTAGGACTCCTTAGTTCCAGATCTGATCCCTGGGGCCTAGCAAACTGTGGCTAATCCTTCTTCCACATGACAACCCTTCGATCATTTGGAGACAGCAATCATATATGCTGTAAATTGTCAGCTGAAATATCCCCTCTAAAGTCCACTCCTTTCTATATTCAAGAAAATTGGAATGTTGGAAGGCAAGGGGATTCAAGAGTTCATTTATTGCACTCATTCAAAAGAGGAATCTTCACTACATCTCCTTTTTAACAGATGCTTGTCTGTTCTCCACTGGAAAGGTTTTAGGAATAGGAATCATTGACAGGACTTTGGGAGGGAAAGTAACTATATGTGTATATGTATATGTGTGTATATTATTTGTACATATATACACATGTATGTGTATGCACATATATATCTAAACACATGTACAGACACTGTATGTGTGTAGATAGATAAGAGTAGATAGGTGAAAGATAAACAGATTATAGATTATAGTAGATAAATAGATGAATAGATAGATACAGGTAAGAAATAAATAGATGAGAAAGACATAATAAGTGGATAATAGGGAAATAGGTGAGAAACATAAATGTAGATGCTGGCAGATAAATGATAGAAGATATATATAAATGGATGGATGCATGTATAAAATGGACAGATGGATGAAACAATAGAAGAGATGAATAGACAGATATAGATAAGAGATAGTAAAGGGATAATAGAAAGGTGAGTAGTTAGAAGAGAGAAATTGGAGAGATAGACATAGATTAGATATAGTTGAAAAGAGATAAATAGATGAGAGATAGTTAGATATAGTTAGATAAAGGAATGAACCTTTAATTTCATTGAGAGAGGAAACCTTCAAATGAGGAATATCCTCCTTCCAGTGCAAGTCAATACCTCCTCTGCAACTTTAAATCACTTGCCCAGAATTCCACAACCTCTCACATAGTCTCTTTGTCCACTGTGCTACACTCCCCTCTGTGCCCACCTCATCCCCCCAACCCCTTGATTATATGAAATGTATTTTGTGTTTTTTGGCAAGGCAATGGGGTTAAGTGTCTTGCCCATGGCCACACAGCTAGGTAATTATTAAGTGTCTGAGGCTGGATTTGAACTCAGGTCCTCCTGACTCCAGGGCCCAGTGCTCTATCCACTGCTCCACCTAGCTGCCCCATATGAAATGTATTTTGGAACTGAAGCAATCATTTTCTAGATTTTCTCATTCTTGGACCAAACACAAGCCCATTTTCTCTTCCATGTGACATTGAAATGTGTGCAGACAACTGCCCACTCATCCAAATCACTTGTCTTCTAGGCTAAACAAGCCCAGTTCCTTCAGCAGATCCTTATGAGAAGTGAAATCCAGTCCTCTCTCCGGTCTGATCAGTGACCTCTGTACATGATTCAGTTTGATGGTGACCTTCAGAAAAAGTGTCCAGAACTGAATGTTATATTCCAGATATGGTCTATCTTCTCAGCCAGTAAACACTGAGCAAGTGTTTACCACATGTTCAGCCCCTGTGCTTAGCAGCTTGGATATAAATATTAAAAAAAAAAAAAACTAGTATAACAGCTGCCCTCAAGGTTCTTACAGTCTAATAGGGGAAAGAGCACCCTAAAGAAAACTGAAAAGGGAGAGGAAGAAGAGGTTCCTGGTGAGGTGGGGAATTACAAAGACCAAAGAGATGCAGTCCAGCAGAGAGTAAAGAAATGGCTGTCCAGGCGGCCCCCTTAAATGAAGAGATTCTCCATGCCTCTTTCCATTCGGAGGATGTGAGTCATCTCACTCATCCTGTCCACAAGACCCTCTGGGAAAATCAGAAAAGCTTCTTCTGAAGCATCATCCTGTTCTACTAATAAAGTGATAACCTTATCAGGAAATAAGGCTAAGTGTGGCACGATATGTTCTTGATGAACCCATGCTAGCTCTTAGTGATCCCTGCTTCCATTTCTCAGTGATCAAAAATGTTCTTGAAATGTTGCTGGGAATCAAAATCAAGTTTCTTTGCATAGAATTAAGTTCGATGAGGCAAGGAATGGAGTGATGATTAATGTAACAAACTCCAAAAGAGTCAAAAGTGAAGAACAACGATGTAGAGAAGAGTCGGTCTTAGTAGCAAGCAGAATCACCTCAACATCCAGTCGTGGCACAAAGGAAGAAGGAATTGATAAAGAACTAAAGAGATTTTTGAGGTTGGAGAAAAGGGAGTGAGGGATGGATGGAAGCGAGAAAACTCATGACAAATTAATATGCTGTTATTAAACAAAAGGTGAGATTTATGATTGAGAAAGGAGATAGTAATTGTAGTAGAATTAGGGATTTAAGAAGAAGAGTTATAGTAGGGAACCAGTAAGAGATGAATAAAGGTGATTGTGCAGCATAAAGGACCCAGATGAGATGAAAGAACATCCCTTTGTAATGCTCCCAGTAGCATGGCTTTTGTGCCTCCCTCCATCAGTATCCAGTTGGTAAAAAAGCAATGGACTCTAGCCTTCTAGCTCCTTGACGATGAATTTTTTTAAACTATTAAGCCACATTGAATGAGAAGGTCATCATGGAAGGACAGCAACTCACCACCTACTCATCACTATAGCAAGAAATATTATTTCAATCTATTCATACATTTCAAATTTTATAAGGCTCATGAAGCTGATGGACAGGAGGAGCTGCAGATTCATACTGTTAGAGCTTCTCTCCATTAGCATGGATAATTGACAGCTGCTGATATTGCAGGACCAAGTCACTACAGTATGTTCTTTTTTGAAGAAAATGTTACAGTAATTGGATGAATATAAATGATATGTTAAGTACCTTGTCCTTGAATTATTTTCATAATTCTGGTGAATATATTCTTTCCTGAAGCTTCTTTTCCTCTTGTAGATTCATTCAGAAGCTATTTCTAATGTTAGTGATTTCAAAAAAAATTTAGTTTATTTTGAAAGCTCTGTGTATTTTTCAAAATTAGAACAAAAAGTAAGGCAAAGTCCTTAGACTGACCTAAGACCAAAGAATTACAATTTCAAATGCATTTAATGAAAGATTATGAAGTGCTTAGACTAGTATTTTTTCAGTGTATCCATATTTGATTTGATTTGATTTTGAGATATCCTAAAAGTTCCCTATTATTAGGCATTTCTTTTTGCAACTGACCATGTTTCATAAAATGGACCCTGTGCTAGTAAACCATTTCCATTGCTTTTGTTAGTAGAGTTCTCTTTCATTGTGGAGATATGTACTCTTGAATGAAAGCCTGGAGAAAAGGAAAACAATCATGGCTTTTGTTACTGTATAGATACCTGAAAATTGAGTTGTATCAGCATCATGATCACTTAGTGCGCTGAAATGTGTTAGATTAACACTGCTCACTTGAGAAAACCAATATGAACTTTCTAAGTCAGTCGACTTTCTTACTCTGACTACAAATTGATGGACAGAGTAGATGACTCCCTACCCCAAAGTGAACTGATCTTTTTGCCTTTCAATAAAGATGATAGTTGCTGGGTCTGTAGCATTTTAATGTTTACAGAGTAGATTACCAACATCATCTGAACGTCTGTTCGTGCTTATTGTGAACTGTAATGTCATTCGGCTATCTGTTGACCACCTTTCAAAGGTTTTTGACATTTTGGCTATTTTTCAGTTCAACGACGTTTTGTAAAGGTATTTATGTTAGCCTAGTAGTGGACCGAAGCTGAAGTAAGGCACGTGCCCTGGCATAGTGAACTTCACTGTCTTGTAGATCAGGGTTGTCCAGTTTTGCTTTTAAAAGTTTTTATTGAAACAATAAACAATATATTTTGACGTGCCATTTTAGTGAGAGCTCTGCTGTAGTTAGGCATCATTAACTAAAGCATTTAGTAAACCTACCAGGGATTGTATTTTGGACAGCCCTGTTGTAGATGATCCTAAATAGTTCCCTGAATTTAAATGATCTGAGAAATAATATTAAAAATGATGATAATGAATTGTATAGTAATGTAAGGCTTATATTACTTGTATCCCTTGGGTAATTGCTATTATTATCCTGATTTTATAAGTGAAGAAACAAAGGCACATAGAGGTTAAGTGATTTACCCAAGGTCATGTAACTAACTAGTTAAGTGTGAGGAGCTACATTTGAATTCATGTCTTAATGACTTCAAGTTCATCTCTTCCTACTCTGCCTCTTGAATATTTTAAAAAGAAACTAGGGGAAAAAAAGGAAATTAGAGATTCCTAAGGGATAGAAGTGAGGTGAGAGTGCATGGAGCTAAGGTAGACTATGAAGTGTCATTTGTGAGGAATAGTAATAAAGCTACTTTGTCTAAGCTATGGTCTAAGGGAATGAAGAAGTTGGGGCTGGATTGTGCAGGGCTTTAAAGATGGTGAGGGAGTAGAGAGGTAAATAGATGGAAGGCTATGTATATGTGTATAGTATGGGAAATTTGTTAAAAAAAAAACTACAATGAGATTTCCACAGTAGAGTTGGATAGGATTGAAATCAGGCCCTAAGGAGGATAGGACTGACATAGATGTCTATGGTAGTGGTAGCCAGGAAAGACCTTTCTGGTGGAAGCAATCTATGGCCTGAATAAGAATCCCCATGAATGGAGGGATGGGACACTATTTCTATGCCCTTATCTCCATTTGATAGATGAGGAAATTGGAACTCAGAGAGGTGAACTTGCTTACTGTCACTCAACTGACCCCAGTGTTAGAGGTGAGATTTGAATGCGGGTCCCTTTTGGGTTGATGTCCCACACTTTCCCTACTGCCTCTGCATTTATCATCACATTGAACATCCTGCCTTTCATAGGAAAGATCATTAAACTCACTTCAAAGAAAATAGCTCCCAACATTTTTTTTAGGTAATGACATTTCTGGCTAGTTGGATCAGTCAGCAAACAAGAACATCTGTCCATTGAGGCAGATCAAAATAGGAATCACATTGGTCTATGTCAGACATCTTTCTAATTTTTCAGCAAAGGGAATGGGGTGGGGGTCTGCAAACCCAAGCTTATTTTGCCCAGCAGTTCCTCAATTTTTAAGCCCATATGTATTTTGAAGGAAATTTAATCCATATGTTTCTGAGTCACTTGTGCTTAAGTCATTAAAATGTTATTTCCTAAATGTAATTTTATGTTTGAAGCACTTTTCAAAATATATTTTTAGTAAATTTTCATTTTTCATAATATTCAATCTTTCAGGATTTTGTGCCTGTGCGTGTGTGTGGTTTTTTTTTTTTAATGATCTATTTAAATACACAGTAGATAATCTTAACACACATCCTGTGGTGAGACACAAAGAAAATCCCAAAAGCTGGGGGAGGGCCCCCCAACCACTGGGGGTGGGGATCACTTCCAAGGGAGTCAGTTTCTATTCTCAAAAGTTCACAGCTGCTGCTTCTCATTTATTCCTTTATTACATCCCGGCTGTAGTTAACCTGGCCCTTTTCCATCGGGGATGAGGACGGCTAGAGAAGGGATCAGGGGCAGGCCACCCCCTCCGAGGACATGTGTCCATGAAAAGTGGAGGGATTGTTGAGGGCTGAAGCCTCCCTCCTGCCTGCCATTGACTGATGAGAGCATCAGGGCTACTTTTAGAATGCTTGCAGGATGGGGAGTGAAAAATTCTCAGCAAGTAGAGTCTGTCAATCTTTTTTTGTGTTCCTGAACCCCATCTGGTGAATCCTATGGCCCCCCCTTAAAATAAAATGTAGAGGATTACCAAGGGAACCAATTATATTAAAATACAGTTAATGTGGGTATGTCTTTTTTATATGGAGATATACATAGGCACATGCATGTGTTCATAGGCATATATTACATGTGGACACATGTGTGCATTGTGGAAAATTATACATGTGTATACTCCTGATTACATAGCTACATTGGATCCAAATAAGTCTTTTTATTGGTCCCTAGAGTTCCCCATAGCAAATGAAGGTTTTACTCAGTGCAGAGACTTTGAGCATTCAACTGGCTCTCAAAGCTGACAGAGACACTTGGTGAATGGTGGAGATGGGTCTGTGCTCTGAGCACTAGGCAAGGCTCAAGACCTTCCCTCTATTGATATCATCTCTATCTTGCATCTTCTTGGTGGTTGTCTCTCCTGTTAGTCCGGGAGCTGCTTGAGGACAGAGACCTTATTTTTGTCTTCTCTATATTCCCAATGCAGAGTAAGTCATGGTTTAGTTTATTTACTGATGGACTGGTTTGTAGCAGGTTTATAGTTCCCAGGTTTCCTATGAGACTGATATAGGTAAAGCAAGTGTTATTGGCTCTTTTATAGGTAAGGAATTAAAATTCAGCAAAGTTAAGGATCTGCTCATAGCCAGTGAGAGTTCAAACCTGGACCCAGCATCAGAGATTTTGTCAAACTTTCTTTCACAACATCCCATGGTGTAGTATGAAATAAATTGACAAAGGTCAGATAGATGGAGCTGATATTCAGGGAGGCTGTGGCGGACCTTTTAAAGACCACCCAGGACACCCCTGGTAGAGCTGAGAGGACTCAGGAGCTCTGTTTTCCAAGACCATCCCTTCTAGCTTCTTTCCAAACTTACTTCTCTGTGCCAGCTCCTTTTCTCTGATAATATGATTGCATTACAAGAATAATCGGATATTAGGAATATAGTTCTTGGCAGTTCTCAGAATTGTCTTATGATCAGCCATAGTCTCAGCCAGAGTCACAATTAAGCGTCCATTTTAAAGAAAAATATTTACTCCAGAAGGCTTCAGGCATATGGGATCATTTTAGTTATGGATGCTCCAAAGTTCTGGAATATTCTGTTCATTTAAAGGAAAGGGGCCCTTTTGGTAGAGTTTTAGGGAGTCTGGTATTAACCAACCCCAGGCATTTCTAGACTATGCTTTTATTTTAGTAAGATTTTTATTTTATTCACAAAGAGTCTTTTTGCTTTCTGAACATGTCTTCCATTTTTGACACTTAATAACATTGGTAACACTTTTAGGTCACTCATTCAATCTTTCTGAGCCTCCATTCTCTCATTTATAAAGTAGGAACAATAATACTTCTTCATGGGTTTGTTGTGAGGAAATGAAGCATACTGCAAATCACAAATGCTACATAAAATGTGAGCAGTTATTATTCCGGAATCCCCAATTTTCTGGAGAAATTAAGCCAGGAACCTATTTTGTTGGCAAGAGAAAAATAAGGAAATAGCACAAATTGTTGAGGGAGATCTCACTCCTATTAGGCAGGTACTATTCTGCCTAATGATAGAACAGGTAAGCATCAGGAAAGTAGGAGAGATACAGAAAAATTGATTTCCAACAGGAAATTCACCTATTCCACTCCCTCTTCCTCTACTTCTCTCTTCCCCAATACCTCTCTGCAGTCCTCTGTAGGGCTACTGGAATGAGAAAGGTTGGTTTTCACCTCCTTCTGAACTATCAGAACTAGCCCATAACCTAGATTATACCTTGCAAATGTCTATGAAGAGTATTCCTTAGAGACTCAAAATTTCTAAGCTTAGGCAAGGGTGGAAGATCCCTCCTTCTCTCCTTTATGCTTGTCATATGATCCATTCACATTCTTTTCCTAGACCTCCATCTATCTGATGATATGCTTTGTGCCATTTTTCTTGTGAATTTCCTTATTGACTGCCCTCGATTCAATCCCATCACCTACCTCTTCATTGGCCTTCAATCTGAATTATCTCTGGGGACAGTGGTCGATGCCTTGTTAGCCAATATTAAAAATCATCTTCTTCAAAATGTCCTTAAGTGCCTTCCTGTCTTTCCTCCAAATTCATCTGGGCCCATTATCTTCAGTTGGCTATATGGAGGAAGCCTAAGTAGATGTCTCAAAAGAGAAAGAGAGGGGAGGAGGGAACAATGGGAGAAAGTGGGGGAAGGAGATCTGAAATTTTTTTGCAGACTCTATCCTTGAAATAAAGATCAACATGCATCTGCCAGATATTGTGCTCACTGTTTTTTATAAATATTATTTTATTTGATCCTCACAGCAATAAAACTGAGGCAAATAGAGGTTAAATGACTTGACCAGGGCCACGCAGCTAGTAAGTGTCTGAGACCCAACTTAAGCCTATGCCTTCCTAACTCCAGACCTGTTGCTCCATCCCTCACTATGGGTCAGACAAAAAACACCCCTTCACCTGAAGGAAATCACAGTCTAATGGGGAAGGGGAGATAACATGTAAATTACTAATTACCTAGTTATTTATACATTAGTTATATATGTGATACCTGCATATGTACATTATATATATATTCATTTATTTATTTGCTTGTGTATGTTTATTTGTGTATATATGTGTTTTATGTATACAATATATTGCATGTTTTATTGTACATATCTTATATTGTACATGGATGTTAGATTTATGCAGAATTAATGAAAATAATCTAAAAGGGAAAGGCCTTAGCAACTGTGGAAAGACCAGAAAGGCTTCTAGAAAAAAATCAGGATTTGAACTGGGTCTTGAAGGAGCTAGGGAAGCTATGAGCCAGAAGTAAAGGGTTACAATATTCCAGAAATGAAAGATGGCCCACAAAGTAGAAGATGGAGGTCAAATTTCAAAGTAGTGCAAGAAGGCTCATGTAATTATATCATGTCAGGAAGTAATAGATTAAAAAGCAAGAAAAGTAGGTCCATGCCAGTTTAAGCAGAGCTTTTTATTTTTTTTTAAATTAAATCTTTTTTTACCTTCAGTTCTAAATTCCCCCACCTCTTCTAATCATTGAGAAAACAAGAAAAGCCAAAGCTATTTCATAACAATCAAGCAAAGCAAATTCTCACACTGGCCATACCCAAAAGAGAAAGAAAGCTTCCATTTGCCCTCTTAAGTCCATTACCTCTTTCTCTGGAGGACATAGCTTTTTGAAGAACTTTAAATGACAAATAGCAGGCTTTGTATTTGAGCCTGGAGGTATGGAGACACCACAGTTCACTGAGCAAGGAGATGACATGGTGAGACCAATCATTTAGACAAGTCACCTTGGCAGCTGAGTAGAGGATGGATTGGAATGAATTCCCTGAGCTAGGGAAACTAGAAAGAAGGCTCCTATAGAAGTGATGGAACCTGAGTTAGACTTTTGACTGAGTGGGGAAAGGGTAATGTATATGTGATTTTGATAAGGGAGAATAAAACAGATTTTGCAATAAACTGGATGCATAGGGTGAGTGAGAGTTGAGTAGACATTAATTCTGAAATTCACTGTCATTCAAAGAATGGTAGTACTCTCAACAGTAACAGGAATTTGGAAGGGAGGCAAGAAGGTTGGTAAATGGGTGAGTAAATCACTAGGCTTAGTAGCCCCTTTACCCTGTTTTAGTGATATTAGATAGCATAATTTTGTAGTGAATCTGGTTGGCATACTTTTGTGATGTCTTCCAGGTCTATTAGCAACACATGAATAGCAAAAGAGGCAGATGTTGGGAATAGTCTAGGATTGTCCTTGTCAAGGTAGAGATGATCAACAATCGGACAAGATGGGATGAGAAAATAGATGGTAGATGGTAATGTAGAACCCAATTATATCATCAGTAAGTCAAAATATGGAAGAGGGAAGAGGGTAGCTAGAGCAGGGATGATGGTCTGGGGGAAAAAACTGAGAAGTAGAAGGAATGGAGGTACTGGTGATGGCAAACAGTGGGGTGAGGAGTTATAAAGAAAAAGAAGGATGCATTGATAAAAGCTTATGGTCAGATAAAGGAATCTCAGAGTTTGTGAACGTGAAAGTGAAACATTTCTGCATTATAGTAAAGTCAAGAGAATTAACATCTGTGTAGCTGACGAGGGGTGGATGAATAGGCCGGGGGATTGAGTAGGTTGAGAAATTGAAACAGGGAATTTGAGGGGATCTTTGTATATGTGTTGAAGTCCCATTAGTACATACATTCAGTAGGTCAAGGAACTGGGATTTTAGAGTATTTGAGAGGTTCTTAAGTATATACATTGAAGTTTCCTAGTATGAGGGCAGGAGATGGAGAGAAGAACCAAACACTGATCTCACTGAGGAAAAAGAATGTCTTGGAGGTCTGTAAATAACAACCATCAGGATCTGAATTGTTTGATAAATTTGGAATAGCCTGACTCTTAAAAGGAGGAAATTGCTTAGTGAAGGTTGACAAAAGAAGGTTCGCAATAGGGATCAAATTTCTCTATTATGAACATTGAATGGGGGTATAAAAGAAAAAGTGGCAAGTGAATCCATGTCATCTGGAGGATACTATTTCTCAGTGAATGTAAGAAGATTTAAGGGTAAAAAAAAGAAAAAGTTGTAGATTTAAAGATTTAATGGATGTACAGAGGGCAAGAGAAAGAGAGGAAGATACTATTGAATGTATATATGGGAGTGGGGAGGTGGGTGCATGTGGGGGAATGTGGAGAGAGGAGAGAAGGAGAAAGGAGAGAAGAGGTGGATAAGCATGAGGAAATGGTTAGTAGAGGATTGGAAGTGGGCTTTGTACACTGGAAGCCAGAAGTCAAAGATCTTTGAGACAGTGTGAATATAAAAGGATGGAGGTTATGTAAACTATTTAGTAGCAAGTTCAGACACAGTATCACTAGTGAGGGAAAAGTTTCTTGAGGGAAGCATAAAATCCTAAATCCTTCCTTGATATTCAGCCTCCTGGCAGATGGAAATATTGTTCTATGGGACCCAAGATTGTCACCATTAATGCCATATTCTATTATTGACATGGATTTGAATTAATCAAGTATCCAATCTTTAAATCATCTTCCCAAGTCTGAAAGTCTTTGGGGCTATAATTAAAAAACTTAAAACTTTCAAGAATTTTGGCTCTGTTGGAAACTCCAAACCTTTCCATTTTGAAATGAGTTACATAGACCTTGTGAATCTAAAATTGAACTTTTGGCCTGGTTTACTGGATGCCAGAATGAATGTGATATCTTGTACCAAATCTGTGAGTCGTTGAATGGCCCTCGGGAAACTTCAGTCTGAGAACTGAATTCATGCTGCTGCTGCTTCTTGTTAGAAGTTAACCCCTAAGACTCCTTTTTTAAAGAAATTTTGCGCTCAATTGAGTGAGTACTTTCTTTTCACTTGAGAGCCTTTAAAAGGTAGGACCAATTCAACTTTTCATGTGGTCTTTCATGTGCATATCTCTGGGTGCTGTGCCCCAAACTCGGCAGCCAGCCAACTAATGCACTTTTTCATCCAAGTTTAAATTTTAGCCAGCACTGTATGTTGTAACTGCTTGAGTCAACAGCTGGGACCCAGTCTTGTCAGCCTTCTATATACTGTCGAGGGTGGTTTGCTGTCAACTGTTGGGCTTAAATTAGGTTTGAAGTTGGCTGAGCCATTTGGTCACTATTGAACCAGGTGGGAGACAAGTCAATTGAGGAACACAGAATTCTTTGATGGAAGGTGAAACGCCTGCCAAATGTACGTCTGAGTATTTGTGGCCCAACTTCAAAGACTAATAGAACTTTTCTAACCAAGTCATGTTATTTGCAATATATAGCTTGACTGATAGTGCTTTGTGGGAGGCTGAGCAATTTTAGAGTTGATGTTTTGGTTTTTTTTTTTATTCGAAAGTATAATGAAAGAATTTATTACTCTTGTGGTAGAAAGAAGAGTCAGTGGAGTTTGCATCAAGGGAGACCTGGGTTCTAGATCTGTACTTTCCTTGTGATTTGAAGTAAATTACTTCAACCAAAAAGAATTGAACCCTATTTTTCCTAGCACACAATACAAGGTGGTATCATACAGTCCTATGGCAATTTTATTTTTTAATTTTTTACAGTTATCAAATTATTCCTACTTTTAAAAAATTAATTCAGTTTTCATATTACCTTTTTTTAAATTTGAGGTTCCAGATTATTTCCCTCCCTTCAGTTCCTCCCCCACCCATTGTGAAGGCAAGCAATATGATAGCCATTATACACGTGAAGTCATACAAAACAAAAATATATTTCCACATTAGCTGTATTGGGGGGAAGAGCAAGAATAATAGGAAAATGAAAAAAGTATAATTCAATTTTCACTCAGAGTTCATAGCATAGGTTAATAAAGCAGTCTAGACAAGAACTGAAGGTCTGAACTTGGGTGGTACCAAGAGATGACAACACTGTGATGCTGTGAGAACTGAGATGAATTCTCACTAGGAACAGAGTTTAGAAAGGTCATATAGTTCATTCCATTCCTTGAAGTATCAATAATCCATCCCAGATCATCCTTGGAAGTTTCAAGATTTTGAGTGACTAGGAATGCATTGCTTCTCCACCCCAGGAAGGTTTGGGGTATGATGTCTCTTTTATCAAACTGGTCTTTAGGTCTGCCATTTTGAGGTCAACCCTCATGTCCCCTTTAAATCATTTCTTCTTCAAGCTCTAATAGTACAGTCAGTGTTCAGTTTTGAGTTGGGATTCTAGATTCTAACCCTGGCCTTGCCTTTTGCTACCAGTGTAACCCCAGGAAAGTAATTTCATCTCTCTGACTCTGTTTTCTCATATGCTAAATGAGTGTCAAATTATTTATATCCCTTATCTTAGCAATTTTGAAAAAGAGGAGAAAAAGTCAATTCATGAAATTGAAAAGCTCTTTTAATGACCCCCCAAACTTCTCCTAGGAACAAGGACTGGTCTTTTTGGCACCAGTACTAAAGTTGTATTGCAGCTAGTCACAAAAGTTGGAAATCTCTTAAATTATGTGAACCGGGGCAGCTAGGTGGCATAGTGGATAAAGCACCGGCCTTGGAGTCAGGTGTACCTGGGTTCAGATCCGGTCTCAGACACTTAATAATTACCTAGCTGTGTGGCCTTGGGCAAGCCACTTAACTCCATTTGCCTTGCAAAAAAAAAAAAAAGAAGAAATTATGTGAACCACCCAAAACCAGTGCATGAGAGGTACTTGGTGGGGATGAGCAGTGTGTAGTATGTAACAATAAGGAACTTGGAAGAAGTGGAGGAAAGACTTTGTGAGGGAAGGGTGTGAATGAAAAAGATGGGCATGTAACTAGACCTGGGTGTAATGGGCATCCAGTTAGAGTGCTGTCCTTCTGATATCAAGAGGAAAAGGTCCTTAGCATGTTGAGTGGACTTCTGTGACAAATTCAGGAGAGGGACACAAGAATCACACAGATAGTCAGACATCATAGCTGGAGATATACCATGCTAGAGGAATAAAACATTGGAATATTTGATTTGTTCACTCATTTTCCAATTTTAACCAATTCTTCATGACCTCATTTAGAGTTTTCTTGGCAAAGATATTAGAGTGGTTTGCCATTTCCTTCTGTAGTTCATTTTTAGATGAGGCAACTGAAACAAACAGGGTTAAGTGATCTGCCCTGGAGTCAGGAAGACCTGAATTTATATCCATCCTGACTCTTACTTAGCTATATGACCCAAGGAAAGTCAACTAAGCCCATTTGCCTCGATTTCCTCATCTGCAAAATGAACTGGAGAAGGAAGTGGTAAACTACTTCAGTCTCTTTGCCAAGAAAACCCCAGACAGGATCATAGAGAGTAAAACATGACTGAAATAACTCAACAACTACAGAATGGCTTACAATTTTGAATGTGACTTTTCCAGTGCTATTGTTGTATTAATGCATCCTGAGATTACCTTATCCTTTTTTAATGTCATGGCATACTTGAATTATCTTGAGCTTCTAGCTTACAACCAGTCCCTCAGATTTTCTTTATATGAACTCTTTTCCAGTTGTGAATCTCTGTACTTGTGCAATTGACTTTTTAGTTTGGGGTAGATTTTTTTTTTGCAAGGCAATGGGGTTAAGTGATTTGTACAAGGTCACACAGCTAGGTAATTATTAAGTAACTGAGGTCAGATTTGAACTCAGGTTCTCCTGACTCCAGGGCCGATGCTTTATCTGCTGCACCACCTAGCTGCCCCCATGCAATTGACTTTTGAATGCAATTATTAGATTTTATACTTATTGACTACTGAAATTTTATCTTGCTTAATTCAGTAGAAAGGACACTGGAATTATATAGCAGCCCTGTTTGTGGTGGCAAAGAATTGGAAATTGAGGAGTGTCCATCACTTGGGGAAATGGTTGAATAAATTGTGGTGTATGTATGTTATGGAACATTATTGTTCTATTAGAAACCAAGAGGGATGGAAATTCAGAGAAACCTGGAAGGATTTGCATGAAGTGATGATGAGCAGAACCAGAACATTGTACACCCTAACAGCAGCATGGGAGTAATGTTTTTTTAAGGTTTTTGCAAGGCAGATGGATTTAAGTGGCTTGCCCAAGGCCACACAGCTAGGTAATTATTAAGTGTCTGAGACCAGATTTGAACCCAGGTACTTCTGACTCCAAGGCTGGTGCTTTATCCACTATGCCACCTAGCCGCCCCTAATGATCAGTCTTAATGGAACTTGCTTATTCCATCAGTACAACAATCAGGCACAATTATAGGGTATATGGGATGGAGAATACTATCTGTATCCAAAGAAAGAATTGTGGAGTTTAAACAAAAACCAAAGACTATTACCTTTAATTTTTTAAAAAAAAGTTATCATCTTATGAAATGTTGCTCTCATATTTTATTTTTTATCTCTCAACACATTCAATTTTGATTAATGTATAACATGGCAACAGTGTAAAGACAGACTGCCTTCTGTGGGGGGGGGGGAGAGGGAAGGGAGATTGGGGAAAAATTGTAAATCAAAAACAATAAAAAAAGAGAGAGTACTTCAAAAAAAAAACCACACTGGAATTAGACCCTAGTTCTAACCCTGGCTCCTTGATTCTCAGTTGTTTTCCACTACTCTCCCTATATCAGTATAGATTATGAGACCATAGTTGAATGTGACCCTAGAAGTCATCTGCTCCATTCCCTTCATTTTACATGTAAGGACACCAAAGTCTTGAGGTTGTCACTTACCCAAGTTTACAGGGTAATAAATGGCAGGGCCCTAATTCAAACCCAAATCCTCCAGCTCCAAATCTCTTTTGCGTTCTGTTCTACCTTGCTGCAACATGATGAAATTCTAAAGATAATGTGCTGACAAACCTGCCTTCTATCACTATGTCCCAGACCAAGGGTAGATCATCTTCAACTAGATATTTTATCTAAAAGGAGAAGAGGAATCATGGAAGAGATCCGTGTGTATTGTTTCCACTGAGGCAGATCAAACCTCTCCTCATACTTTCCTTAATAGATGAATCTTCACAACGAAGCACTTTCCACAATTCAGAGGCTATGCCCACAGTGTCTTTCATCCAAACAAACCTGGTAGCCTTCCTAAGCCTTCCAGAGCTTCGGGTTCAGCTGTTCGTGCTTTCAGGATCCCCAGGATTATCTTTTCTCCACACCATGGTATTGCCTTGGAGTAGGTCTCGGGGACAAGGACATTTCTGCCTTTACAATTTGGCAAGCTGATTCATTAAGGTTATTGAAGTCCCCTTGCAGGCAGAAAACTATTTTGTAATAGTCCCTGTTTGACATTCTGGTGAGAAAGGTGAATGAGGATAAACTAGCATGAATCTTATATTTCGTTTTTCTGCCTTGGTTGGCAGCAGATGGCTCACCTGGCCTCTTGGTATTTATCCTTGAGGGCAGGAACTGTATCTTCTGTATGTTTGGTGCGCTCCTAGGTAAGGTCTCTGGAACAGTGTGGGTACTCAGTCCATGCCAAGTGATCTTGGATAACACTGTTTATCTTGTAATCCCTTTCTACTATTAAAAATAATGAGTCCAAGGATAGATTTTCCTAAGATTCAGATAGAGTAACCTTGGGGTTTATCATTTTGTTCTTTTCTTTCTTTTTCTCCTATTTTCTTTTAAATGGTGTCTACTAATTATGAAAATGAGGTCCTTTTGGTAAAAAGTACAGCTAGGGACCTGGCCTCTATTTTTCTGTCCTTCCTTCAGTCTTGCCTAAAGTAATCTTTGTTATTCTGGACATTGCCTTGCTATGTCAAGAATAAACTATGTCCTCTTGCCTTTTCTATTTTTTTGTTGTGTAGGACAATCATAGAGTCCTAGGATGGGAGAGTTGAAGGGAACCATAGAAATCATCCAGTCATCTCATTTTTTCAAGGAAGTAAACTGAGGCCCAGAAAGGTGAAGAAATAGTTTCCCTTAAGTTACACTAAGTTACAGAGCCTGTTAAGAAACCAGATCTTCTTAAGTCCCACCATCCCTCTGTAGCATGAAAGGTATTTGACCTCCCAACTTGGATTCTTTTTTTTTTTTTAGCATGTTAATGTAGTCTTGGCCTAATAACTACCTCCTTTCTTCCCTTGTAAACATAAAGATAAAGTATATTTTTTTGCTTTGATTTTCAGCCTTTCCCGCCCTCTGTGTGTCCAAAATAGTTGGCTGGAATTCATGAGAATGCTATGTCTTCAGATGTTTATAATCTGAAAAAATCCCTTATGGTTTTTATAATAAAACTCCTTGAATGTCAGTATTTTTTTATGTTGGAAAAGCATACCAAGTTCACAATACAGCAATTACAATGTAATGCATTATGTATAATTTGTACCATGCCCAGGAGCAATTTGTGAACTCTGAAATACTGTCCTGGCACTCCAGCATAATTAGCAGGATCAAACATCGTTAGTAAAAGAATTGCAGGATATGTCTTCAGAGGTAAATAACAGTCAGGAAGGAGGTTTAAGTTTCGATAGAGGTAGGTCGACCCATATGGTGCAGGTGGGACTTGCTTCATCAGACCCTCACATCAGTCAGATACTTGGATGCCTTCATCAATCATCTGGGGGGCACAGAACCTTTTAGGCTTGACTGGCCTTGCTTTAACAGCAGGAATCACCCCATTGTTGAGAGGTTGGGAGTTTTATCTATGAAATTTAACAGCGCTGTATTTATGGGGCTTCCTTCTAAAACTACCATCATAAACATGAAAAATGTACATTTTTTTTCCTTCTTGAAGCTGAATAATGTAATTTTATAAGGGAAGGATTGGCACATCAAATGAAAAGTAGTTTCTGTGTGTGTGTATGTGTTGGATTTTTTTTTTAATCTCATTTTTCTACACAGTATTTAAAGCTATGTATGACTCATGGAAATGTGTCCTATTTAGAATAGTCATTGGTTCGCAGCTCTAGATGCAACTTTGCCCCTCCTCATTTTTTTTCTATACCAGGATAGATGCATGAAAATAACATCTTGGCCTCTTTACATTTCCGGCTTCATATACTGCCTTTCTGATCAAAGTAATAAGCCTCTCGGTGTTATTATTAACTTAAATATCTGATGACTCTGCCCTTTTCCAAACTCAAGCTTTCTGTCTCTGTCTCTCTCTCACTCCTCTCATTTTCTCTTTCTCTTCTTTCTCTGTATATATAAAACATATCTATATAAACATGCCTACATATATATATATATGGAGATAGGCATAAATATTATATCTAGATCTAAACAAATATAGAGATATACCTAGATATAGATGTCTATGTCTAGATATAGTTATATAAACATTGAAATAGAGACTTAGAAACCTATTTTTGTATGTTTTTGCCTATATCTCTATGTATTGGATACATGTTTATAGATAGGTAAGAGACAACAGAATGGTACAATGGATAGAGCACTCAGCATGAAATCAGAAAGACTCATCTTCTTAAGTTCAAATCCAGCCTCAGACACTTGCTATCTGTGTGACCTTGAGATAGTCACTTAACCCTTTATGCCTTGGTTTCTTCCTCTGTAAAGTGAGCTGGAGAAGGAAATGGCAAACCACTGTAGTAGAGATACCCCAAATAGAGAAAACCCCAAATAGGGTCATGAAGAGTCCAATTCATCTGAAATGACTGAACAACAACAAAAATTCCCAGTCCTTTTTATAGTACCTTGCAGATAAGTAATGTTTATTGATTGAGGCACATGCAGGTAACCCTCTTCATTTGAATTCCAATATTCACTGATTCCCCCATATTGTGTCCTCCAGTGGTGACCCTAGTTTTTTCTGAGTCCCTTCACTGAGGAACCACTTTAAAATGAAGATTTAGAGAGTGGGTGTCGGAGGTTGTAGGCTTCTGATTGGTGCTGTGTCCATTGGCAATTCCAGTAGGTTCTAGAGACCAGTAACCTGGTGGAGTAGGCAGGAAGCACCAGAAAACACCATTTCTACCCTGCCTTGTACATGATCTCCCCCTCTAAGCCTCACCCATAGTCTAGGAGGAAATGTTTAGTCCCTATTTCAAAATGCATATGATCATAGGAAAAGTTTAAGAATAATTACTGGTCATTCACTATCAGTAAACTGTCACTATATTAAATGTAAGGCATTTAAAGAAAGGCAAAAGACAGTTCCTGCCTTCAAGGAGCTCATAATCTAGGGACACATAGTGCCAGTTAGTTGCCTTTGTTAGAGTAAGTTGGAGGTCAACATGAATGACCTGGAAGGTTTGATTTCAAAGTATTGGGGTTGAATGGTAAAAGAGGACGAGAAGTGGGGTGGGGGGAAGAGATGTGGGACCAGTTGAGGTCAATCTTGTATTCTTTCATGCCCTTTTACTTGTAGTTCTTGTTCCCTACTCTCAAGGACTCCTAGAAACCTAGCCCTGGACTACTTTCCTTTCCTCTAATAATCCCTGTACATGCACAAGACTAAGGGTGTGTGTGTGTGTGTGTGTGTGTGTGTGTGTGTGTGTGTGTAGATTGAAGAAGAAAGTGAAAGATGGATAAATATAAATATCTGTGTTTACAGATAGAGATAGATTTTCTTCCAAGGACTTAGGATAGAAACAATTCTTCTCAGCAGTAGTTCTTAGGAAGCAAAGCTCTCAGCCATAGAATATAAACATGTCCTTAGAATGTTAACTTCTCTGATAGACTATAAGCTCCTTGTTTTGTTTTGTTTTTGTCTATGGATTTTTCCCCTACCCACCCCAAACTTTGCACATTGACTCCCACTTAGTAGGAAACTTAATAAATATTTATTGATTGATCAAAGAAAGACATATCTGCTTACTCAAGATTCTGGATGGTTTTTTTTGCCTTTAATGACCAAAGACTTTTAGTTCTCTGACTAAATTCCTTGCTTTTGCTAGGAATTGCCTTAGACAATTGTATCCTTTCAGCATGCACATAAATTTGTTGTTAGAAGTAAGTATATTTTCTCTTATGATTTCAAAAGAGTGTAGGGTAGTCAGACCTGGGTTCAAATCCTTGCTCTTCCATTTGGTACCTGTGTGTTCAGTCATCTTTCAGTTATGTCCAATTCTTCATGACCCCATTTGAGATTTTCTTGGCAAAGATAATAGAGTGGCATGCCAGTTTCCTTCTACAACCCTTTTGACAGATAAGGAAACTGAGGCAAATAGACTTATGTGACTTGCCCAGGGTTATTCAGCTAGTCACTGTCTAAGGCCAATTTTGAACTCAGGTCTTCCTGACTCTAGCTTGGTACTCTATCCACTGTACCCCCCTTCCTCCCACCAACTTCTCTATCAATTCGTTTGTAAAATGATGATGTCAGCCTGGTTCAGCTTGGTGATTTTTAAAGCCCTGTCCAGCCCATAAAACCTCTGATTGAATGAACCAATCACTTGAGGTGGGACTTTCTTATTTCTTTAATCATCTTGGGACAAAGTTGCAAGAATATCATCTCTCCCATTAGCTGAAACTTCTTGAGAAGAGGGTCCATCTTTTACCTTTCTTTGTATCCCCCAAGTACCTAGGCCAGAGCAAGCCCTTAATAAAGCCTTGTTGACTTACTGTTCTTCTACCAGTTGGTGGGCCAACACTAGCAGTCAGACACCTGTCCTAGAAGAAGTAAAAGAATCCATTTTTAGGATTACAAAGAAAAAGCAAAGTCTGTGCTCACTATCCACTTAACAATCCAAGGCTATGTAGAAAACATTTTTAGGGCATAACATTTTAAAGACTTAAACTAGCTTGAACTTGCTTATTTATTCAAGGCTAGCTAGAGAAATTGGGGGCAGCTTAGGACAATGGGAAACTCATTTGACAGATTCAAAATAATAAAAACAACAACAACTTATGTTGACAGAGAACTGTAGAGTTGGCAGATCATCTTCCCCACAACTGTCAGGCTCCAGTTCAAGTCTACAAACATTGATCTAGTATCTGCAAAGTCCAAGACCTAGCTGTGATAGGAGCCAAAACACCAAGGTAAAAACATGCCAGTCCCTGCACTCAGACCACCCATAGAAACCCCAGAGGTTTCCTCTTGGCCTCCGGCATCTCTGGTTTAAGTTCTCAAGATGACTCCCATACTTTCCTCCTACCATCCTCATACTTTCTTCCTCTCTTCAGACTACATTCCACTCCTCCAGTCTAATGGATGACCTCCCATTTCCCACCTCACTGTCTTTCCCCTGACAGTCCCTCCCTCCTACATGCTTTTCCTCCCTCTGCTTCCCAACTTCTCTAACTTCTTACATTTCTCAAGTCAAATTCTACCTTTTCCCAGTCTATCCCAGCTGCTAATGTCCATCTACATGATATATATATGTATATGGTATTGACATGTCATCTTTCCCATAAGACTGTGAGCTCCTTGGGGGAGAAAAGGAATTTTGAGGGGCTTTTTTTGTATCTCCATCACTTAGCATAGAACTTTTTGATTGATTTATAGCCCTCCAGAAGCATTCAGCTTACTAGAAAGATGCAATAAAAGAATAAATAGTTAAATAGTCAATCAAAAGTATATTATGTTTCTGAAGTTATGCAAGGCTCTGGGATACAAAAACAATCATGATGAAACACTTTAAAAAAATTTTTTTAAGGCAATCTGAATTAAGTGACTTGCCCCAGACATGCAATTAGTAAATTTTGAGACTGGATTTGAACTCAGATCCTTCCTGATTTTAGGGCCATTGCTCTATCTACTGCACTACCTAGCACCACCTTGCCTTACAAGAGCTTATAGTTTCTCAGGGTAGATAATGTGTCTGAATACTGACAGACATATAAATTCAGAGGTGGGGGAAGAGACAGAGACAGAGAGAGACAGAGAGGAGGGGGAGAGAAGGGGGGTAGAGACACAGAGAGTCAGAGAGAGAGAGAGAGAGAGAGAGAGAGAGAGTGTGTGTGTGTGTGTGTGTATGCATGCATGCATGCAGGTACATCATGTGAGGCACTGTAGAAGATACCAGGAATACAAATACAAAGAATGAAACAGTCTTTACCATACCAGTTGAATGGAGAAGATGAGCACTTGTAAATTAAAGATAAACAAATTAAAAGAGAACAAATAAAAATAAACTTAAGGGAGTGAGGAAGAGGAGCTAACAGTAAAGGCATTTGACAAAGGATCCATAAGAAGATGGCACTGGAACTGTGTCTTAAAGGAAAAGGGGGATTCTGTTAGATGGAGATGAAGAATCCCATTCTAAAGAGGGAAATGGCCAATGGAAAGGCTTATGGCATGTCTAGATACCAAGAAGACCAATTTGGTTGTATTGAAGCATGGGGGAGGAGAAGGGATGTATAATGAGGCTTGAAAGGTGGGTTGAAAGGAATCCCAGTGTAAAGGACTTTAAATCCTAATTAGATGAGTTTATACTTTATCACATAGGCAAATAGAAGCCACCAAAGTTAACTTGAGTTAAGCTAAGCTGATGGTACAAGAAGAATCTTATTTAAGAAAAGTCACTAGCAGTATACAATGATTTGAAGGAGGGAGGTCAACTGGGAGAGGTCTGCTGTACTCTTGGGATGAAGTCTTGAACGAAGTTATACAAATAGAGAGGAGGATTGGGGTAGATATGGGGGAGTCCAGAAATGGCATAATGTGGCAACTGACGAGGTGAGAGAAAATAGAATTGAGCTTAACAGTAAGGTTTTAGACCTGGGAACCGAGAAGTGGATGGTACTTTCAGCATAAACCACTTAAATCAGTACAGTTTGAGGAGGGAGGGACTAGACTGTTGGAATCAGGGGAGTAGAAAGTGGGATTTAAGCCAAGTCTTGAAGGACAGAAGTCATTCTAAAAGGAGAAGTGAAGAGGAAGTGTGCATCAAGCAAGAGGAAAAGACTATGCAAAAAGCATGGAAATGAGGGATAAAATGTCATGAGAAAAGAACCAGTTAGACCAGTTTCAATGGATCATAAAATGAGGCAATAGGAGTGATGTGAAATAAAACTGGAAAAGTAGAAGATAAGTAAATTATTATTATTAAAATAATAAAGAATAGTTAGAAGAAGGGAACTTATTGCTGAATCAGGAAATCAGGAGAGGGCTCATTTAAGAAATGGTGCCTCAGTTGAAAGAAATGAGTTATTTCAAGAGGTAGAGAATACATTTTATATCTGGGAGCCATCTGTAAAAAGTTTCTTAGGAGAACAGGATATCCTATTTGGGAAGACAGTATGATTGGAATAGAGAGAATGTGAAGGTTGACAGTGTGAGACAAGACTGAAAATCTAGGTGGAAGACCTAGAAGCTTCTTTCCAGAGGCAGTAGGGAGTGACTGATTTGGGGGAAGAGGTGAATAGCATGGTAAGAGCTGTTTTAGGAGTTTGACTATCTGGAATGTCATCCTGTCTTTGCCTATTTGGCTATTTTTTAATTCATTTTTTTCAATTAATGAAAATCCAACTTCTCCCCTTTCCACTTAAATAGAAAGAAAAATGAAACTCTTTTGACAAATATTTATAGTCAAGCAAAACAATTTCTTGAATTCACCTTGTCCACAACAAGTAAGAAGGAGAAAAAAAGCAAAAAATGAAGGGGGAAAAAGATGGACATAGAATAAATAGGGTAGTTGAATTTCATCCTCTGCAAACTTTCCTGTTCTTTTTCTCTCTCTCTGAGCTTCAATTTGTAAAATTGAGAAGGAGGGAATGGATTTATATGATCTCCAAGGTTCTTTTACATCTAACTTTCTGTGATTCTATCCTCCACACCTACATGTAGCATTTTAAAAGTCCAACTTTTATCTTACCTTTCCAGTCTGGACTCCGAGTCCATCATTTTTCTTAAATTGGAAAGTAGGGAGCACAGCATGCTTCATCAAAACTCCTTTAAAATCATGGTTGTTCATTATATTGATTCTTTTAGAGTATTGTTGAAGTGTTCTCCTGTTCTGCTCACCTTCCTTCTGTATTGGTTCAAGCAAATCTTAACTAAGTTTCCCTGAAACTATCCCTCCCCATCAAATCCATATAGCATAATTTGTTCAGCCACTCCCAATGGATGGCTACCTCTAAGTTTGTCATTTTTTTGCCATTTCAAAAAGAGCTGGTATAAATATTTTGTATCTGTGGATCCTTTCTTGTTTCTTTAGTCTCTTTATAGTAGAGACCTAGTGTAGTGGTAGTGCTATGTCAAAAGGAATGCATACTCTAATAATTTGGGGGGGGGGGGATGGGGCGGGAGGGAGGTAGTTCCAAATTGCTTTCTAGAATAGTCAGACTAGTACATGAATATATTTTCCCATAGCCCTTCCAGCTATTGTCATTTTTCTTTTTTTGTTCAGTTTTATAATTCTGATTGATGTAAGCTGGAATCTATTAGTTGTTTTAATTTACATTTCTCTCATTGTTAGTGATTCAGAGTACTTTTTTAAAAGATCAATTTATTTTTCCAACTTTATGTAAAGATAGCTTTCAACAATTTTTATACGGTTTTGAGTTCCACATTTTTCTCCCTCCCTTCCTTCCCTCCTCCTCCCCCTGACAGAAAGAAATTTAATATAAGTTATTCATGTTAAACATATACTATGACAAACATATTTCCATATTAATCATGTTGTGAAAGAAGAATCAGAACAAAAATGAAAAAATCAAAGGCAAATTATAAAAATTGAAAATAGGAAGCTTTGGTCTGCATTCAGATCAGAGTATTTTTTCATATAGCCATAAGGTAACTTCTGTAAACTCTCCTGTTGCCTTTATTTCTCTTGAGTTTCAGTTTGTAAAAATTGGGGAGGAGGGAATGGATTATGTAATCTCTAGGGTCCCCTTTGCCTCTTAACTTTCTGTGATTCTACCCTCTACTTTTTTATTTACTTATTTGTTTCTTTGTTGATTTATTTATTTTTAGATTTTGCAAGGCAATGGGGTTAAGTGGCTTGCCCAAGGCCACACAGCTAGGTAATTATTAAGTGTCTGAGGTCAGATTTAAACCCAGGTACTCCTGACTCCAAGGCTGGTGGTGCTCTATCCACTGTACCACCTAGCCGCTCCCTACCCTCTTCTTTTTAATGGCATCTTCAGAACATTTTAAAAGCTCAACCTTTAATAATGCAGTATCCTTATTACCAAACCCCAGCATGCACCCACATCTTTCCAAAGAAGCTGAGTGAGCAATGTACTCATCCACCCTTATTATCTAAATTGTCTGCTCTCCAAGGTAAACAGGATTCTACTTGGTGTGTCTCTAACACTATCTTAACTGTGAATTCAAAGACAAATAAAATTTAGTGAGACATTGCCTTTTCTAGACCTGTGGTACTTTTTGTTGTTGCTCTTGTTGTTCGTCCTTCATTCTTGGAGGATCTTGACATTAGCGAGATGATGCCATAATATGCAAGTGAATTGGATTCGAGTTGGGGTGGCAGAAGGGGTGCTGTGCAAAGTCACCAACATCACTTTCTCCTCTGGAGCCATCTGGGTCTAGTGTTAAGATATGTCAGGATCATTGGAGATGACTCCAGAAACAGTGGAAGACCTTGTTCTTTTTAAGCTAAGGTCTTGAATGGTCTCACATGAATGAGGCAATACCCATTAGTGATTGAGGCTAGGTGGCACAGTGGATAAAGCACCGGCCCTGGAGTACCTGGATTCAAATCCAGTTTCAGACACTTAATAATTACCTAGCTGTGTGGCCTTAGGCAAACCACTTAACCCCATTTGCCTTGCAAAAAAAAAAAAAAAAACCCTAAAGAAAAAAAAAGAAATGAAGCAAAGAATGTCAACATTTATCTAGTCAAAAAAAAAATCAGTCTCGGGCGGAAGATCTCTGGGTCAGTACAGAAACAATTGATATTTACATTCACTCTGAGCCAGTCAAGACCCAGACAGTGACTAAATGGGACTTGACTTGGGACCCATTATTGGTTACTAGACAGTGTATCTTCTAGGATATGAACTCTAGCTGGCAGTTGAGACACTTTGTCTGGACTTGACCCCTTGGAAATGATCCCTTTCTTGGCATGACATAGTCAGGTCCAGAACATGATATGGTCAGGTCCAGAACACTGAGGTCCTTTCTCAAGGTGAACAGTTCAGCGTTCATGCTCTGCTGCAGAGAGTGCAGCTCTGATGGACTGGCCATGTAGTTTGAAATTCAAATGTACTTTTATTTAAAAGACTTTATGGAGAACTCATGTGGAGGTCAGAAGAAGTGATGTAAGGTCACTCAAGTTCTCTCTGAAGAACTTTGTAAGTGATTGTATGACATGGGAGACACTGGCAGTGGATACCCAGTATGGTGTGTCTGCATCAAAGAAGATGCTGTGATCTATGGGCAAAACTGAGTTGCAGTTACTCAAGAGAAATGTGAGATGTATAGATTGCATAGATTTGGAGACATCCAACTTTTCATATGAACTATTTATGGCTGACCTGTGGTAGAGCCTACTGAACTCATACTGGTCACATTCAGACATCATGTACCTGACCCCATCATAGTGATTTCATTTTGATCCTGTTTGAGCATGAAGGACAACAACCAACCAACAGCTAGGCTTGACTCCTTAATAACTAGTTAAATGGGAGTCTCACCTCCCTTGAAATGGGGAGGAATAACTTTAAGTATAGAAAAATGCAAGGATGGAGTTAGGAAATACATAGCACCCATTACTTATGCTGATGCTGCCAACTTGTTCTGCTCCACTCTTATTCTCTTTCAAAGGTGCTTCCTGCCCTATTCTCATCCATCTTTTCTCCTCTTTACGTTTTTACTTCAAAAATATTTCTTCCCAGCCTTCTTCACTTTTTCTAATCTAATATCACCCCAGATTTTGCCACCAATAATAATAATTATTATTGTCATCATTTCTATTATTACTTTTAATCATTATAGCTAGTATTTATATACTATTTTACGGTTTGCAAAGTGCACTACAAATACAAACTCATTTAATCTTCAACAATTCCAGGAAGTAGTAATAATTAATAAATAATATTAATAAAGTGCTTTAAGGTTTGCAAAGAACATTATTTTCTCCTCACAACAGCATTGTTACCAAGTTGCTATTGTTATCACCATTTTATATTTGAAGAAACTGAAGCAAAGTTAAATGACTTACCTAGAGTCACACAGCTTTGTGATTCCAGATGTAGTGTTGTACCAACCCTTGTTGACTACTGCTCATGTCATCTTCCTCTGGGAGATAATTTTCTTTCATGTAGTTGATACTTATATAGAAATTAAAGTTTACATAGAGATGAAAGGTAGATTGCATGTCTAAGGAACAGCAAGAAGAACCAATTTGATTAGCCTTAGCAAAAAACAAACAAACAAACAAAAAGCATTGGGGAGGGAATTAGTTCCCATTGGAATAGTGTTATAAGTGGGTCATCAAATGTAATTACAGCCAGATTTCACAACTCTAAAGTAGGATTTGTTTCTAATGAACTATTAATAATATTATTGCAAAAAGATTTTGGTTTAGACACACTCTTAGATGAAGATAAATCTGTAACGTTGAAGAGATTTCAGCATTTGTCTGTTGAATACTTTGGATGATTGTGGGAGAATTATGGTTTCATTTGTTTTTCTATAATTTCAGGAAATTCAATCTCTACTTTATACCTGCTGGTATTCTTGGATTATCTGTTTGAAATTCAACATGATTCCCTCCACCCCCCCCCCCCCCAGAAATGGCATGGTAACTTACAGCCTGGCTCTCACACCAGCCTTCAAAAAATAAAAATAAAAACCAAAAAAGTTCACTTAACTTTATATAACATACCTCAATTGCCATTATCACTATTGAACTTGATCACTATGTGCAAAAATATTTCTATGAGAAATATGTGTATATTATTCAGTTTGGGATAGCAAGAATACATTTACTCTCTCCTTCTGTGTCATTACCCCCCCCCCCGCCCACTACTTCCAAGCAAAAAGCTGGAATTTGGGGCTATAGATCTGTTTTTGTTTTTGCAAAGCTATGGTGTTAAGTGACTTGCCCAAGGTCACACAGCTAGGTAATTATTAAGTGTCTGAGGTCAGATTTGAATGCCTTTCATAACAGCCATGAAGCTGTTCCCAGGGACTATAGATTCTTAAATCATGGATCTAGGACTGAAAACAACCTCAGAAGCCAAGGCTGTCCTTTTAGAGATTTTATTTTCCCTTCTTTCCTTCCCTTAACTTCTGTTCTATGGTGGCAATTAGAAACAAGGCCTGATGCTAAAAGAATGGGAGAGGAATTCTTCCATCCTACTATCCTCCTATCCATCACATATCCCTTCTATCTTCTCCTCCCCTGGTGCCTTATCTTCCTCCTTTTCGTTCCTCCTTTCATTCTTCCTACCTTCCTCCTGTTCCTCCTCCTCCTCCTCCTCCCTTCTCCTCCTTCCCCTTCTTCCTCTTTCCTTTCCTCCTCTTCCTCCTCCTTCCCTTCTTCCTTCCTCCCTCCACCTTCCTCCTTCCTTTTTTCTTCCCCTTCCTTACTTCCTCCTTTTCTTCCTTTTGCCACCTCCTCCCTTCCTCCTCCCATCTCCTTCTCTTCTTCCTCCTTCTTTTCTCCTCCTCCCTCTCTCTCCTTTCTCCTTCTCTCCTCTTCTTCCTCCCTCTCTTCTTCTTCTCCTTTCTCCTCCTCCTCTCCCTCCCTTAAGGGCAGCTGCTGAAGCCACTTGGTGGAGGTGGTATGTGAGAGAAGCTCAGAAGCCAGGATTCATCGAGACCCAAGGATAGATAGGAGCAGTGCCTTACAAAGCACCAAACATATTACTCAGTTCAGAAAGGATGGTCTCTCCCTGGGTTAGTGGCTCAGGTGACCATGTCTTCAACCCAAGTCTCAGAAATCTGGGCCGAGTCCCACATCACTCCTCAATGATTACAAGGAGCTCTTAGATCTTTGGAGAGGCTTCTATTCAGCCTCAGATTCCAGAAGCCAACATATGGTGAGTGATGGGGAACTTTGCCTGTCTCTTTGGAGAGGGTAAAAGGTTCAATCCCTGATGACATTCCAGTGAAGCTTCCCACCAGGACCAACAAGCTCCCTAGTTGGGTGTTAGAAGTGCATAAATTCAATCCCCCACCATGTTGAGCTCCCTGCCAGGCAGGCCAGCCTCTGGGGGTATTTGCAATCAGCTGATGCTTGAGCCTGGCACCACAGAGCACAGAGCATGTTTAGCCTTCTTTTCCTTCATTATTATCATGCTATCTTGTTCTCAGATGATACCGTTCGCCTTGGCCTTGCTGATTGGTTTACCCTCTGATACCCCACAGTGATATCCTAGAATGTTCCCTGGAATGGTTTGTCTCTGTCTGGCTGCACCTGCAAAAGAAGACGTCAAGGGGCTTTCAATTCTTCAGGAAGACATTGAACTGGGGTGTTTTTTTTCCCTTAGATTACAAGGACTTTAGGGATGTTTCCCCCTAGGTCAGGGATGCTTTGGACAGATAGCAGTATCTCTACTTAGAGCTTGGAACAAGCCATTCTTCCCTTATTTTAGAGAATAAATTCAACAGAAGAGGTTGAGATAATCATTTTTCTGTTCCCTAAGTGATCCCTCCAATCCTCCAAAAGAAGTGTTGACTTTCTGATTTGGAAGGGACCTTGTTAGCTCCCCAGTCCAACCTGTACCTGAAAAAGAAATCCCATTATAATTCTTACTGGCTCAGCCTTAGCAGGATTCATTCTGAGACAATCACTGTTCTTTCAAGCTTTTATCACTTCCTGCCCCTGGACAGGGTGGGAGGGTCCTGGCCCAGGAGGGGGATGGGAGGGAAATGGAAAATCATCAGTGAGTTGAAGGGACTACTTGGGGATGCCATATTCCCATCCTCTCTGAGAAGATACCTGCTTCTTGGGAACAAGGTTGGAGAGAATTCTCCAGAATGCTACGAGAAATGGGAAGACATTTTATCTTGAGATGAGATGTCTCCCTCTAAGATAAAGGACACAAATTTGGCAGAACCATGCCAGTGGGGAATTCCCAGTGAACCAGCATGAGTCTGAGAGGGCACCTGCCCCTATCACTATTCTACCTGTTGATCAGAGGAATGTCAAGTGAAGATGGGCCAGTGGTTGCTGCCCATGGATGTAGCTCCATGAATCAAGAGAGAGAAGAAAAGGCTAGTGCTTTGGAGAGAAGATACACTGATGGTTCAGGATCATAGCTGCCTTTCCCAGCCCAGTATAGTTTTCCCTAGAAGGAAGAATTTGATTCTTGTTCATAACATTCAAATAGGAAGCCTAGAAATCTGAATCTGGTCCCCTGACTCTCCCTAACTCTCAATTTCTTCCTGTAAGATAAGACCAGCAAGTCCATAGTTGGCACCTCCTGTCCCCAAAGGTGTTGAAGGCTTTGATTGGTCCCTCCACCCCTTGCACCCTTCATACCATGGGCCAGATGATCTTCCAGGGTCCCTAAAAGCTCAAAACTCTCTGGTTCTATACCTCATCCTATAGTAAGGCTTTGTATAATGCATTAATCATAAAACAGGTGAGCTAAAATTTCATCCCTAGGTCCACGGTTTTAAATGCCATTGACAAGTCAAGTTGTCTCTCCATTGGTTCCAAGAAATGATTACCAATTGGAAATTGGGCATTAGAAACCTAGTCAAAAGAGAATTAACACAAAATGCAGATATCCAGCTATAGGGAACTCTGCTTCTGGGAAACCTCCTCTAGAAAAGAAAGGTCGGAGCTTAGATGGCAAGGATCTTGTGGTTTGGGAGAATACGATGGGACCACGCATCACCTGTCAGAGGATGCTGTTCAAGCCACTTGTAGACCCCCTACCTCTTGACAGGCCACAGGCCCCCCAGCCAGAAGGAACAGAGGGTCTTCCTACAGATCCCTAGGCCCAGAGGAAGTAAAAGAGGCAGAACCTGCTGAAGCCACCCCCTGCCAACATTGCAGCATCAAAGAGCCCGGCCCCACCAGGACGGAAGCAGCCAATTCATTTAAGGTTATCAGCCAAGTAATTAAGGGGAAAGGGGAAAAAAAAGAAAGGGGGAAAAAAAAAACTTCCCTGGCAGGAAATGTCAAGTTAATGCTAGAGGCATTGATGGATTTCCTGGATTCTTTGCACTAACAGCTATCCCCCAGAGCCCCACCTATGTAAATGAGCACAGGCTGAGGCCCCGAGAAGAAGTGGGTTGAGCCTCCCCAGAAGCCTCTTTGATAGACCCCATCATAGAAGAAATGATATGAAATTTAAGAGCAAGATCACCCTCTGGTATCCTGAAACTGGGAAGACTGGGAGAAATATACAAAGAGGGAAGAGTTTTAGAGGGGAATTGGTACAAAGAGGGTCCTTTGAGAATACATCATAGAAACACTTTAATTGCAGTCAATTGATTTTTTAAATTGTTTTTTGAAAAATCAATAATCATTTGTTAAAATCAGTAACCAATCAAGGTTCAATAAAGGAGCAGCAGTGGCAGGGTTGGGGCATGGGTGTTAGGCTGCTGTTAGGTTTCTAATTGAGAGCTGGAATCATAGAGAGTCTTCAGATACTTCTAGAAGGAGCCCCCCAACCCAACCAGTTAGAGTATATAAGAGGAAGTCTAAGACGTAGATCTAGCTCTGAATCCTGAGTAGTTATTTTGTGTGTTGGGGAGTGGGGGGGGGGGGTCTAGCTCTGTATTTATGTCTCCAGTGAACTTTCCCTTTACTCTGCTGTAGGGAAACCTGACGTGACATAGAAACTGCTAGATGCTGGCAAATAGTCCCTGGGTATCGGACCAACTAGACAATAAACAACCTCATAATATCCAGTGCAGCAGCTTCCGTAGAGCCCATCTGTTTCAAAATAACCCGAATTCTGCTTACTGTGCGGAATGCTTTGTTGACGGGAATTTGTCCTAGTTTCTTTCAGCAATGTGCTCTGCAAGGCTTTGCTTCCATCTGCTGGAAGATGCAAACAGAGAGAGGGCCTGGAATTCAAACTCTGGGGAGCTTGGAGGCCTACTATGTGCATAGCATTGGGGGTGAAGAATAAAGAGAAAGATAGAGACAGATGAAGAGGGGGGAGATATAGAGAAACGGTGAGGGAGGAAGAAGGAAATGGGGGAGGGAGAGATTGAGTAATGGAGACAGATAAAAGTCAGAAACAGAGACATGGAGAGAGGGGAGTAACAATGAGGGAGCAAAATGGATAGAATATGGAGGGGACAGAGAGAGACAGAAATGGAATGGGGAGAAAGAAGACCAAGAGAGGAAAGAGTGAGAGAGAAGAAAAGGAAAGATTGAGAAAGATATTGAGAGAGGAGAGAGATTGAGAAAGAAGGTTGTTGAGAGAGAGAGAGGAGGAGATTGTGAGAGATATTTAGAGAAAGGTAGGAAAGAGAGCATGAGAGATGGAGAGAGATAAAGAGGGAGATTGAGAGAGGAACTAGAGAGTGAGAGACAGAGAACAAGCATAAGAGTGAGAATGTCCAATTACTTTTGCAGGCTCAGACATGTACAGGTTGGTTGAGGGTGAGAGGCAAAGAAGAGATTCAGACAAAGGAAATAATCTTGGGAAATCTGAGGAGGGCAGGGATGTTGATTTAGGGAAGGATTATAGATCTAACCAGAAGAAACCTCAGAGGGCACTGATGCCAGGGGTGTCAAACATTTCCAAGTGTGGCTGAAACCAGATTAATTTATAATTGGGAAATATTTAATGAAATTAAGAAAAATATAAGAAAATGTGGATAATACTCCATTTAAAAAACTTAAGCCATTAGGCAGCTATCAAAAACCCTTATATGTGGATTGGCATCTCCCATTTCTATTTGAGTGTGACAGCACTGATCTAAACCACCACCCTGATTTTAGAGGTGAGGAAACTGGAGCCCAGAGAAACTGTCCCTTTGGTGTTAAAGATCTCCAAAAAAGAAGGTTTCTGAGCATTATTGATAGCCCTGAAGGGGATGTATGTGGTGTGTATTCATGCATTCATACATTTTATGTGCTTGGGAGTGATGTAGAAAAATCACGTAGCACTAGGGTTCTACTGATACCGGGGGCTGATCAGGTAAAGTAGCTGTAACAACCAAGTGATGTTTCTCTTTCAGTCCTCTCAACAACCTTAGAAAATAGGTGCTATAGGTATCAGTTCTCCCATTTTACAGATGGAAAAATTGAGGCTCAGAGATTGCGCATCACACCACTACCAAGTGACAGACAGAATTTGAAACCAGGGTTTCTCAATACCATTCCCCCCCTTTTTTCTAATGTAAAATTAGCTTTTGTCTTACATTCCTTTATTCTCCCAGGCCATGCCATTTATTCCTTCTAAGATCATCCCAAGCTTATTTTTTAATTGGGAGAAATTTCCAGGACAGAAGAACTCACAAAGAGAAAAAGCAGTCTTTTGAAGCTAACCATGATGTCTTTGTAACTTCCTGACACACCAGACAGATGTGATGGATTCAGCCAGGGCAACTTTGGACCGTTGACCAAAGACAATCTTTTTGCTAGAACAAGGAACATTGGAACTTGCCCCAAAGCATTGCTAATTGACAGTTCCTTAGCCAGAGCTCTACCCTGAACACACTTGTCTTATACAGCTCAGAAACCTTTCTCCAAAATACACATCACCCCCTTTGCTAAAATTTAATGACCAGTGGGTTTTTACAAAGATGCAAGGAAGTTGCAAAGGAATACTCTAGAATGCTATATTTACAAAATACATTCATTTTCACCTAGAAGTATGGGATTATGTTTCCTGTTGAAAATTTATTTCTTGGGGCAGCTAGGTGTCGCAGTGGATAGAGCACTGGCCTTGGAGTCAGGAGTACCTGAGTTCAAATCCGGCCTCAGACACTTAATAATTACCTAGCCATGTCACCTTGGGCAAGCGACTTAACCCCATTGCCTTGCAAAAAAAAAAAAAGGAAGAAAAGAAAAGAAATTTACTTCTCTCCTTACATAAACAAACTGTTCAGATCTTAGCTTGTATTTAGAGGTGGGAGCTCATCACCCACTTCTCTCCCCAAGTAGTTGTTACAGCAAAAATGTTCATTTTGATCTAAATGGTCCTGAACATTGTTGGGGGCTCTTAAAACAAATCAGAAGAGTTAGGAAGTCATAGGATTTCACATGATACTGGGAAAACCTTAAAGGGTCTGGGATATAATCCCCTTATTTAAGGTTAAGATTGAGAAACAGGCCTAGAGAGGGCAAGTTATCTAAATAATAGCACTTGACCTCCTAGGGTTGTCTGAACCTCAAATGAGATAACATCTATAGAGGGCTAGCTATGGAACTTCTGTCATCGAAGCAGTCATTGGCTTAGCTACTGTTTAGTTTGAAAGGAGGAAAAAGGCTCCAAAATGATTGATGTAGTTATCTTAATCAACAAATTGGTCTTGATTAATCTGGCTCTTTAAGAGATCCCACAGAAGTAATTGCCTAAAAAGCCAGTGGTCATGGGTGCTCTCTTAATGTGTGCAGCTCTCTTTATTTCTCCTTTTTCAACTTTTGACCCCCCCCCCCCATCAAGGCTTCAAACAGATCTAGAAGGTCAAGTTGCCTGTGTTCTCTCATTTTCTTTCAGGCACTGCTAACTTGGGTTCTGTGGAGTTTTGTTGTTGCTGTTATTATATTAGTTTGGTAACCATATTTCAGTATACGTGATTCCCTTTGCAATTCCATATATTTTATTTTATTCTTTTAAAAACATCATTCTGAGAAAAGAGCATCCATAGGCTACATCAGACACTGCCTCAAAGGGTTAGAATAAATTAAAAGTACTTGGTAAAACTTAAGAGCTCTTTAAAATGCTAACTGCTCTTAAAATTTTTAAAGGGTACAGAATACAAAAAGAGCAAGACCCCTTGAATTTTAAGTGGTTTCTCCTTTGTAAATTATAATAAAGTGTTGATACACATGATGATTAGGGTTCCTTTTGAGTGAGGTGCCGTGGCTCATTGTATAAAACTCATTCTTACTGAATTATTCAAGAAATGAGTTCCTTCTTACTATTACCAAAAATTCCCTTTTCTTTCTCAAAAAGTCAACTTTATGGTTGGTTCCAAGTTCTTATGTTGACTATTTTTTTTTTGTCTTTGTCAGTGAAACAAAAGATTTGACACTAATCCCTTTAGGGAGTTTTTTAAATGTTTTTTTTCTCTGCTATCCATGGAATTCAATCAAAGTAACAACCTTGGAAGAGAGAGACAGAATTTGAATCATCCACTGCCTTTATTCAACAATAGCAAGCCCAAAGGATGGTGGTGATTTATTTGGATGCTTATCTGGCAAAAAGAAGAAGAAGAAAAAGGAAAAGAAATAGACATTTAAGCCACCTCATTTGAGGAGAAGGTGGAATGCCCTCTGAACTCATTTTGGTATGATTTCACTGTTCAGTGCAGAGCTATTGTCAGGTCATAGATGAGGGCTGTGGCTCCTAGCCAATCAAATACCTTTGCCGGGCTGATAGGGGCAGCCAGTGGAATTGAAACTTGTCAGCCTCTAAATCTGCTAGCTCTTTTTAGCAATTCTTATCAGGGTGGAATTGCCTCTGCCCCTTGGAAGGAGAATAGGAAGGTCGGTTGTTGCATTATACATCAGGCTGGAGATCTGGAGCATCTTTGATAAAGTACTAGGAACAGATGGAATGAGTCAGTAGATCTTCCTATCCAACTTCCGTTGGGATGATTGAGCTAAATCATTTTAATCTGGAGTCGTGTTCCTGGGGGTCCTTCAAAGCCAGTTCCATTCTTCTCTGAGTCAGACTGGATTTGTTCCAGACCCTGCATTTTGCAGCTGTCCATCACAGTCTCATGATATTGGTACTTCACCCCCCCCCCCATTTCCACAAACCTATAAAACATTCTTGGGCAACATGTCAAGCCTCTGTAAAGAACTCCATGTGGTGTAGGGTGAAAAGCTAGAAGAGTAATCAGACAGTCTGAGCTAAGAGTCCCACCTCTGCCCCCTTTTTGATGACTTTTGGCAAGTTATTAGCCCCCTGGGCTCCAGTCCTCTGTCTTTTATACTCACCTGTTTGCCTGGAATTGGGAAGAACTGAGTTCAAATCTGACCTCAACCTCTTACCGGCTATGTGACTCTGGGCAAGTCACTTAACCCCCCCCCCCCCAGCCTGTTTCTTTATCTATATGATGAATTGAAGAAGGAAATGACAAACCACTCCAGTATTTTTGCCAAGAAAAGTTGGGGGTCACAAAGAATCAGACATGGCTCTTAAATTCCCAATTCCAAGCCTGGTACTCTTACCTATTGTGCCACTTGGCTGTACTCTCAAAAACATGAGAAATAACTATTAAAGTCTAATCACCTCATTTTACAGAGGATTCTTTTTTCCATATACACAGTTTTGACATTCTTATTTTTTTTCAAGCAAGATTAGATCCATTTTAATGAAAAGCATCAACCTTAAAAAAAGGATCAGTGATAGGTTCCATCTTCTGCTTTGAATGGGGTCCCTTGGTCTCTGGACAAAATACTTGCTGATGCTAACAGTAACACCATATATTCTAACAGAAGTCACTTTACCGGTCTTTCTCAAATAAAATGTTTCTCACTTAAAGTGCTGATCAGAGAATTTTAAAAAGTCTGGTTCTAGAATCCTGTGAGAAGATACCTGAATTCCACAAGCCCAAACTCCCCTTCCCCCATATCCCTATCTAAAGAATTCCTGTGTTTCACAGAGAAGAAGGCTAGATCCTGGGGTGTTGGTGAAGGAACCAAAAAGAAAGAAGGGAATAAAAAGGGGCAAGAGGGTCAAACTGGCTCCCAGCAGCCTTGTACCTCTCCAGTACCCAACAACCGTTCAGGAATCAGTGTTGATAGACTAACTGACAAGAAGGCACCCGAAAAACAAGGTGTTGACGTACATCAAATTTACAATTCCCTGGGAAGGAGCAGAGGTCAAAATTCAACTGAGAATATTCAAAGCAAAAAGAAAGCAGAAAGACCAACTCAGTGTCCAGATATGAAGTAATCCAGACTCCACACATCATGCCTAGCTTTCCTAGGAGCACAGAAGGACACGGATGTTGAATTTACTCAACTACCCCCCAGCATAGAAAATAAACACATGGAGAATAAACCAGCATGTGCAATGCGATAAAGTATTACTCAGCAATGATAAGTCAGAATCAGACTAAAGAGACAGTTAACAACTGTTGGAGATTGGAATCTCAAGAAGAGGATGCCTTTGCATCTTATTGCATTCTTTTCATTTAATCCTCATATTCATCAAGTCCTCCCCTGTCTGTCTTTCTCTTTCGTGCTCTTTCCAAGTACTGTAGGCGTTATTAGCTGCATTTTACAAATAAAGAAATTGAGGCTCAGACACAACCTCAGAATGACTTGTCCATGATCACAAGGCTATTAGACAGCAGAGTTCTTTCTTGAACTAGGATCATAGATTTAGATTAGCAAGGGGCTTGAGCAGTCAGCAGCTAGGCGACACAGCAGATAGAGTGTGAGTTTGGAGTCAGGAAGTCCTGTGTTCAAATCCTACCTCAGACATTTACTAGCTATGTGACTCTGGGCAAGATTCTTAAGAGCTCATACTATGTACAATGTGGTAAATCCCAAGAGGAAAGACCCTCCTTCCTTCCTTCCATTACTAAAGATAGATACAAGGGAGTATGACAGGTTGAATAGAGTACTGGCCTTGCAATCAAGATGACCTGGGTTTGTTTGTCTGCTGCCCTACATATGCTATCTGTTTGACAAGAAACAAACCTCTTATCTATCCACTCATTGACTCTCTTTCAAGGCCACTCTTTAAAACTGCAATACTTAGATGAGAGAGGGAGTTACCTTAACAGGAGTTTTCACATCAATGAAGTCACAGATCCAAGCCAAAAAACCCAAAAATGATGATCAGTCTATTTTATATCTTTAAAAAAGAACAGCCCCCTCTCTGCTTACTGTACATAGGATGGATCTGTCTGCTCTTTTGACTGGCTTCATGGCTTGCTTTTGTATTGCTTAGTGTATCCTTAGGGCATTTATTTTGTCTACCCAGCCTTTACTCCCCTTCCCAATCAGCCATGCCAGTCTAAACAACCGTCTTCTTCTTCATCAGTCTTCCCCTCGATACCATCATCTTCTCAAAGCCTTGTAGCCCAAAAGGTAACTAACTCCTTGGGTAACTCTACAGTCTGCCCTTTTGTCCTTCCCATTTCAGAGAAATAGTTTTTTCAACGCCCTTTGTTTTCAGAGCAAGCTGAAGTAAAGGCCAGAGTACAATGTGGGCCCCTCTGGGACCTTGCAGTCTACTTCAGCTGCATGAACTCATTCCCTGTGACTCTCTGGAGTGAGGTTGCCACGTTGAACTTGCTTCTGAATCTGCTCACAGCCAGTTGTGAGTTCCACAAACATCTGGAATGGGTTGCCACATGTTGAACCACAAGAACCAGTGCGATTGAAAATATTTAGTTGTTGGTTGTTATTAAAAACAACTGTTAAAAAAGTCAGCAGAAGGAGAATCTGGATGTCATCATATTCTAAATGAAATAACATAGGATGTTGACCATACCATTTGCAGGTGTATCTGGAACTCCTAAACCATTGATAAGTATCCTATACAGAGGAGGGGCTGCTATGGGAAGAGTACTTAAGTTCACAGAATAGGGACATTTTCATCCTTGTATTCTTCCTAACACCTCTCATATTCCTCTGTACATAGAAGGTGCTTGATGCAGCCTCTTGAGATACTTTTGATCTTAATCCTTCAGTAAATCTCTGGACCCAAGATCCATGTCTTCTTATTCTATGCAGCTCTCCTCAAGGTCTTTCTTTGGATCATAGATCTAAATCTAGAAGGGACCTTCAGAGTTATCTAGTCCAAACGTAAGAACTCTGATCACTTTAATGATCAACCATCATCAGAGGACTGATGATGAAGGGTACTACTTAGTTCCTGACAAATAAATGGTAGATAAGGAATAAAGTATATTTTTCAGGCCTAGTCAAAAAAAAAAAGATTTTTTTAATGTTATCTGGTCCAACTTCTTCATTTTACAGGTGAGGAAACTGAGACCTAGAAAGGTTCATTCACTTGACCAAAGTCATAGACGTAATAAGTTGCAGAGGCAAGATTTGAACTCAGGTCCAGGTCTCTGTAGAGAGGATACACCCAACCAGCTGTAAGCCTCCCTCTAAAGTTTGTTTTTCACCTATCATGGGTGCCATGGCAACCATTTGGCAAACATTTAGTAGACACCTCTTATATGTTGGGGATACAGGGACCAAGCCCCAGGAGTTTGTGTTCTCAAGACAATTTTTTTCCACTAGGGGATGGAGGTGGGGGGAAGGCAGGGAAGATGACAAATGTCTTCACAAATAAATCCAAAGTAATTTGAAAAACGAGAGAATTCACAATTGTGGAGAAGAGGGAAGTCTTCATGGAGGATGTGGTATTTGATCTGTACCTTGAGATGAGGCAAGGGGGTCATATCATTCATGAATAACAACAGCCTTTGGTCAGTGCTCCAAAATACAAGTGGAATATTAGGGATCCTTGAGTAATGGACAGAACATAGATTATATCAAAGGAGAAGGCTGAAAAGGTGAACTAGAACCCAACTAGAGAAGACTTTAAACACCATGCTTAGGCATTCCTATTATATCCTGGAGGTAGTAGGGAGCCACTAGAGGACTTTGAGCAGAGGAAGAGGCATGCTTGGACCTGATACTTAGAAGCTGGAGATCAGATAGAAGCTGCTTATTGTGGTCCAGGTGAAAGGCGATGAGGGCCTGCCCTATGATGGTGCACGTATGAGTGGAAGGAGGTGGAAAGAGACAAGAGATGTGGAGTTTTGATTCATCAGGATGGGGAGGCAACAGATGGAAGAGGGGAACAAGGGGAAAGTCAGGGACTAATTACTCTTGTCTTAAATCTGGGTGGTGCATCAGAGCATAATTCTATCTACAGAAATAAGAAAATTAGGGTTTGGGTGAGGGAAGTCATGGCTGCCTCTGGAAGGAGTGGACCCCCTTCTCCCCACCCCAATCTCTGCATCTCCCCCCGTTCCCTGCCCCCTTCTCCTCCCCTTACTCTCCCACCATTAAAGGCTTCCTTTCAGGGAGATGGCCAGGTGACCACTCCCAGATACCAGTCTATAAAATCTCTTCCACTGGATATTCTAGTATTACAGAAAACCTTGAATGCCAGATTGAGGAGTTCAGACAGTATTCTATAGGGAGTGGAAAGTCATCTGGATTGCTCTTTTTACTTGGAAAATGACTCTATGATTCTAACAGTATCCCATGCACTTGCCTCCCCCTGGAAAAGATGGGAGGCATTTTATTAGATTAGATGGCTAGCTCCTTAAAGGAAGGGGGACATCTGAACTCCTCTCACAGTGCTTGATGCACCCTTCAACAACAAATAGTGATCCCTTAGTAAGTGAGGTTGCCATAAGCAGCTTTAGAAAGGGTTCAACCACCCTGGACCAACAAAAGCTCTTTTGATACCTGTTTGTCAAAGCAAGGGAGGCTTCCAGTTGTTATTTTAGGAATGAAAAAGGCCACATGATATCTTGCAAACATCCTGCCTGCATTCCTCATTTGCCAGTTGGAATGTTCTGATCAATACATGAGCACAGCATCCTAGCATATGGTCCAAGGTCCCCCTGTGGATGCTTATGCAATTCAAGAAGGTGGAGGTTGGGAAAGCCGGGGCGAGGGGACACCAGAGGAAAGGGAAGCCTCTGAAGAGGGAGGGGGGAGAAAGAAGAGGAGGAAGAGGAAAAAAGGGGGGAGGGAGACACCCAAGAACATAGGGAAAGCTGTGTGTTTCTTCTGCCCGCTGGAAACTCACATCTGACTTTAACATAAGTGAATCCGAAGCTCAAAATAAATTACCCTCAGGTCTAGAATAGTGTAATGTTCTGACAATTACAGATACTTTTTAAAAACGTTTTTCAAATTCCGTTTTTAAGTCCTTCACCTTCCTCGCCACCACCTACACACCCTTATTGTGGCATATTTGACTCCTTTACCTACCTGCCCTGAGACAGCCTACCTTGGCTGACTGACCTGAAGCAGCTTGGTGATACAATGACTAGAACCCTAGGATTGACGTGAGGAAGGGCTGAATTTGAATTCTTCACCAGACCAGCTATGGGACCGACAAGTTAGTTTACCTTTGTGGACCTCAGTTTCCTCATTTGTAAATAGAAGGTTTTACCTTGATGACCGGAGTCATGATAAGTTAACCCTAGCTCCCAATGTTTTACTGTTGTTTCAGTTTCCAGGTATATACATTCGATGATAAGTATCCAAGGGTTGCCATGGGGTGATCTAATTTTCATTTTCCTTTCTTTTTTTTTTTAATTGCAGTTGATGTTCACAGCAGTCCCCCTCCCTATGGATTCAATATTTCTCCAGAAGATGAAATGAGAAGGCAAAGACTCAGAAGATTTGACCATCATTGAAATTACCCAACATCTTGTGAATCATCAGTCCAGTTTCCTAAGTGTCAACCACCTTGATTCATTCCAGAAACCTCCAGTTTATTCTGAAGAAAACCAAAGCTCTTTTCTTTAAACACTCTCCCAACTTGAATGACTCATTCAACAGACCTTGCAAGTTCAGAGTCACATCTTTCACTGGCTCTCTTCAACTCCAGGATAAATTAAATACTACTGGCAGCTTTGTGAAAAGGGCTTGCATCTTGGTGACTTCAATATCAGCTGCATCCTCTGAAGGGTGCACCACCGCCACTGTCCATTGGAAGGCTCTTAGAGTTTGTGACCTTTCATTTCACTTTCCCCTATTCAGGAAGATCAATCCCCTCATCCTGGACAGTGGACCTGATCTTGGAGGTGGACAGAAGGATGGCTCCATCCTCATCTTCCTGGCAGGCAGACCACCTTAATGACTCTGGTGGAGTGGAGAACCACCTTGACTTCCGACTTCCCATTCTCCCCAGGCATCTTTGGATGGCTGTGATGTTCACTTTGTGGTTCCTTTGTTTGTCAGTGTTGCTATTGTTTTACAACACATTGCATTGAAAAGTCTCAGGAAGAACTTGGGGGCAGGGATACACATATTAACCATTATGAGAGACCAGCATTTTGTATCTATCAACTCTGCCTCAAGTATAAATCTGTCTAAGTTATCTGAATACCCTCAGGGAATTAAGAATTGAAAAGTCCTTTTTAGAGCAATGTTATCTTGTAAAATTGAAACACTCCTGATTCAGGCACCATAACTAGCTCCACATTCAGCCGTCTTGGCACCCTCCCCCACCCAAGCGGATATCTGTCAATTAGCATCATCTCCATTTTGAAGCTATACTTGTGCTAATGCTATCAGCTGCCTCAAAGACAAAAGTCAGGGGAACACTGATGTGATCTTAGAGATGGTTTTAATAAAAGTTGGAAGCAGGTGTCCCCAAAGAGAATTTTCCCAGTTTGGGTTTAATGTTGGGCTCTAGCTTCTTGAGACAGAAAATATCTCTCCATTTGTGTCCCGGGTGGTGCTGAGAGATAGGGAGACATGGTGGGTAGGCAGTAGGGTTCAAGGACAGGAACAGGAAGACTGGGGCTTGATCCTACCGGGGTTACACACACGCTCTTGGAGGGCAAAGACTTGTCATCTTCAATGCCTACCACAGGGGGGCTTGGCAAAGGTTTGTTAAATGAATCGAGTAGATGTATGAACATGGACAACTCACTGAACTTCTCGAATCTTTTCCTTTTCCTGTAAAAATGGCAATACCTTTAGTACCTATCTCACAGGGCTGTTGTGAGGTTAAAATGATTGTAAAGCCCTTTGTAAGCTTTAATGTGCTAATTTAAATTTATATTATTACCCTAATCTCTGACAGATCAATAGAGGATCAGTTGAGTTCCTTTACCACATATATGTATACATGTATATAGGTATTACATGTCTGTTCTTATGCACATATATATAACATGTGTGTATAAAAACTTAAGAGTAGAGTTTGCTTACAATATTAGGTACATTTGTGCCTTAGCTTCACATGATCTTTTCAACTGAGAAAAAGGAGTCTAATAACTTTGCTGCAGAATTGGGAGGAGGGTGAATAAGTGATTACTTCTTTCCTTCCATTGAAAATATTTGTTGTTTAACACAATAATATGTCTAATGTACAAGGACATAGGGCCTGAATTTTTGATAATAAGAAACTGGGGAAGCAGGGGCTAATTAATCCCCAATATCACCCTCTTCTCCCCAAATGAAAACAAATGTAAGACAAGAATGTTGACTGCCATTATGACTGCTTTATTTTTATCTTCTCAAAATAACCATCTTTTAAAAATCATAGTTATTATAGTTATTTACTTAAGCCAGAATACCTCTCTAGTGCTAAGGCATATGATTTTGTGTATTATTTTTATTTTCATCCTGAACTCTGGGTTAGGAGAGAATGTATGGCCAGCAATATGATACAGAAACCTTAATAGATTACATGGATTACCTAATAGATTACCTAATAGATTACCTTTCCCAACCTGACACCCTTATACACTTGATCTGTGATTTGACAATAGGATTTGAGTCCTCAAATTGCCTACTGGTTAGTAGCCCCATTTTAACTCACACCAGCCTTTACTTCCCTCCTTAGAACAACTTTGAAAAAATGATATTATTTGTTCAGAATGACTTTGAGTATTCCACACGGAAGCAATGCCAAAGAGAAATGTGTACCTTTTTTTTCCCTTTTTTTAAACAATGGCTCCTCTTTGAATACAAAGTAGTGTTGGCACCATGCTAAGTTGTCCTAGACCAAAGGTGGGTATTTCTACTGTCAGTCAGTGGCATTTCTTGTGTCTTTTTCCAGCATTCACCAAAGCAGATGCCTTGAGGCATAAGAGAATGACCCCAGCAACTGAGAGACAAAGAGGTTGTCCTAGACTAGGCCTTTCTACTTCTACTGTTGGTTTCCTGGGAGGACTTTTTGAATATTATAGGAAATGGTAGCCAGGACTGTTGTAGTGCCCTTTCCTTTCCTTTCTGTGCCATCACATTACATCACATCAAGCCCTTATAATGGCCACTTGAACTATTGTTCGGTCTCTCCCAGTTCCATTCTTGCCACCCTCATTTGTCTCCCTTCATCCTAAAACACTGCCTGTCATGTCACCCTGCTACCCACAAAACCTTTAATAACTTCTCATTATTTGGAAAGATATATTATTCAGGGTCAGATTGTATTCAGCTGACTAGTCAGGACTTTCTCATATAGAATATTTATGTGCCTATCTGATAGAATATATATAAATGTGTCATATATATATACACACATAAGATATGGATATATAGATATGCACAAGCACATACATATGATATATACACATACATAGAGAATACACACACACACACACTCACACATACACATACCTTTTTTATCTTCGTCACCCTCCCTCACGATGCCTCTTTGAAAACAAAGGACATGTCCCCTTGAATGGGACATGAGCACACTCCACTCCTCCTCCTCTTCCCCCCACCCTGGCTTTCTTTTTTTTTTATTTTCTTTTTTGTTTTTTGCAAGGCAGTGGGGTTAAGTGACTTGCCCAAGGTCACACAGCTAGGAAATTATTAAGCATCTGATTTCAGATTTGAACTCAGGACCTCCTGACTCCAGGGCCGGTGCTCTATCCACTGTGCCACCTAGCTGCTCCCCTGGATTTCTTTTTATATTATTCTCTCCAGTTAGACTGTCCTCTCCTTCCTCTGTATGTGATGTCTTATTTGTTCTTTGAAGTCTGAATCAGTCTCACTTCTTCCACTGAACTTTTCCTGCCTTTTAACTCCCACCCACAGCACTCTCTCCCTTCCCTAATTTTACGTTAAATTTTTTAAAAATCCTGTATTATTATTATTTTGACACTTAGCATATGTGGTTTTATAGCACTGATTTCTTATATAACTGTGCCTTGTCTCCATATTTAGATTGTAAGCTTCTTGAGGGCAGGAACCATGTTAGACTTCCTTTTGTCCTCCAGTGTTCAGCCAATAGAGGTTCATTAAATGTCTTTGAAAAGAAGTGAAAATATTCAGTTTTGTAGTCAACAGAAAGATAAATAAAAACAAGTGAGCCCAGTTTCTTCCTGGTATATGTTCTTTTCTCTCCAGCACCATGTGGAGAAGGGGCAGGCACGCACACCACATCAGGATACACATTCCCATCTGACATTACAAGTAATTTTGGCTTCAGCTTCAGTGTGTGAATAATTCACACATCTCATTTACAACAACATGTGGAGAGAAGCCTTGGCTCATGGGAAAAGGGAGTATCAGAGCTATTCCAGAATCTTCAGGAATTGATTAGTCAGCCGAAGTAGCATCACCTTTCTTCAAGTGCTTCTGATCTGAACCCAGAAATCCCATTCATACCAATGAGAGGTTCACTCAAGAAGTATCAGATTTGGTAGCATCTCCTTGTTTCTAGGAGTTTAAGCTTCATGTGGCATTTTCCTACTGAAATGGCATTTGATGACAACATGGTGAGCTCTTGCAGGGTAGGGAACCAACCCAGTCAAGTTGCCACGTTGCTTAGGGAGACAATTTCCAACTTGGTTTCATCAGAAAACTCTGTGTGTATGTGCACATGCATGAATATAATTTAATCAAGAAAGAGTGATGGTTTAATTTAGACTGTTTATCTTCATTGTCTTTCCTCCTTATGAGAACAGAAAATTAGAACAGAAAATCTGCAATATAGTTGGTAATTCCCAGAGGTCTGAAGACATTCGGAGAAGTTGGAGGTCATGGAAATAGTCCAAGAACCAAAGCAGCAGCTGTCCATGCATGAAACATCTGGCTACTCTAGCAACAATACTCACAAAGGGTGTGAGCCTTGGGCAAACTGGAATTTTTTCCTGCCATTAAAAGTTGTGAGCACAAGTTGCATGGACACTTGCTCCACTGGTTGAGAAGGAGTCCATGGATTGTATTCTATGCCATTCACTGGGGAATTACCACAGTAGTGAGATCATGGATACACATAGATGTAAGTCTCCCCATCTTGCCTTGTAAAATGTTAATCTCCCAAAGGTGAGAAAAGTGTTGGGGCTTTTTCCTGCCTTGATCAAAATTGCCTAACAAATTACTTAAATTTCATGGACCTAAAATTATCAGAGAAGGAGTGGTAAAATGCAACATATACTTCAAACAATGTTCATTAAGAGCTCACTGAGTGGTTGGTATTATGTTGGCTGCTATGGGACTACCACACTTTGATAAGACATAATCCCTGTCTTCATGTATACAAAGTCTAGAAAAAAAATCTTAGATATTCATATGGATGGATAGAGAGATGAACTTGGAATTTCATTGGCATAGAGAACTCCATAGATGAGGAAACCTTTCACCAATCAGACCAGTACTTTCTCTTCAATACATAGTCTTATTTGCCTAGAGCCCTGAGAGGTCTTGCCCAGAGTCACATAACTAGCAGGTATGTAAGACTGCACTTGAACCCAAGACCCTCTTTCTCTACTACACCATGCTGTCCCTTATATGAATAGCTTGAAATTATCCAATAAATTCATTAATAATAGGTTTAAGAAGCCAATGTCCTCTAGAGCTTCTCACAGATTGGTACCAAGTTCTGAGTATATGGCAGCCTGTCAGGTGGGACATCTAGACATTCCCGCCTCTGCACAAGTAGCCACCCTTTTGCTTTTTTCTCTACTCCAGCATACACTGATATCAGAATAACGGCAACCCTATACTCTGGCCTGGCCTCTACCTCTGGGAAGCATTTTGGATTATGCCATTAGCTCTTGATAGTTCCCAGAGTTCTCCCCTATAATCTCGTGGATTTGGTTAACTTCTCTGAAGTCTGCCTGTTTCATTTTGAATTTTCCCAAGCCTTGCACATTTAATTGGAGCCTGGTACTCAGGTAATGTTCATATTATTTTTTGAAAGATTTGTATTTTTTAAGGAATTTGCATTTTTAAAATTTATTAAATAATGATCATAAAGGTCATTCTTTTTATTGCTCAAGTTAAAGAAGCTTAAACTCTATTGTCCTTTTTAACCACAATAAATTAAACTTGGATTCCCTTTAAATTAGCAAGTAAAGCCTTATTTTAAATATATATATACCTTGAAAAAGGCTCTTTTAAATCAAACCCTGTTCTTCACCCTGGACAGAGAACATTTTCAGTTTTAGAGTCTAGGCCAAAAAAAAAATAAAATAAATTTTCAACTCCCCAATCCCTGTACTTTGGTATAAAGGATGGAAGGTAGAGTTTAAGACTTTGTGGCCTTAAAGGGCATCCTTTTCAAATTATAACTCCTTATCTACCATATGGCATCCAGAGCTCCAGGACCACAGACTCTAAACTGGGCCACAAAAAAACAAAATGGCCAGGGGAATCAGGTGTGGAATTTGGAGCTACTTAACTTGTGATCCATGAACTTGTTTTTAATGTTTCTTGAAAAATAATGTATTTCCTTTGTAATCCTATTTTTATGTATTTTATAATTTTATTCTGAGCAGGGATGCAAGGGCTTCACTAGATTGCAAAGGGGTTCAGGCCACAACAACAAAACGAAGAGACCAAAGCCTAGTGGATATTTCACTGACCTGGCTGCAGAGGAGTGGGGGACCCCAGGGCATCAGGAGGAGGAGAGTAGAGTGCCACCTTTACCCAGAAGGAGTAAGGCTCCACTGAAACCTGGGAAGGCCTTGATAAAGGGACCCAAGTGTCCAGAGAAATCGCCTTTTTCCTGTTAGTTCATGGTTGTATAGAAGTTGATGGAGATGGGTATAACAGTGGGGCTAGCTATAGTACCTGAGTCCCAGAACCTTGGAAAGCCACCCCAACCTCTGGTAGACTTTGGATTCCCAGTCATCCTCACTGTGGCTTAGAGGATAGGCACAACTTGGATGGGTAAATACCCAATTCAGGCAGAATCTGGTTTTTAGACTTTGAAATTCTTTTCACTCCATCAAATTCAAAAAGGAACCACTTGAGGTGGAAATAATGAATACAATTGAGGGAAACAATTCATCCAGTGTAGCAGGTCACACATTCCTTCTTGTAAACAGTCTAACCTGCCTGTGAAGTATTGCAGTGGGCAGCTAGCTAGATGAATTTTGTAGGGCACAGAGAATAGACCACTGGCCCTGGAGTCAGGAGGACCTGAGTTCAAATCCAACCTCACACTTAATAATTGCCTAGTTGTGTGACCTTGGGCAAGTCATTCAACCCCATTGTCTTAAATAAATAAAAAAATGTTAAGTAAAAAGAAATATTGTGCAGGCAACTTGGGGAGCTGTGTAGTATTTTTGTGACTCACTTAAGTACCCAGCATAGAAATTGCTATAATTACAACTTATTTATTAGGAGAACAGATTTTGACTTAAGAACTCGACACAAATTGTTAGCATTCACAGAACTACCAACTGAACTTTTCCTTAATAATTGCCCTTCCTTTGTCCACCTCCTACCCCGAATACCAATGCAAGAATACAGCTAGTTAGTATACCCCCCCAATATTTATTTATTATTGATTTGGGATTTTCAGTTCTTATGCCAATGAAGAACAAATACGCAATCATTGAGAATGATGCCCACCCTCTGAACAGATATTAAATGAAAAATTGAAATGATGATAAAAGCCATAATTGTAGATGTGCCACCTAACGATCAATATGGTATCTATTTGACCTTTGGCATCTGTATTCCACAGCCAAAGAATAGGGGGCCATATGTGAGTGACTTGACTTCAGGCTAGCCTTGGCAGTGATGTGACTTTTAGAAGTGTTGGGCAATTAATTGCAAGGCAGCTTTGGGAGATTGGAGTTGCATTCTTTTGGGGGTTCTTATTGGCTATAAGATTCATGAGACTTTGCAAAAAAGCAGCCAGGGGCAGCTAAATTTTCTTTATGGACCCTTGAACAACTCTAATCCAACATGGCAGGCCAAGACAACTCTAGATAAGAGTACACCTGCCTTGGGATGGATCCACACCACTGACCAAAGTAAGCCAGGTTTCATGGATCCTCCCAACATCTGACTCAAATGGAGAATTCACGATTACCACACAGTGCAGGAATCCAGAGTGCCCCAATCCATCTAGAATGGGGGTTCTTAATTTCTTGGTGACCTGGACCCCTTAGGCAGTCTGGTGAAGTCTATGGATCCTTTTTCAGGATGTTTTAAATATATTTTTTTTTAGGTTTTTTTTTTTTTTTGCAAGGCAAATGGGGTTAAGTGGCTTGCCCAAGGCCACACAGCTAGGTAATTATTAAGTGTCTAAGACCAGATTTGAACCCAGGTACTCCTGACTCCAAGGCCGGTGCTTTATCCACTACGCCACCTAGCCGCCCCTAAATATAATATTATAGTAATAAATATATAAAACTAAATAGGAATATAAAGAAAATGAATCATATTAAAATAGTTATCAATATTTTATTAAAAATATAGACATCATATATAATATATATAACAAATTATAATGTATTTTGAATATATAAATTATATGTTATATATATTTATGTGATAAAATATAATATATATATATATATATATATATATATATATATATATATATTCTACATCAGGAATTCACAACCTGCAAACTGTGAACTAGGTTTTAAAACAAAGTTTCTAGGTTATGAATTCCTGATGCAGAACTTCCTGGAATCAGTTAAACCCGAGTTCAAAAATGACCTCAGACACTTACCAACTAAATGACCCTGGGCAAATCACTTAATGTCTGCCTCAGTTTCCTCAACTATAAATTGGGATTCATAATAGTATCTACCTCAAGGCTTCTTGTGAGGATGAGATAACAATTGTATCATGAACACAAAATAAATGTTGCCTGTTATATTAGACTGGAGATAACTTTAGACAGAAGTTGGAGATTCCATTATGAAAAACTGTTGAGCAATGTGGATAGAGTGCCAGACCCGGAGTCAGGAAGATCTGAGTTCAAATTGTTCTCAGATGCAAAAGTGTATGATCCTGGGTAAGTCACTTAACCCTGTTTGCTTCATTTTCCTTTAAACAGGAGATAATGACTCCTACTTCCTAAGAGTATATAGGGAGGGTCAAATGAATAATTGTATAGTGTTTAGCCCAGAATAAGCTCCATATAAATGTTAGCTATTTGTAAAATAGGAGAATCCATTATTAAAACTACTGGAGGGGCGGCTAGGTGGCACAGTGGATAGGGCACCGGCCCTGGAGTCAGGAGTACCTGAGTTCAAATCCGACCTCAGACACTTAATAATTTCCTAGCTGTGTGACCTTGGGCAAGCCACTTAATCCCAGTGCCTTGCAAAAACCTAAAAAAAAAAAACAAAACTACTGGGGTTGGAGGAAAAAAGTCAAGAACTAATAACTGTATTTTGAGAGTCCACTAATGTCCAGCTGAGCTATCCCAGGTAAGTACCACAATGAATATAAATACAAAAGAAATCCTGATTCTGGAGCTTGCTTAGATGGGTGACCTTGGCCACTTCTGGGGGGTTCTTCTGAGGAAAGAGTTTTGCCAACATTAAACTCTGTGAAATGGTAAGACCTAATCATGAAACACAACCTCTTGCCTCTGAGGAACTGTCTGGGTGATAAGTAGACTGAGCAACCATTGAAAGATGTTTTGAAATTCCATCTTTTTGCTCATCCAATAAAAGGTGACACCATCTTCCCTGTTCCTCCAATGAAAGAGGCTGATTTTTTCTCCCCCATTGACTTCTCACAGATGAAATCTTCTCTCTTAACCATTTGAAGAGCTAGGTGAAAGGTGAATGACTCATTTTGGCTTGGGAGGAATATATGTGAGCAGACAGACCAGAGTTGTTTTTGGAGACCATCGGAATATTTTATACAAGACAAGGCAGGCTGCTAGATGGAAATACAACAACTTTCACCGTCAATTGTTGAATTTTATCACCGAGAAGACATTATGTGTTAAGAGATTTTCTAATTTTACAGCCACAAGTTAGAGAAAGTGATACAATTTATTGCACATAGTCTGCATTCCTCCTCATGAATCATTAAATATTTAAGCACTATAAAAATTCAAACATTTCAAGTGTGTGCACCAGTCAGCCTTGGTGTTTTTAAATACATTATGCAGAGTGCTGAACCTTGAACAGCAACGTCGGTTGCAAAATACAAATTTCAATTCATATTTTGTTCAGTTCTCTGTAGAACCTTATGATGCTCTCACCATGGGGAATGGCAGTCATCTTTCCAGCAGAGTGACTTTGAGAATTGAAATCCAATATAACAGAATGCTAAAAAGCTTTTTACAAGAGGGGAGGGGGGAGAAGAGAAAGGGGCAAAATTTTTAAAAAGATATCAATAAAACTTAATTTGAAAAAGTTAAGCCACTAAGGAAAGAGAATAAGTATAAGGGAATTAGTAAAAGGAACTCCAATAATGCATAACGACCTTTACCTGGGGAATATTTTCAAGATGGTTGAAAATCACAAGTTTTTGTTTGGTTTAAGAAATTGAAGCTGATTTTGAAGAATAAGGTAAATATTAAGATAATGGTGCTTTGAATGATTCCAGTGACACTGATCCAGGCAGACTACAGAGCAAATTGTCTGCTGATTTAAGACTTTATTATTATGTAGAAGTAGAAGTAAATAGAATGTTGTAAAGCCAATGGGAAAATGTTTGACTTCACATGTGACATGCCAATATTTCTCTGTTTATCCCACACTTATAAGAACAATTGGCTCATAAAAGACCATATATAAGCACTCTGAAGGTCTTTTAAGCGGCTTGTCATTTGGCAAGGGGCGAATGATTTATGAAATTAAGTTCTCTCTCTATCTCTATATATGCATGTGTGTGTGTGTATGTATGTGTATGTGTGTGTGTATTCACACAGATTCCTTGACAGCAAAAAATATTGGGATAAGGTAAGGGCAAAGGTCAATTACAAATCTCTTAATTGACATTGAATTCTGGGTCCTCTAAATGTTTGTTGGGTTGACCAGCCATGGAAAAAAAAATGATACTATTAAAACATATAAAAGTTTGCTAGTTCTGTTTTTAGACAGTTGGGAATATAAATTCTGCAAGCTTTTCCTATAAACCAAAAAAAGACCTCAAAACTAGAATGCCATATTCCATGTTTCCATTTTTGATTTTAGGTATCTAAGTCCATCCATCCCTAATCCCTAAACATAGTGATCTTTCTCCTTTTCTTGCAGTTTCATTTTGTACAAACTTCTCTTCAGTTCTTCAGAATGTATTTCGCTCCTTACTTTTGTGGGTACTTTTCTCTTTTAGGGCAGCTAGGTGGTAAAGTGGATAGGGCACTGGCCCTGGACTCAGGAGGGCAGGAGTTCAAATCTTGCCTCAGACACTTGACATTTTCTAGCTGTGTGACCTTGGACATGCACTTAACCCTGACTTCCTTAAATCCTGGGCCATCTCCTGTCATTCTGATTCAAATCTAATCACTGAACCCAGAGGGTTCTGGAGGAGAAAGTGAGGCTGGTGCCTTCATTCATGTGCTTATCAAGGCATCACCTTCCTGCTATCATGGACTTCTTCGATAATGGATAAACATCACTTTTCTCTTTCGAATAATTTAAACTCCAATTTTGGGGAGTGTTATTGCCTCATGAATCAGTGGTTGTTTTTCTCTAGATTTCAGATTGAGCTTTCTTTTTGGTTCCTCAAAAGTCTTGAGACTATACTTTGTTGTTGTGGTAGGCCTTTTTTTAGAAATGGAAATTCATTACTATTTTAGGATTTTAGTATTGGGATGCTGAATTCTCAGAGAAGTAAAGAATGGATCTTTTGGAATGCAGATGGCTACACTTAAAAATTAAGACAAAGATGTGTTCTGAATTTTTAATGAAAATATCAATCTGTCCAATGTCAAAGTGCTGATTTGCCATACTATACAAATATGACATCTGATAATTAGAAATTTTGCAAAAAGAATTTAACATACAACCAAAACATACATACATACATACATACATACATACATACATACATACATACATAAATATCTATAGTGGATAGCAGAATGTGGCTGTCTTTCCTTTATTAATATTTGTGTCTTTTCAGTGGTATGACCTTGGCCAAAGTGAATATGCTTACTTCAGCTTAATTAAGCCAAACTTTAATTTTCTCTCCATAATGATGGCTCTGTCATTTATCCATCTTAGATACCACTAATGTACATAGAGAGAAAAGTATCGATTATAAGATTCAAAGGAAATGGACAGTCTTTCCTGGAAAGGGTGAGGAGATGTTTTAATACATAGTGCCCTTACTTTCTACCCATCACATCCTACCCCCCATGTGTGGCATCCCCATTTGCATGCCCACTCTTCAGGACAGACCATATCCCTTGCTTGCAAGATAATCCGGTTTGGAAGTTTGGTAGATTAGGGAGTCCATTTTCATGGATCTGTCTTAATATTCATTAACAACTTTTAGGGGTTTAATCCCTTATTGAATATACATATCTTTTTTTCATAATTGCTACTTTTCAAAAGGGATATCAGAGTAGGCATATCTCTTCTCAGGAAAAAATGCAAATGAGAAGGTAATGGTTTATGTTTCTCTGATGTTTTTATGCAAATGTGATATGTTTCTGGGATCCTGTGACTGTGAGTCTTCCTAGCCTGATTGTTTCACCTTGGAAGTGAACTGTTAACACTGGTGGTCTGGTTTCTTGGTATTTTTGGATCATGGTTTCATGACATTTTTAAATTGCTTGAACAATTCTATGATAATGTGAAGAAAACCTGGTACAATTTTTAAAAATAATTTTCATTTTCTGGCTCTGTTGGGCTACATTTTTTTTCCTCTAAAAGTCATCCATTGGCATTCTGTGCTGTGGGAACAACTTGTTTCAATTGCTGAAGATTTTATGAAACCATGAAAGAAGTTTCTGATTAAGAGAATGCACAATCAGGCTATTTGTGATTTCTTTACCTTACTATAAAGGAGCATTCATGGTCAATAAAGCCAGATCTTAGAAGATGATAAACAATATTTGGGCTCTACCTAAATGGAAAGCTCCAGCCAAATCCTAGCTTTTCCTTGTTCTGGACTCAACTAAGAAACAGATTACAACCCTGTTAGGAGAACCATGTTTAAATCAAGGATTATTTGAAAAATTAAATCCCTGTAATAAAGCACCATTAGAATCTTTTAACCCAACTCCCTTCCTCTCCCTAGGAAGTCTCTCTGTCTGAGTCATCAGCAGGGTGAAGCTGTGCGGCTCCTTAGCTATACTTCATGCAGACCTGGCATCTGCTGATTCTTTGGCGTTGTGCCTGTCCTTGTTTTAAGGTGTCTGGCAAAGGAGACAAGGAGAGCAGCAAGTCTGGTGGCACCGTGGTTAGCCAGAAGCTGTATTCATTAGCGAAAAAATGACAAGTCCCCTGCCGTCCTTGGCACTCGATGAATGGCGCTGCTCTGAAATCTTCAAGGCAGCTTCCAGGTGATGTGAGGGACTGGCCTCCTCCCTGATCCCCAGCCCCTGTGTGCTAAATAGACAACAAAGAGAACCGACAAATAGGTGGCAAAAAGAGGGAATGAAAAGAGTGAACACTGGAGACCAGGAGCAGCCTGATCTAACCTAGGGAGGAAGCAGCTTCTTCTCCCACCAGATTATACCGAGAACAAAAGATCTCGGGAAAGAAGAATTGTTCAACCTGAGGAAGGAGGACCAGTTTAGAAAAAGGCAATACAAGCTCCTTTCAGGAGCCCTGCCAAAGAAAACAACAAGAAAAAAACAACCTGTTTTTTTACACAAATTTTTACACAAAATTGCTGTCTATCTCAATAAACCATGGCTCATAAGATCTTTCTTGACTCGTCTTATAGCCTATAACCTTGCTTAAACCCAACTACAACCCCTCTGTAAATATTTCCTGTTTCTCCTGTATATAGCTTCTTTGCACATATTTGCTTGCATGTTGTCTTTCTGAATCCTTAGCCCTTAGCACAGTGGAGACACCTAATAAATATTTATTGATTGATTACTGATTCTGATATTTCAGATGAAAATCCTGGGATAAAGGGACTATAGAAGAGCTTTACAAAATCATAAGCATTGTAGGGTCTATTAACTTACCATTAGGAATGAATACCCTATCCAAAGGCTCCTCCAGGTGGGTGGGCACGGAGGGATTGCTTGACCTTGGCTGTGCACAGCCATAGCCTGAGCCGGGGCCTCACACACTGTGCATCGGCTGATGAAGGCTTGTATCTCCTCTTCAGAGACGGGCATCATGGGTAGAGGAGCAGCACTTGATAGCCAATAGGATTTGTCATTCCTTCTGGCATAATGGCAGACTTGGTTAATGTTGCAATAGGCAAATGGCATGGTGCTGAACATTGGAAGGCAGGATCCAGCAAGACCTAGGAATAAGGAGAAGATTCCGATGCTCTTTCTCTTGTGAGCATTCCTAGCATGTTATGTAATGAGGAACCCAGGGCACCCAGGTGGTAGAGCGCATAGAGCACTCACCCTAGAGTCAGGAGAACCTGCGTTCAAATCTGACCTCAGACACTTAATAATTACCTAGCTTTGTGACCTTGAGCAAGCCACTTAACCCCATTGCTTTGTAAAAAAGCAATAAATAAATAAATAAATAAATGAATGAATGAATGAATAAATAAATAAATAAATAGAAAGCAATGAAGAACCCAAAGGGATTATTTCTGGCATAGTTATGGCTCTTGACTAGGAGACATAATTCTAGAGGGTAATGAAACGGTGGTGTAAGACCCACGGCTCCTTTTCTAATATCTTAACCTTAAAGATTTAAACTTGGAACTCACATTTAATATTCTAGTGACCCGGGTGAAGTATGGACAAGACATATGAAATCAATTCATGTTCTTCTTTGTCTTTGTCCATAGATCGATTGAATATCGGAAATGCTAAAAATTATTTCTTTGAACCATGTTCTATTTTGCAAAATACTATTAACAAATACTAAGAAACTATCATGCTTCATCCTCACATTAAAGCACTGAGATATGATTAAAATATTGCCAATTTAGCTCAAAATTTGTCTCTTGTGTGACCATATAAGGTATTACCTTCATTGGGTACACTATCTTAATGCACATCTTTTCAAGAAGCAATTTTCTATTTTATTTTTTTTTATTTTTGCAGGGCAATGGAGTTAAATGACTTGCCCAGTTCACACAACTTAGTAAATATTAAGTGTCTGAAGATGGATATGAACTCAGGTCCTCCTGACTCCAGGGCCATTTGCTCCACCCTCTGCATCACCTAGCTGCCCCCTATTTTAAATAGAATACTTTATATTTATAAGCATAATATTACTATTTTCAAATATGCTAGAATGGCATTTGATAGCACTTGTCCATAGGATTTGCCATTTCTTCTAGGATGAAAAACAAGTTATGAAAGAGAAGGGAAAGAAAAGAAAAAATAATCTTATAAAAAGAAATCTAAGAAATGAAAGTTTACAAAATATACAAATATTCAACTAAGAGTTTAAAATGTTTTATTATAGTAAATATCTAAATTAATTTATATTGATTCTTATAAAATTTATATATATATATATATATATATATATATATATATATATCCATAGATTCAAATAAAACATTGTGTATTTAGATTCTGCTATAAAGACTCACCTAAATCTTGGTTATGTGCTTTTTCCTGTCCTTCCATATACAACAGACTATATCCAGTCCACAGTTTGGGCATTCCTTCAGGACAAGAGGGTTCTTTGTCTGTCTGACTATGGAGAACCAGTAGGAATCCATTAAGGAATCTAGTTCCAGAACCTTTGGGTCCTGGATCCCCAATCGGGCCAGGGGGACCTTGTAGTATAAAGAAAAAAAAAATAAAGACACCCTAGGTTGGTTAAACAAGTAATGGCTGTTTCATTGGTGTATATAGTTAATGCTACCGTAATTCATGATCATGATCATTATCTCCCACCCATCTTGATCTCTGAGTCTTTGATTCACACTCAAGTCAAGACATTACCCTAAATGATGTCATTGGTCTTCTTTGAGAACAATGGATGAACAATAACCAAAATAGTAATGATTTTTAACCTTTCAGTGTTGTTTCAACTAATGTCTTACCTTTTATGACAAACCTTTCCCAGTCCTCTGTGATGCTGATGCCTTCCCTATCTATATCTTATTTGTAGTTGTTTGCAGTGTCTCCCCTGCCCCACTCTCTATTAAACTGTTAAGTTTTTTTGAGGGGAACTTACCTTTCTTGATATATCTACAATAATAAATGCTATTGTCTTGACTTTGGCATTATATTGAACTCTATTGTCCCCTCCTCAGAATAATGTTTTTAAAATCATCAAATAAAGCACATTGGATTACAAAGAAAACCAATTATCTTTAAATAAAGTTATCATAAAAAATGCTTTTAAAAGTTCACAACCCCAAGTAAAGAATCCCTGTCCCATAACAAAATTGTTCTCCAATCCAGCTCACTGAAGATGCCCAACTAGATAATTGGTCATTATTTTAAGAGCTCCTATTTTATGTGGGACTTCCTGAGAATGGGAACTTTGTTCATATCAATGTTTAGTTATTTAGTCCTGTCCTCTTCATGACCCTCTGTGGGATGTTCTTGGCAAAGAAACCAAACCAGAGTGATTTGCCATTTCCTTCCCCCACTCATTTACACATGAAGAAATTGAAGCAAAAAGGGTTAAGTGACTTGCCTAGGGACACACAACTAGTAAAGTGTCTGAGACCAGATTTGAACTCAGGAAAATGAGTCTTCCTGACTCCAGATTGGCACTCTATCCATTGCCTCAGGAATTTTTAAAATATCAGGAATAGGGAATACTTGGTGATTCTGTGGTCATTCTAATGACTTTCTTGCTTTCAGGAAAATAGAGTTAGAGAAGCTATTCAAATTCAATCTGCAACCCTAATCCCAAATATCCCAAAGGGTATCACTGTATTTTATTTGTATTATTTTTGCTTCTTATACAGATTCTGCCTCCCAAATAAGCTCACGTCTAAATGGTCCATTGTCTTTTACAAAATCATTTCTTCATAGTGACTCTGTAAGCCTGGGAGTTCCAACACTGCTATCCCCATTTCATGTTTGAAGAAAATGAGGCTTAGAGTGTTTAGAAAACTTGTCCATCATATAGCAAGAAAGTGGCTGAACCAGGACTGAAACCCAGGTTTTCTTGTCCATTGAAACCACCAATGGTAGTGGTTTGGTATGATAAAACACCAAACATACACACACACACACACACACACACACACACACACACACACACACATTTATTTTGGGTCTAGGCCCAGGATTTCATTAGTATATTCCTGCCACTGATGCCAACTGGCAACTACTTTGTAATTTAAAATCTTAAAGAGCTCATGGAGCACTGAGAAGTTGAATGATTTTCTAAGGTCATGTAGCTAATACATGGTCATATCTGTTGAACTCAAAGAGACCTAGAGGTCCCAACTCCCTTATTTTAGATATGGGGAAACTGAGGCCCAGGAATGTTGAGTATCTTGCCTAAGGTCATCCTGCTAGTGGTCATCAAAGATAGAATTTGAACTCAGGTCTTCTAACTTACTTAAGAGCTCCTGCTCCTATCACAAAAACCATATCACAGGAACACAACTTTTCTTTACTCTTAAAGGCTAACCCTCTATTTGCTATATTTTGCTGCACTATATTAATAAGAATAAAATATGGAAACTAAAACAGTTGACTTAGATCATAATCATACAATTATCTTTTGGGGGGGAAGCACAGTAAACACCTCATGTTTCATAATTTAGAAGCTTTTTTCCCCAATTTTCACTATATATATATATTTTTTCATTCTGACTCAGAAAAGAATACTGTATTCTATGATTATTCCAAGAAATATTTTAATACTTAAGAAAAAAGTTGAGATGCTAATAAGTACTGGGAACTGGAAGCTAGAGGGATTGAGAAAGACTTGGAGAATGACTGATAGTGACCACTTCTTCAGCATCACTTTCCAATAGATTTGGTCATATTTCTTAGGGTATGTCACTGCAACCAATGCCAGATGAATTGGCTTTTTAATTATCTGGTAAAATTAAAGAGTGACAGAGGTTGAAGATAGTCATATCTCCAGCCTTGCTAATTGGCAGAGAGTTTGGAAAACATTGCACTGGATTCAGGGAATCCTTTGACAAGACTTCATGATAGTTTAACATCAAGTAAAATTCAGGGAGGTCTGGGCTTGTTTTGTTATTGAAACCTGGCTCCCCTTCTATCAATCAAGTTAGAAAAATCCAGCCCTGGAAAGCTTCTTGGATTTTAAGAGATTGATAATCTGGCTCAGATAATTCAGATTTACAAGGCTCATGGTCAAGTGGGTCTTACCTGGTGGACCTCTACAGCCTTTTTCTCCTGGATCTCCTTTATGTCCAGGGGGTCCTGGAGGTCCAGGTTCACCATCCAATCCTCTTTGGCCATCCACACCACACTCGCCTTTGGGTCCTGTATAGTAATTCATATAGTTTAGTCTCTATATATACTGTCTCACATAAAGTTCAGAAGTCCTAACCTTCTATGGTCCTGGGCACCTAAGATAACACTACTTAAGTCTGGTATTTTCTCATGTAAACTTTAATAAGAAAATCCCAGTAACCCATTTCTGTGTCCCCTCCCCCCACTTTATCTATTAGACTTTTAGCCAGTTCAACTTCAATGCAACTTTCTCTGAAAAATCTTTTTTTTAAAATAAATCCACTTTTATTTTTTAATTAAAATCACCTTATGATACAGTTCATCTGCCCTTGTTGTGTGAATTAAATAAAAAATTCTATCATTTTAAATAAAATACATAGTTGTTTAAAAAAATCAAAAGACCCAAATACTAGAGCTAAGAATTTTAGAAGCAAATATTTAAGTGAACTGGATATTCATGAAAACACCTTTCACTTCAATTGCCTGACAGCTGGAATTGTTTCTTTTTTGTCTTTATAATCCTAATATTTAGGAAAACCCCTTGCACAAAGCAAGCAATTAATTATTTCTTACTGAATGGAATTATTTAAATAAGATGGTTAAAATGTCAAAATTGTTGTTAATCATAGATATTAATAATATTTCAAATGCCTGAAGAAGAATTTAAATAATATGCCATTTAAATTATTTATTGACTTTCAGTCCTTAAGCAAAAAACAAAACAAAACATGCAACTAGTCATTGTTGGTTAATCCCATTCCTTAAAATATATTGAATCATGGGTTTTCTGTGTGAATAAAAAAATACTTTTAGCAAATATGTCCTGAGGTTTAAAAAGTTAGTATTGTTCTGTTCCTCTGTTCCTCTGTGTGTTTCTATATCTCTATCTCTCTGTCACTATCTCTGTCTCCCTCAGTGTGTGTATTTGTTTCTCTTTGTCTCACCTACCGTTCTCTCTCTGTCTCAGTTTGTCTGTGTATCTTTGTCTCTTTTTCTGTCTGTCTGTCTCTCTGCCTCTGTGTTTCTGTCTCCACTCTGTTTCTGTCTGTCTGTCTGTATCTATCTCTTTCTCTCTGTGTCTCTCTCTGTCTGTTTTTCCCCCTTCTCCCTTCCTTTTCAAGTAATTAGTTCAAGTAAGTCGCCACTACACTTCTACTTTGATACCTTATCTTGGCATAGGTTCCTAGAAGCTATGTCAGAGATGTTCAAAATCTATAGGAAAACCCCTGGACAGAGGAGCCGCAATGCCCTCAGAGAAAAGGGCTGGATTTCATCAAGTACAACTAATGTCTTCATATGTGTGAATAAATGAAAAATAGTTTTTTTCTTGATGATCCCACATAAGGTCTTGCTGTTGACTTCACTGTTTCAAAACTGGAATGTCCCCCTTTATATTTCCAAAAAGCAAATCCTAGTAAGGCACACAATGATGTAATGATCTGGGCTAGTTGTTCTGTCTTTCAACTTCCTCCATTAAATCTTTCATAATAGCCTCGCACTCTTGCACCCTCACAAGAAATTTGTCTTGTGCTCACTCACTCACTCAATCAGTAAGCATTTTTAAAACATTTATTATTTGCCAGATACTTTTGTACTCATCACATAAAATGAGTGTTCTAACTTTCTGACTAACTCTGCAAGATCAAATCCTATCTAAACAATGAATCTCCTTTGGGATCAATGTATGTGCACATGGCAGGTGATTAATAAGTGTTTGGTGAATGAATTAAAATAAATGGAGATTAAGGATTGGCGTCATCGAGCACGTGGATAAGTTAATGTCACAAAGCTGAATTAGGGAAGGTCTGTCCTAATTTTTAAAAAAGAACAAGAGCATAAATTCTATAAATATAGGGCTGGTGAAGCAAACCACTCTTACATATATCTAAGTAGCCAGATGACACAGTAGAGTACTGGATCTGGAATTGGGAAGACCTGAGTTCAAATGTGATCTTAAACATTAGTTATGTGACCCTGGATAAGTCATTTAACCCCTATAAAATGGGAATAAAAATAGCACCTTCCTTCCAGGATTGTTGTGAGGATAAAGTGAAATAACATTTGTAAAGTACTTTGCAGACCTTAAGTTGCTATGTTAATACTATTACTATTAATACTACCACCACCACCACCATTACTAATACTATTAACTGCAACTACTTTTCCTACCAGCCCCACCACCACTACAGCTACTACCATTACTATTACAACCACCACCACCACCACCACTACTACCACTACTATTATTATTACCACAATCCCTATTACCACTACTATTATTCTTATAATTTCCATTACTACTACTACTACTGCTGCTGCTGCTGCTTCTGCTGTTGCTACTACTACTACTGCTGCTGCTGCTGCTACTACTACTACTCTTACTACAACTACTACTACTACCACCACCACTACTACTGCTGCTGCTTCTGCTGTTGCTACTGCTACTACCACCACTACTACTACTACTACTACTACTACTACTACTACTACTACTACTACTACGACTATTCTCTTCCTCTGAAATTTGGAATTTCCTCTTATTTTCCTTATTTCTCTGACTTATTTTGGGGATGTTTAGTATCTCCTACTGGGTTACATTAGTTTCCTCTTTTGTCATATAATGCCTTATATGGTAATGTGCCCCCTTAATAAAATTAGAAGATTATTTCTTTATCCTCTCCCCTTGTTAATAAACATGGTTAAAAAAACCATTTCCCTCACCTAGATTATAGGAAGATCTATTCTATTCAACTTAATTCAATGAGCATTTCCTCCATGCCCATTAATTGCCAAGTACTGACTTAGGTGATGGAGACAGGCTAGGGACAATGTCCCCACCTGTGATTTCATAAGCACAGAGAACTCTCAACTCTCAAGTGAAGAAATTCCCTCTGCTCATGTACTTCATTGCATTCTCTGTAACTTCTACACTTGTAGGGTTGACCAGAGCCCTAAAAAGTTATGTAATTTGTCGAGGGTCATAAAGTCAATGAGCCAGAGGTGGGTCTCAAATCCAGTTCTTCTCGACTGCCAGAGTCGATTTTCTACATCAGTTTTTTCTACTAGCAATTCAGATGCCAAGATCCCTCAAGAAGTTTACATTTGCTGGGAAGAAACAACATATGTGAATATAAGTATACATAACATATTATCATAGTAAAGAAATAGGAATTTGGGGAACACTGGGAGGTGGAGCACCTAAAACTGGAATGAACAATTAAGGTAAAAATGGTGCTTGATCTAAACCTTAAAGGAAGCTAGAGATTCTTCAAAGTGGGGGAGATAAAAGAAGGCATTTCAGGTAAAGGCAAAGAGTTGGGAGATGTATGGGAATAGCAAATAAGGTCATTTTAGCTGCACAAACATAATATAAAATTTCCATTCAGTTCAAGACTCGGGGGGGGGGAGGGGAGAGGAGGTTCCCTGTAGGTTATCCAAGAATTGATGTTTTTGTGTTGCGCGACCCATGATACCTTGAGAGCCTGCATGTTTCTGGATCAGGTGCCTGAGCCTGGAGAGTCCAAGAGGGGAGTGGGCTTGACCCATCTCCCTATTTTATTGCAGAAGCAGCAGGTGAGCTTTCTGGTATATATGTTTGAAGAGCTCATTTTCTATGGAGTTGGGGAAAAGTTCCCACACCAGATGTTATAATGTGGGCTTTGTTCCCTTCAGGGAAAGAGAAAGAAATTGTCAGACTGAGGATGTTGCCTTAGAGACAGGGGAAAGTTTCCAGTTCATCCGAATTGTATGCTGAGCTCTAATTTACACTGTATTGACGAGATCTGGATGGGATGGGGTTTTTTAATAGAGTGAAATAACATTTAGCAGCCATCCTCTGTGACATGCGATTATCTTCTTTGAAAGAGTCGAGTGGCCTGGCTTGAAAAAAGGCAAAAACAAACAAGAGAGCTGCCAGGATCCAGGAGCTTATCCGAAAGCAGCTATCTATTCAAAATAAGAGCAGTCAGATTCTTTCACCATAGGAGCAGATAACCCAGCTTCTCTGGCCACCTAGGAATTAGGGAAGATGAGTGGGATATTATTGTTCCCAGATTCAAAGGATCAGTCAATCAGTCAGTATTTCTTAAGCATCCATGTGCCTCCCACTAAGGGTAGCTAGATGGTATTGTAGATAGATTGCTGGGTCTGGAATCTGGAAGACCTGAGTTCAAATCTGATCCTCGACAGTTACTAGCTGTATGATCTTGGATGAATATTACTTCTATTTGCCTCAGTTTCCTCATTTGTAAAATGAGGATAATAATAGCAGTGACCTCAAGGTTGCTATGAGGATCAAATGAGATGATAATTATAAAATACTTAGAATATTGGCACATAGGTACTACATAAAAATATTATTATTAAATATACATTAAATAAAACAAATATACATTAAAAATACAAAATATTAGCATTTTGAATAAAGTTTCTATGTCACAGATCTCTAAATAGTCCTTCAAATCTAATCTGGCACATACTAAGTTTTACGTAAATGTTAGCTACATGTGCCATTAGTGTGTTGAGTCTTGGGGGATATAGTCCCCAAGGAGCTAGTGTCCTTAAAGAACTTACATTCTATTGGGGAGAGAAGATATGTATGTGTATACAAACACACACACACACACACGTATTATATATTCAATGAGTATTTCCTCCATGCCCATTAACTTTCAAGTACTGAATTAGGTGGAGATAGGATAAGGGCAAGGACCCCCATACATAAGAATATTCAAATAGGTATTAAGCCTTTTTTGGGGAGGAGGGTCTAGGGGTTTAAGGGGAGAACTTTCAGTTAAGCTAAATTATAAAGGATATTTGGGGTTCTTTGAGATAGGAATGAGATGGCATAATTGAGGCATTGGGGAAAGCCACAACAAATATGCAAAGATGAGAGAACTGTCACATATGATGAACAAAACAGATTTAGTGCCAGACAGGACTTCAGAGGTCCGTTTCTCTCATTTTACAGATGAGCAATTTGAAGTCAAGAGTTCACATGACTTGCCCAAGGACGCTCAGATGGAAGATATGGGATCTGAATGCAGAACTTTGAACTCCACAGCCATTGCTTTTCCCACTCTACTATGAAATCTGGAAGAAGGCATCCATGATGGTACATAATTTGAAAGCATTAAGAAAAAAAAAGAAAACTCAAATTGAATACCCTTGTTATAAAGACCATACCTGACCCCAGAGAAAAGAAGGGAAAAATGTTCCTTTTTTTCCTCTGCTGAGGTAGGGAATTATGGGCATAGAACTTCAATATATATATATATATTGCCAGACTCAGTAAATATGTTGGTTAATTTTGTCTGCTTTTTTTTCCACTTTTTTAATTCTTTTTTTATTTAATTTTTTTAACAATAGATTGCTTCTTGGGTGGGGCAAATTGAAGGGATATATTTGTAAAGTTATATCCAGAATATGAATATCATTTTAAAAGCATTAAGTATTTTCAGCATATAAAATAAAGCAGTTATGCTTTGGAACCATATACAATGTATATTAATAAAAAAAATAAGAACCTCAGAAATTCCTCTGATGAAATGGGAAGTATAAATTATATACTGAATACAGGGACTGCTTAAGGAGAAAGATTGTGGCTTCAAAATCAGAAAGTTACAAGGAGAGGAGAATTCCAAGAAAAGAAAAAAACAAAGCAGAATAACTTTTGGCTCAATTGCCAGTACTGTGTGTTGGAAAAGGAAGCTACTTTAATAACCTTCCAATTATCTATGTCCATGGATGGGCAATATGGTGCAGATAGTTTAGATGGGGGGAGGGAAGGGACAAAAAAATGCAACAACAATAAAAAAAATCCCAAGGGTTCCAATGAATGAAAAGAAACTGGATGCTTCCCAAATATTGCAGAGGCTCCAACAGAGAGAGGCATCTCCTGATGATCCCAGCTTAGCCACTTGGGGTGGTGGGAAGATGAGAGAAACAGGTGCTATAGAACTGAGCTACATTTCCAATGACGTTGGCTCGGGACCAGATCGAGCCAAAGGCACAGCTGTGCTTCAGGGGAAGTTGAAGCGGAAATGGCCTTGGTGCCATTTGGGTAATTCACACGTGGATTATTAGGAGGCGGCTGTGCTGTGAAAATTAGTCTGAGGAGGCCAGTAACCTCTGAATTAATCACCTCGAACTCCCTCATTGTTTCCTCCATGTCTGTGAGGCAGGAGGAAATTAAAGCAAGCAGGACCACTTGGGAGATGATAGTCCCAGAGAAATCATTGAGCTTCAAGATGAAGTTGGGGAAACTACTATGGAAGCAACTATTTTACAGATTTCAAGATTATATAAAATATACATATATATGTGGACACATACATATCTATTCTTCACTCAACACTGAAGCATCTTATTTAATACACAGCCTACTCTCCTATCCCAATCCTTATATTCTAGAACAGGATTGAAAACCAGAAAGGAAAATCATCAAGTCTTAACTTCTACTTCCTCAGTGGACCCCTTGAGGACAGGGGTATTGATATTTCTTTTTTTTTTTTTTTGTCTTTGTTTCCCTGGTTCTGAGCACACAAGTGCTTTTTCCATTGTAGGCACTTAATAAACACTTGTTAAATGAAATTGAATTTAATTTTCCTCTCTGTCCCTTCCCATTGCTCATTTTTTATTCCATACTTCCTCAGTAATTTATTTAAAATGAATTTCAAAGTCTAAATAAAGTTCAGTGTTGTTGGTTTTTCTCAAAATCAAATCAGCAGATATATATATATATATATATACATATATATATATATATATATATATATATATATGAAGAGAGAGAGAGAGAGAGAGAGAGAGAGAGAGAGAGAGAGAGAGAGAGAGAGAAAACGAACGAGAACCTACTATGTCCAAAGTACAATAATGCTGGAGGTTCTGGTGAATGCTATAGTATATAAGAAATATTCTTTTCTCTTGAGCTTGATATCTAGTTGCAAAGATAATATTTGAGCATTTGACAGTTTAAACAACAGAACAGGTTTAAATAACAGTTCAAAGTAAGAGTAGAAGAGATGCCACAAGACGATACCTGTACCTAGGCATAATAATGATAATGATAACAATAATAATACCTTATAGAGGTATTATATAATCTAATAATATATTATAGAGCACTGAACGTGTAGGCTGGGCCTGCACTGGAGCCAAGAAGACTAGATTACTATCTCATCTCAAATACTCACTAGTTTTGTGACTCTGAGGAGGAGAATGATGATGAGGGTGATGATGACAGTTGGGTCTGGAATTAAGAAGACCTAACATGCAAACTCACCTAAAATACTCACTACCTTTATGACCCTGGCCTATAATGATGATGATGATAACAATAGTAACACCAAAATCATTTTATCTGATATATCATGAACTATTCTTTTTTTTACAAGGCAATGAGGTTAAGTGGCTTGCCCAAGGCCACACCGCTAGGGAATTATTAAGTGTCTGAGGCTGGATTTGAACTGAGGTACTCCTGACTCCAAGGATAGTACTCTATCCACTGCACCACCTAGCCACCCCTATCATGAACTACTCTAAATGCTTTACAGTTATCTCATTTGTTCCCCACAACAACTCTGGGAGGAAGATGCTATTATTCTTCTTATTTTACAGATGAGGAAACTGAACTAGGCAGAGATTAAGTGATTTACTCAGGCTTCCACGGGCTAGATTGATTCCAGGGCTCTAACCACTGTACTATCAAATACTCACTTTCATAAAACAAAGGGATTGGGTCAATGGCCTTTTCAATCCTTTCTAGCTTTGAATCCATGATCCTATGTAGCACTTTATAAATACAAAATATTTTGCATACATCATTCCATTTGACTCCCACAATGACCCTGGAAGATAGGTATATTAAAATTCATGTTTTCCACATGGGGAAACCAAGGTTGCAGTAGTCAAGTTATTCTCCCAAGATTATGGATCTGGTAAGCATCTGAAGTAGGATTCAAATTTTGGTCTTTCTGATGCCAAGTCTAGTGCTCTACCTAGTGGACCACCCCACTGCCTCATCCTATGATTACTTCAAAGCTCAACCCTTTGTTTCTCCGTTTCCAATTGATACAGTGCAATCATGAGGAGTCTTCGAATCAGAAATACCTGGTGAGCCTGGAGGACCTTGTTGCCCTGGGGACCCCATCTTCCCTTCTGGTCCTCTTGGGCCGGGAACTCCTGGGAGTCCTGGGATTTTGGGGCAGGAAGAAGTATCTGCTGGTGGACCAGGTTCACCTGAAAAATGGGGGGTAAAACTCATGAAGCCACATACAAATGAACATTGTCTCGTTATCAAGGAGTAAACCACTGATATCAGATTTGAATTTAATTAGAAGAGCATTCCACATTTCATGTCGGACAAGCCTGCCTAATGGATTTAGATGTGTGCGGTATTTCAGGGAGGGGGGGACTTTAGAGCTACAAGATTTTGGCGACCCTCAGAGCATGCCCCACAACTCCCTACTTTTCACGGTGGCGCCAGCTGCAAGAGGCAGAGAGCTGGCTCAAATGTCTTCCTAATGCATTACTGTAAAATCGAATCTGGTGTGTCCGCATGGTTTAATTTATCCTGATGGGTGAGAATTTCAAGATCTCTCAAGGCTCAAATTGTTTCTTTTCAGTTACATTTAGACTATCTTTTTTTTAAAACTTCCTTCTACCACTTAAGATTCCTAAGGGGTAACAATGTTGGTGTGTACCGGATACAGATATATGGACCTACATAGATAGATATGACTGTATGTATATGGTTTGATTTTTCTTTGTTTTGAGGAATAACTTTTTATGTTTTTGATAGTTTAAAATAGAATCCATTTATTAATAAGACAGATGTATCACACAATGTATCATAGTAGCCTTTAAATGACACATTGATACAAGGCAGCTTTTTTTTAATCCATTAGTTGTACAGTAACTTGGTTAATTTAGTCTTTGTTATTAGGACAATAAATACCTACTTCTAAGACAGGTCTTGCAAGACAATCAGAAGACCTAAATTTTAGTCCCATCCCCAGCCCTTCTTGATTTACTTTGGGGAAATCATCAACTTTCTTCCAGTTTCCCATTCTATAAAATTAGGGTAATACTGTGTCCTTTGCTTACCTCATAGGATCATTATGAGAATCAACTAAAAGATGGGAAAGGGATTTAAAAACCCTTGTGGAAGGTATAACATAAATATTATTCAGACATTATCAAGACTAATTATTATTAAAATTTAAGACAAGGGTCAGATGTAATAGCACTATCTATGACCCCTAACTGCCAGGAAGGCTGAGGCTGGTAGATTGTTTGAATTTAGGAGTTTTGAGAAGCAGCAAATAAAACTAATGCTGATTAGGTATCTGTAGGAAATCCAGCACCAATTTGATGAGTTCCAGGAAAAGGAGGACCAGGCTGCCTAAGAAGAAGTAAAATTGCCCAGATTGGAAACAGAGTATGTTAAAGCTTCAGTGCCAATCAATGATGGTATAAGACCCATAAGTGGCCACTATGCTTCAGCATGGGTAAGACAGATCCAGTTAGGAAAGAAAGAAGGAAGGATGAAAGAGAAAAAAGAGAGAAAGAGAGGGAAGGAAGGAAGGAAGGAAGGAAGGAAGGAAGGAAGGAAGGAAGGAAGGAAGGGAAGGAAAGAGAGGTAGAGAAAGGAAGGAAGGGAGGAAGGGAAAGGAAGAAAATAGGGGAAAGGAAAGAAAGGGAAAGGAAGAAAACGGGAAAGGAAAGAAAGAAATGAAAGAAAGAGGAAGGAAGGAAAGAGGGAAGAAGGAAAGGATAGAGGGAGGAAAGAAAAAGGAAAGAACAAAAGAAAGAGGACTAGCAAGGAAGAAAGGTAATTTATAGGTAGATAAATATACCTATCTGGATAGACAGGTAGGTAGGTAGGTAAGTAGATAGATAGACAGATAGCTGATAGATGGATTATGGATAGATAGATAATGGACAGATAGATTGATGGAGGATAGATAGATGAATGATGGATAGATGGATGATGGAGAGAGAGAGAGAGAGAGAGAGAGAGAGAGAGAGAGAGAGAGAGAGAGAGAGAGAGAGAGAATAAATAATAAAATATAGGAAGGGAAGATCCAGACATGTGATTTCATCAGTCTAGAGAGTTCCTTCCATGAATATCCAGTGATGAAGGTCAGCAACTTCTCTGTTGTCAATTTATAATCTTAGAGAGTTGACTGTGGTACTGGAGGTCCCCAAGATCACAGTCAGTTTTTGTCAGAGACAGGGATTGATGAGAGGCCTTCCTTGATTTTCATACTAGCCCTATATCCATTACCCCACAGTGTCTCTCATCTCTTTAATCAAGCATGACATCCTAATAAACCTAAGCTAGGTGGCGCAGTGGATAGAACATGGGCCCTGGAGTCAAGAGGACCTGAGTTTAAATTTGACCTCAGAAACTTGATGTGTTACTTTGGGAAAGTCACTTAAGTCCACTGTCACCCACCAAGAAACTAATTACCTGGTGATGATGGTAGAGATACAAGGAAATGGTAATGAATGTGAGCCTGGTTCAAAGTATTATTCCCTCCTACCTATATGCCATTGAGCTAGTCATTGACTTTTTCAGACCCTTAGTTTCCTTCTCTTTCAAAGATGGGGTTGGTTTAAGCCCAAAGGTTCCTTCCAGCTCTAAATCCTTTTCTTCTAAGACCTTAGCACATAAATATTCCACTTAGCACCTTTCTTAGGTCTTATTTGACCCAGGATAGTTTCTAAAGTCACACATTGTCCAAAAAGCACAAAATGTTTAATAGGACTGTGAAAAATGGATTCAAATTTGTGAGTCTGGTAGTCAAATACCAAGGAAGCTCCTGAAGTCTTGCCAATCTTCAAGAAAACTTAGAAATTTAACCCCTTGTAAAATGTGCTACAATCTTTCACCACAAAGAATACAAGCAGACTGTGCTTTTATGTGGTTTGGATGGATAGTTTACACTCTGGGCCACTTCCATGATAGTTAATTTGAGAAATGCTCATATAAACATTTCATATTTGCCTTTCAAGTACATAGAGGACAGGAAGATTTCATTGTGACCAATATTCATGGGACCAAATAGAACCAACATAAACATAATTTTCTTTTCTTTTGTAAAGAAATACTCTATTAAAGGAGTTAAGGATAGCTGAGAGAATATTTAAAAATCTTTTGTCTTTATAAGGTATAAAGTGAATAAATAAAAAAATCAAAAAAAGTTTTAAAATACTAAAGTAGTTGCCAGTTTTCACAAATTAAATAAAAGAGAGGAAAAGCTTGTCATAAATCCTTAAAAGACCTTAAAGGATATTCTTTCCAAGTTGGTGATATTGTTTATTTTAGGGATGCTCTGATTAGTGCTATTGAAGAGACTAAAAGAACATCCGTTCCTATGTAAGGTAGAATTTAGCTCAAAGCCATAGTCTCATAATTCTCATTCAAAATTATATAAGTTGGATATATATCTCTGCCCACTTGACAACCTATAATGAGACTCCCTGTGATGACATTATAATATAAAGTTGCTATATTGGTAAATAGCCTGAAGCCATTAAAATCTGTTATAATTTCAGCAGCTCATTGACAAAGACAACCTTCAAGTGTAGTTCATAAGCAGAGAATGAAGACTAAAACAGAGTATAGAAACTAGAAAACCAAGGGACCAAATGTACCCCATGCAGAATATCGCTCACCTTGGCAACCTGGAGAAGTCAAACACCACAACCCAGATCATGCAGGATGTTTTCATGCATCATGAAAGAGAATTTAGGTTGATGAATTAGAACACATTAGCAACAAATATCCATGAATTTGTTTGAGAATCTTCCATTTGGGACAACATTTATGACAAAAGACATCACATTAACTACATCATTTAACTTAAAAAAAAGAAAAATGTTATTGGCAGTAATCAAAAGTCCTTTAATTGTTATGGTTGCTAAAACTTCTGAAATTGGAGAAGTAGCAAATTTTAAAAATTTAAAAAAATTTAAAAATAAAATAAAAATAAAAAATTTAAAAGACCACAATTATTATACACATTCTGAAGAGTTCATAAAGTGGTCTAACATCTCCAAGGACCAAAGGAATTCAGAAATGAATAGTTATTGGACATGGTACTTCTGGACATCTCAAATGTGTCTTCCATTTTGTCCTCTCTCCTGATTTATTCTGATCCTATTTCAGCAAATTCGAAAGCCTATTTCTTTAAAGAATACAAATATATTTCATCCCTAAACAATTCTCATAATCCCTAAATGAAAAAAATCTAGAAAAGTTGATAGAGATATACAGTAGGACAGCATTATTAAAATCCGCATAAGCAATGAACAATAATATAATTAATTAAAACTAATTCCTTAGCAGAGATGGGTCTTTATGCTAAGAATATATACTAATTTTAAATAAATATGAAAGTATCTAAAATATAACATTACTATTCAAGTTATACACATACATGCTTTCTTTATGAATTTTCTATGTTGTATAGGAAAACATATCCTGTTTAACTATTTGCCAATTCTGTGAATTTCTTTTTTTTTATTTTAAAGATTATTTAGAGTTTTATAATTTTTCCCCTAATCTTACTTCCCTCTCCTCGCCCCCCACAGAAGGCAATTTCCCCATCTTTACATTGTTTCCATGGTATACATTGATCCAAACTGAATGTGATGAGAGAGAAATCATATCCTTAAGGAAGAAACATAAAGTATAAGAGATAACAAGATCAGACAATAAGATATCAGTTTTTTTCCTAAATTAAAGGTAATAGTCTTTGGTCTTTGTTCAAACTCCACAGTTTTTTCTCTGGATACAGATAGTATTCTCCATTGCAGACAGCCATGAATTGTCCCTGATTGTTGCGCTGATGGAACAAGCAAGTCCATCAAGGTTAATCATCACCCCCATGTTGCTGTTAGGGTGTACCAGTTCTGTGAATTTCTGCAGACCAACCTTCCATGTCTTGCTTTCCTCATCTTTCTGTTCCCTCAAGGTTCTGTCTAGGTGCAGTTTTGTTCAGCCTTCCCCAGTCTACCACAGTCAAAAGCATTTGCATGTATTTAAGTTTCTTAGAGAACTTTATCTAAATCTTCTCTATTCCTATAAAATTTCATTTTGTATGATATTTAAGTTTGTGGCCTATCTTACCCATCATCCATGCCCTCCTTAACCCAATAGATGATAGTTTCCTAGAGGGAATTTTTTTTTATTTTTCATCTTTAAATGTGTCAAACCTAGTATTCTGGCAAATACTAATAAACAAATAAATAAATAAATAAACAAGTAAACAAACAAACAAATAAATAAAAATAAATATCTATTGAATTTAATGGATTTCATCTTTTGATGGGACTCAAATCAGCATTCATTAAGGGCTTATTAATATGTTAGGCATCATGTTAAACTCTGGGAATACAAAGAACGGCAAAAACAGAATGCCTGTCCTCAATGAGCTCATATTTAATAGGGACGAAACATACAAACAATTCCAAACATCCAAGATATATAAGAATAGATGGAAGGTAATCCCAGAGCAAGACTAGCAGTTAGATATTTGTAAATACATGGGTATACCAGGCATGAGGATTAGAGAATTTAATATGAAATGTAATACTTATAACTAGAAGAGATATCATTTTTAAGACATTTAATTTGTTTGCTAGTGATTTTAGAACAAGAAACTATTATCATAAACAAAAGTTTCCATGTCTGAGCTGTTCTCAGGAAACAAATAGACATTATGATGCTAATTTACCTGGAGGACCAGGGGGGCCAGGTTTCCCAGGAGGTCCTTGCAAACCTTTATCTCCAGGTGGCCCAGGAAATCCAGGTGGGCCTATAGGTCCAGGGCTCCCCATTGGTCCTACAAGGAATGTGACAATCAGCAAATCCAAACAAGATAAATAAAATAAATATCAACTTTAATTACTAAAAATCAATCTACAAATCTAACATAAGTTTCTTCTAGGGGAAGAGACGACTAGATTTTCCGATGAAATTAGTTGGATTCTCTGAGTGATGGAGAGACTGCAATAAATCAGAAGGACAAAGGATGATTTAGTCACCAAGACAGAATAAATTGAAAGAACAAGCCAGGGATATTCAAATAGGAGAAAAGGGAAATAATAAAGAATGTGGGGACAACTAGAATGAGAATGTGTTTGTGGACTGATGATCACAGAAAACATTGTGGGATTTTATAGGCAATAGTGCTCTGAGAAATCTGTCATCAAGGCTACTGCCAATTGACTTCAAGAAGCTGCTCTTATGTGATGATCTTAAACCAATTTAAAAATTTAGCAAAAATATGATATATTTACAAAAATATCAAGAAAAGTTGATAGAGATAAAGGATGGGACAATAAAATATGACACCTAACGTTCAAATTGTATAATGTAAAGCATAGCAAGATAAAAATTGTTATTATAGGAATTCTGCATAAATGATGGGAATTCTAGATTACCATTTTATTAATACAGAGTTATCCAACTCAGAGTACCTGGTGGTACTATTTTTTGATGGACTATATCAATCAGTTGCAGATTCTAAATCCTAAAGATTCTACTGCTATGATAATACTGCCTTTCTTCTTTTGCTCTGTATTATGGCTATTTGCTGTGGATAGAGTGTTGAGCCTTGAGTCAGGAAGACCTTATTTTAAATCTGGTCTCAGACATTTACTAGCTGGGAGATCCTAGACAGGTTACTTAACCCTGTTTGCCTCATCTGTAAAATGAACTAGAGAAGGAAATGGCAAATCACTCCAATATCATTGCCAAGAAAACTCCAAATGGGGTCACAGAGAGTCTGACATCACTAAAAATATTCAACAGTAACAAAAATGGTTGTTTGAGTGTTTTTTTCTTAATCTTTCTTACTTAAAACCAAGCATTTCATAAGCAGTAATCATGACTAACTCATCTCTGTATCCATTTCAATATATTAATTATATAAAGTCTTCCACTGAATATTAAATTATATTGATTTAATTGAATTCAATGAGTTTAATACCTCATTTCTTTTTCTCAAAAAGTAAATCAATAAAGAAAAGAAAAAATATTTTCCCTGAATTTTTACAGTGTTTTATACTTGATTCAGTTTTCAAATTTAATCATTTATAGAATTATGAATACTTTTTCAATGATATGCTGGTTTCTTTGATTTCTATATTAAAGAGATTTTTCACACACAAAAAAGCAACTATGGGCTGATTATATAGCAAGAGCTGAAGAGTGACTGATGTACAACTCACAAATTCCATGGAACCCACACAGTGTAAAAAAATATGAAGAGGGCCCTTAGTGCATATGTAAATGAGGAAGAATTAATATGTTTTCCTTTGGAGAGAATATTCACATCAATGTGATTCCAATACATTGGAGTATTAAAATCAATTATTTCTAATGATTTCATATTTTCCCCAACATACTGATGTTTACTAGTAATTCTGGGATACTGTAAATAGTCAAAATGTGATTTGAGCCAACTTTAACCAGCATATTAAACTCCCTAGAATACTCAAAAATTCTGATGAACTTAATTTACTTCTGTAAACCATATTAATTCTTTCCCTATTAAAGTAGTATTCAGCACCTTGGGACCTCAGACTAAGAGTCCAAAGATCTGATTTTAGTACCGGTTCTAGATTAATTAGCTATATGATTTGGATAACTTGTTTAGCTTCTCTAAGTTCTCGTCTTTGTAATATGATACTACATGATTTATGAGGGTCATTTCAATTTTTAAAATATGAGAAATCTAATAATGTAATGAAACATGGAGTTTCTAAAATATTAAAAGTGAAGTAATCAATAAATAAAATAAATATAGCTTTAAATGATGAGGGGAAAATAATCCAATCTTTTTTTCAGTCATGTCCAACTCTTTCTAAGCCCATTTTAGGCTTTCTTGGCAAAGATACTGGAGTAGTTTTTCATTTCCTTCTCCAGTTTCTTGATAGACGAGGAAACTGAGGCAAACAGGATTAAGTGGTTTTGTGTGTGTGTGTGTGTGTATATATATATATATATATATATATATATATATATATACATATATATGAATTATAATGTCTGGGACCAATTCTGAACCCAGAAAAATGACTTCCTGTCTCTAGGACTCCCTCTCTATCCACTGTACTACCTAGTTGTAGCCAAATAAGCCTACTGCATGATGTTTGTTTTTTTTTAAATAAAGCAAATGGAAGTAGTTTTAAGGGCACAAATTGGTTATTAAACATCTACTTTTCCTCCATGCTTGGTTCTGCCAACTTATAATACAATAAATTCAATACTTTCTCAGAATTCTTACGATTAATTCCTATATACAAATAAATACTTGAAGCCCAAGCTAGGGAACTAAAAAAGAATAAAGTTTTGGGATTTGGGGATTTCATTGACACAAAAAATCCTGGTGAGGAAACTCCATATACTAATATGAGTTGGCTCTTGCTCTGTGATTTAAAGATCTAGAGAATTGTTAAGATGAAATTTAATGGCATTTTAGAAAGAATAATGTTTATTCATACCTTTCTGGCCATCTTTTCCTTTACATCCTGGAAAGCCTTTGGTTCCTGGAGGTCCTGGTGCACCTGGTGGTCCAGGTGGACCTGGTTGACCATGGTCACCTGGATCTCCTTTCAGGTGATCAATATGGCATGGAGGACCTGGTGGTCCAGGTGAACCTGACCAGGGAGAGTAAGCAAAATGTTCTTTGAACCAACTATAAAACAACATTTTAAACAGCATCTTAAGGAAATTAATTTGATGAACTTTGAACAACAAGAAGAAGAAATTAGTGGGCAAAGTCCATTTATTGGTAATGACAGAGAGACTTTCCTCATTGCTGTGACTGAAAAATAATTGAGAATTTTTTTTTTATTTTAAGGTAACACAAATCTAATCAAAAGCTCACACTCTTTAATTTTAGAATAAACATTCTTTGAATTTGGTTTGGATTGGGATTTCATTGTCCTACAATATATACAAATATACTATATATGTATATATATATATATATATATATATATATATGTATTCAAAAGTTACTGAGAATGAATGTCCAATCCTTATTTTTTATTCAAATCTAAAAACATATACCAGAGTTTGGAAATTTGAACCCAAATTCTATTCCTGATTGGCAACTGACAGACATAAACAAATTAATTCTTCTCTTTGTAATTTAATTTTTCACATTGTGAAATATAAAGAATAAAATTTGATTGTTTCATTTCTTAAGCACATCGAGAAGGGAAAAGTTTCAGAAGAACTTGGAAGACTTATATGAACTGATACAAAGTGAAGTGAGAACCAGATTACTACTTAGTCTTGCAAAATTGCTTGGAACACAAAGAAGTTAAGTAACTTATAAATATGGAGACAGAGGCTTGTGGAATGATACAAAGAGCACTGAGATTTGATATAAGGAGAATTAGATTCTATTTTGGCTAATTAAGCAGAAGACCTGAGCTCAAATTTGCCTCAGATACTCGATGTATGATTCTTTCCCAACCCTTCTTAATTCTAGCACCTATCCTGCTATTTATTTCTCATTTGCCCTGTATATAGCTTACTTTGTATATATTTGTTTGCATGATCTCCTCAATTAGAATGAAGGTTCCTTAAGGGCAGGGATTATCCTTTGTCTCCTTTCGTATGCCACTCCCCACTGATTAGGACAGTGCCTGACATGTAATAGGCATTTAGTAAATCAATTGCTTGATTGATCCCGAGCAGGTCTTGTAACCTTCATCTGCTTAGGTTTTCCCATCTCTAAAACAGGGATAATAATAGTACTTTTCTCCCAGGATTGTTATGAGAATAAAATGATAGAATGTCTGCAAAGTATATTGTACACCTTAAAGCTATTATTTATTATTATTATTATTATCATCATCATCATTATTAGAGGCAGCTGGGTGGTTCAGTAGATGGAGCATTGGGCTTGGAATCAAGAAGGCCTAAGTTCAACTCTGAACTCAAACACTTAATTAATAGTGTGACTCTAGGCAAGTCACTTAACAGCTTGCCTTGGTTTCTTCATCAGTCAAATGAGTTGCAGAATGAAATGACAAACCAATCCAAAATCTTTGCCAAAAAATCCCAAATGGGGATCACAAAAAGTTGGACTCAACTGAAACAACTGACAACAATTTAAAAAATTATCTAATTTACCATAAAAAAAACAATCTGGGGAGGGGGAACTCTCAGGGTTGGGAGTCAGAACATAAAACATTTGCTATTTACACTCATTCTAAGTCATCAGAACCTAAACTATGAGTCACAGAAGCTTGGACTAGGGGCTACTATTGGTCATTCAATGAAGATCAGTGATTTGGATAAGATTACATAGCATCAGAGGGCCCTTCTAGGCCTGTCTATTGTCCTAAGAGTAAGCAGATTGTGCGTAACAGAATCATAAAGACAGGAAGAAAACTGGAGATGGGCATGGTAGGAAAAGACTACTTGATCTTCTGACTCCCCCAATCCACCCTCTTCCTTTAGGTCCAAGACAGTGCTTCTACTTGAGGTGGGGGCCTTCAGACTTGGACTTCTAGGCAATTCTGGGGATTTACATGCACCTTTTGGATGAAAAGTCACTTGCTGAAAGAGTTCTGTTTCATTCCCTCCTTTCAAAAAATGTAAGGTTGTCATATTGTAAACTAAGTGTCAGAGATGGGGAAATCAGCTGCAGTTAATGGGGGAAGGGGGATACCATGTATACATTCTCCCAAATTTTTTAAGTGGGAGGTCAAAACTTTTCAAAGATCATACTTGGTCAGTAAATTCGTATCATAAGTTTCTGCCACCAGAACTATAATTCTGTACTTGCAGGTATTCTTCCCAGCATTAGAAAATGATTATTATTCACACATTTAAGAAAATTAATAGACTAGTTTATTATTAATGTTGGAGCCCACAATTCTGATGATACCTGTTGGTCCATCGGGGCCAGGGGGACCTTTATCTCCCTGAGGACCAGGGGGAAGAATTCCATCTTCTGGAGTTTTTCCCATAGGACCAGGTAGTCCAGGCAATCCTGGTCTCCCTAAGGAAGTAGATTTTATGTTAATATAGTAAAATGCTAACCCATGAGAATGTCAGGCATTTTGGAAGAGAGAGAGAGAGACAGAAACAGAGATGATATGGAGATATGAACAGAGGTGGGGGAGAAGAGAAACAAAGAGGGGGAAAAGAAGGAGAGAAGGAAAAAGTGAGACTGAGAAAGTTGGGGAGAGATGAAAGCAGAGACAGAGATAGAGGAGAGAGATAGAAACAAAGAAAAACTGAGAGAAGAGAGGAGAGAGGAGGGGAAGGGGAGGGGTAGAGAGAGTAAGAGATAGACAGAGACAGACATAGGGAAATAGAGTCAGAGAGACAGAGATAGATAAAATCAGAGAGAGAGAGAGAGAGAGAGAGAGAGAGAGAGAGAGAGAGAGAGAATAAATTCAGAATCTTACCTGGAGGACCTAGGGGACCCCTGTCTCCAGCAAGACCTGGACAAGAAGCTCCAGGTCTGCCAGGTTCCCCTTTCTTCCCTTTTGGTCCGGGCAGTCCCATTTGGCCTGGTGGACCTACTTCATGTGAGCCTTTATACAGAAACAAAACAAAACAAAATGGCATGAACAGAGTATCATAGTTTCTTTTTTAAAAAAAGAGATTTTTTTCTCCCTGGTATCCTAATTTGTTGTGCCTATGATAATTAGAAAGTCAAATTGTAGTCTAATACATATATAAGCATATGTATCTGAGTGTGAAGAGACACAGGGAAAAAGAGACAGAAGAAGAGAAAAAAGACAGGAGGGAAGAGAGAAGGAGGAAGGGAGAGAAAGAGAGACAAAAAGAAACAGAAGGAGAGAGAGAGAGAGAGAGAGAGAGAGAGAGATAAAACAGGCAAAATTATTGACATGCCTGGAGAATCAACAGCCAGATTTTTAATAAGCTCCATTAGTTCTTTATAATCTCCAAGACATTGGTCTACTAATGGTCATTCAGCTCTCCTGTTTGACAGTTAAAATTCCTCACACCTTGGCTCCCACCTTGCTTTAATTAACTTACCATCTATGGCCTACTCTGTGATCTACGTCAAGATAAGCCTTCTTGCTGCTCATCATATAGGGTTCCACGGCTTCTGGACCTTTGAATTTACACTGACTCTCTCCCATTCCTGGAAAGCTCTCCCTTCTCACTACCATCCTTCAGAATTGCTTGCTTCCCTCAAGCCTCAGCTAAAAGGATGCCTTCTCTAGGAGGCCATTCCTGGTGTCTCCAGCTGGTAGTATCTCCTCCCCCAAATCATCTTATATCTCTTTTGTCTATATCTTGACCAGTGTTGTGAGGATAAAGTATGATAAAATTTGTAAAACATTTAGGCTAGTGCTTGATACATAGTTGGCAATTTTATCAATTATTGTCATCATCATCATCATCTCCTTGTCATCATTCTCATCATTACTTATGCATTGCTCCCTCAAACTGGACTTTTAAGCTCTTTAAGAAAAACGACTTTCACTTTCATCCTTGTCTTTCCAGGGTCTAGTATTCAGTAGTCATTTAATAAGTGCTTGTTGATTGACTGCTTCTCAGTTCAACCTCTCAGGCTCTTGTTCCTCATTATGGACCTGGATGGGACTTGTGCTTTCACAGGTAGAGAAGTCTCCTGGTGAGAAAGTTCCATCTCCTGATGGAGTCCAGCCCATTGTCTACAACTTTAGTCTTAGAGAGTTGTCTGGGATAACGAAAAATTGAGAGATTTGCCCAGGGTCATGTGACCAGTTAGTACGTGTTAGAAGGAGGGCCTGTACTGTTGCATCTCCCTATTCAATATATATTATTATACCTATGTATTGTGAAAACAGAGAAGTAAAATTTTTTAAATTGGTGAGGGCAAAAATTTCCTTTAGGGGAACCTCAACAGACTAGTAAGAAAATTATTTTTTTTCCAGAAGGACATGAATTTTATCAAATAACAAGAGAGAGTTGTATATGTTTGTACACATGGTAAGGGCCAAGAGTGAATAACAGAATCACATTTGGCACCAGCATGATGGTCTCACTTTTAGGAGTGATCAGATCTCTAAAATTGGTTCTGGCAATCCTGACTTGCTTGATTTTATCTCCTTCCTTCCTTCCTTCCTTCCTTCCTTCCTTCCTTCCTTCCTTCCTTCCTTTCTTTCTTTTTTCTTTCCTTTCCTTTCCTCTTCCTTTCTCTCTCTTTCTCTTTTTCTTTCTCCCTTTCTTATTTCCTTTCCTTTCTTTTTTCTTTTTCTTTTTTCTTCTCTTTCTTTTTTCCTTGTTTCTCTTTCTCTCTTTCTTTTTTTATGAAAAACATCTTTCCATTAATCAAAAGCAGAGTTCTGGAATAATGGAAAAAGTTGAAACAAAGATACTTGAGGTGAGTTTTGTAACAGTATTCATAGACACGTAAGTGTGTGTATGTGTGTGTGAGAGACAGACAGACAGAGACAGAGGAGAGAGAGAGAGAGAGAGAGAGACAGAGAGAGAGAGAGACAGAGAGACAGAGAATCAGAGAGACGACAACAGAGAGAGACAGAGTCAGAGACAAAGACAGAGACAGAGACAGACAAGACAGAGAGAATATTAAAGTACAGAAAGTACAGGTTTACCAGCCATCATTTGTTGCCACTACTTGGGATGGGGAGGAAAAGATTGCAAAGACTCTAAGTGGATGCACATATCTTAAAAGAACTACTTCATTTCAAGGCAAAACAAAACAAAACAAAACAATACAACCTCCCCAACTCCTATTTATCTGTTTTTCATGAAATTTTGAAATCTGGTTTTATTTAAATAATTTTATACTGAGCAGCTGGGGTAGGAAATAAATCTCAAAAAGGTACTAATAACATACAGCTTCAAGTTGGACTGAACTTTTCCAAATTCATAGCTAATGAGTGTTTTTTTAATACTCCCTCATGCAGGTCATTTGCAATATCCCCCTATAATTATTTCTGGCACAATCAAATGATTAACTTAAGCCATTATGTTATTTAGTCTAATGATGAACAGTTTCATTTGTCTTTGTGTCCTTATAGCTAGCATAATGCCTTGCCTATAATTGTTACTTAATATAGACTCACTGTATTAAATTTAATATACATCAAATACAGGGCATTGTTCTATATTGCTCATAATTATGGATTGTTGTTTTTTTCTTACCTGAACTACCCTTTGATCCTTTCTGACCCTTGAGTCCAGGCAAGCCATTCAATCCTGGAAGTCCTGAGGAACCTTCAAAGCAGAAGAATCTTTGTTAAGAGTAAATAATTAGGTACTAGTGAATGATAACTAAACAAGCACAATTTACAAAAACATACCCAGTTAGGTCAACAATCTTAACATTACCCCCAAAGGGCTAGGGTTATACCTATTATTCTTTGAGGTCTGAGTCAATGAGTATTTTGATTTAACACAGCTTGAAGTTCATCTGGCCCTTTGAAACCTCTAACTAGATATCCTCAAATGCAACGCCCCAAGCAGATCTCAATATTTTTTCCCTGCAACCTATCAATCTTTTGAATTTCTGTATTTCTGGATGGATGCCACTGTCTTTCTAGTCACCCCAGGTTCCAAACCTTGGAGTCATTCAATACATCTCTTTCTATCAGTTCCCATATCCAAATCAGTCGCCAACACTTGTCGATTCTGCCTGCAAAGGATCTCTCATATCTACTCTTTTCTTCATGACTCAGCCACTGCCCTTATTCAGGCTTCTTGGCACTCTCCTCATGAATTGCAATGGCCTTCAAATTAGTCGCTTTGCCTCATCTCACCCCATTCCAATTCATCCTTCACACAGCTGACAAAGTAATAATATTAAATCACAGTTCTGACCATGTCCCTCCCTTTATCAGTAGCTTTCTAGTAATTTATTATTGCTATGATAAAACACATACTTCATCTACTTGTCTTTTAAAGCCTTTCACAGCCTGGTTTTAATCTACCTTTCCAAGTTTATTTTGCATTCTTCTCCTTCAAAAACTTTGTGGTTCAGTCATACTGATCTTTCGGCTGTTCCTCACACACTACATTTTACCTCCTGTCTCTGGATGCTTGTACAAACCATACTCCAAGTTTGAGATGCATTTTTCCCTTACCTTTGCTTCCAAGAATCCTTAGTTTCTTCCAAAGTTTAGCTCATGGGGCAGCTAGGTGGCACAGTGGATAGAGTACTAGCCCTGGAGTCAGGAGGACCTGAGTTCAAATCCAGCCTCAGACACTTAATAATTGCCTAGCTGTATGACCTTGGGCAAGTCACTTCAAAACCCCATTACCATAACTAAAAATGAACAGAGGTTAGCTCAGAAGTTGCCTCTTCGGGGTAGCTAGGTGGCATAGTGGATAAAGCACCGGCCCTGAAGTCAGGAGGACCTGAGTTCAAATGCGGCCTCAGACACTTAGTAATTACCTAGCTGTGTGGCCTTGGGCAAGCCACTTAACCACATTGCCTTGCAAAAACCTTAAAAAAAAAAGAACTTGCCTCTTCCATAAGGTCTTCTTTGCTTTCCCAGATACTATTGTCTCCTTACTAGAATTTCATATATTCGATATGTATGAGTGTGTGTGTGTGAGTGTGTGCAGCACTACATTAAACACATATTGTCTTCCCCAAAAGAATGTCAACAATCTTTCTAACAAATCAGTCAACAAACATTTATTAAACACTACTATGTTAGTCACTTGAATATGTATACATATAATGAAACAATGCCTACTCACAGATCTTCCTGCTTCTTCATATTGGGGGAGACAAGTATACATAGAAAGTAGTAAAGTGAATAAATACAAATAAGAACAGAGTATTTGCGTACAAGGTATTTTGGACAGGTGGATCAGGAAAGACTTCATACAGAAGATGGTGCTTAAGCTGCATCATAAAGAAAGAGAGGGAATTCTATAAGGTAGAGGAAAGGATGGAGCATATCCCAGTCATGTGAGATGGTCATTCCTAAGATACTGAGATGGAGGGTCATGTGCAAGGAAAAAAGAAAAGACACAATTCCGGAGGAGTCATGGACAGAGAATTTGGGCAAAATTGAGAAGAGTTTTTCCTGTTATCTTAGAATAGACCACTGTGATTGAATGTGGGAAGTCAAATGGTCAGATCTGAATCTAAGAAAAATTGTTTTCGTGACAGTAGAAGATAGATTGGAGTAGGGAGAGAGTTGAGGCAGGGAGGCTAGTTTCAAGGCTGTGGCAATAATCTAGGCAAGAGGTGACAAGTGACTGACTTAAGGTGGGAGTGAAAAGGAAGGATCAAATAGATACAAATGAGATATTGTGGAAGTAGAAATAGAAATGTCAGGTATTGTGAGACCGGATATGTGGGATGGTATAGAGGAATGATTCAAAGATAATAATACCAAGAGAAGACATGCCTTTGACAGAAACAATACATTTTTGAATTGTACATAGTTGAAAAACAACCAAATAGGGTTATATTGGGGTAGTTAATGAACTTAATTTTGGACATGATGAGTTTGTCTCCTAGGACATCCCATTTGAAATGTCCAATAAGGTGATTTGGAATTGAATTTCAAGGTAAGAAATGGTCCTAGAAAAATAAATCTCTAAGATATTTGCACAAAGCTGATAGTCCTTAGGAACTGATGAAGTTTACAGAGAGACAGAGAGAGAGAGAGAGAGAGAGAGAGAGAGAGAGAGAGAGAGAGAGAGAGAGAGAGAGAGAGTGAGTTTACAGGGAAAAGAACTACCCCCCCAGTCATCAATAAGGCATGATAGGGGGGCAGCTAGGTGGTGCAGTAGATAGAGCACCAACCCTGGAGTCAGGAGTACCTCAGTTCAAATCTGACCTCAGATGCTTAATTGCCTAGCTATATGACCTTAGGCAAGTCACTTAACCCCATTGCCTTAAATAAGTAAAATTTTTAAAAATACCTAAATAAGGCATGATGATGAGCATGCAAAGGAGACATAGAAGAAACAGATATATCCAGTGGAGATCCAGAAGAGAATTGTCTCATTGAAACTGAGAGAGGAAAGGTATCTAGGACAAGAGGAGAAAACAACAGTGTCAAATGTAGCAGATTGGTTAAAAAAAAGGATAAGGATTGAGAAAAATACCATCACACCTTGCAATTAAAAGATTACTGATAATTTTGTTGTGGTGGTGAGATCTGAATTCTTTGTTGATTAGTGAGATCTGAATTCTTATTCAAAAGAGTAAAGAATTAAAGAAAGAAAAAGTAGTGAAGCAGCATGTATAAACATGCTTTTTGAAGGAGTGTATTTCAGAAAGAAGAGACAAAAGTTTTAGGAAATAGTAGATTCTTGCAAAGGTCTTCTAATTTTTAAAGAATGGGTGAGAGAAGGAAACGGTGAGAGGCTGAATATTTATTGGAGGGTTTTTTGGCAATCTTTTAGAGAACACAAGAGTGAATAGAATCAGCAATACATGGAGGGAAGTTGACTTTGACAAGAAGAAGGGGTTCATTATTGCTGGGGACCTGGGGAAGGTAGGTGAGGTTGAGAATTATTAAGGGGTTTTAAGATAAAGAGAATGAGAAAAAAATGAAGTTCATGTCTAATGACCTCTGTTTTATCAGAAAAATAGCTCAGGTCTTGACTGACACCACCTCTACCAGTCTTCTCTCTCCTCTGATTGGAACAGGGCAAGGTGAAGGACCAAAATCTTTCTAATGCCTTCCTTTCAGAGGACAAAAACTGGTCTCTCAGATCTCTCCATACTGTATCTGCTCTATCTGGTTTCAACTATATGGAATAAGCTCTCTTTCCACCAGTAACTCTGATTTTCCCTTGTTTTCCTACCTCCTTTTGTGTATTGTATCTCACTATTAGATTGTAAGTGTCCTGAGGGCAGGAATACCTTCTTTTCATTAATTATATCAGTAAGCACTTAAAACAAAATCAGGCCCATGTTGTTGCTGAGTTATTGTCAGTCATATCTGTGACTCCATTTGAAGTAATCTTGGCAAACATATTGGAACAGGTTGACATTTCCTTCTCTAGCTAATTTTTCAGAAGAAACTGAGGTAAATAGGGTTAAGTGACATGCCCAGGGTCACATAGCCAGTAGTATCTGAAGTCAAATTTGAACTCAGACTCTCCTGACTCCAGAGATATGTCTGGAAGATAGCAGATACTTATATTTATTGGATTATTGAATTGGATATATATGATTATTGTCCATTTATTAAAGCAGAACCTCCATGAACTTGCTATAGAGTACTGTTAACCCAATTCTCATTAAATTTATACCTGAAAACATAAAACTTTTTTCATTAAAAACATTCTATAACTCATCTTGGTCTTGAATTAGTCTAATTTAGCCCGGTTTTCCTAGAAACAACACTCTTTCTAGGGTCAGAAGGCCGAAATCCCACCTTTCACAGCTAACTGCCTGGGTGACTTTGGGCAAATTATTTAACCTCAATGGGACTTGGTTTCCTCATCTGTAAAATTGGAGGGTTGAACTAAATGGCCTATGAGGTCCTTTCCAGCTCTAAATCTATGATCCAGTCCTTATGGAAGTGGAATTTCTAATCAATATTTCTAATTCACCCATTCTTTAAGCCCTTTGATGGTACTCTTCTCTAATTTCAGATTTCCAGTCCTCATTCTTATTTATGAAATAGTTTAGAAAGTTGAACCAAAGGAACATGCAGACCTTCTTTATCTGCCAAACTTGGAAATTTATTGTCATTTTTCTAATATAATTATCCATTTTTCCCCTTTTGGAAAACGCATTGCTCTTTCAAAGTGTTTTGATCTTCCCTTTATCCACAAAGATTGATGGCTAGGTTTACTTGGCTTACTGGGGAATTTCTGGTCCCTTTGCCAGCAATCCATTGTAATATCAACACATCTAACTCTTGGATTGCCACAGTCTCAGACTCTGACCACAGTTGAACTGGCTGACCCATATTTGACCCACTGTTATCTATTTATATTGAACTGTTACATCTATATAGTGTTTGAACTGTTTTATTTTGTTAGGGATTTCTCTGTTTAAAAAAAAGCAACTGAGAACCCTATTAATCAGGTTAACTAAAGTCTGAAAGTTATTCATTTATAAAATACTCAGTAGGATCTAACTTGAGGAATAATTAGGTGACCCCAAAAAGCACTCACCTCAATAATAAGAAACTCCCCTGCTCACCTCTACTATCAGTCCCAGTGTTCTTGAGGTTCCCTGAACACAGGTCTTTGGGGAACCTACATGCCAATTCTCTCATGCTTATCAATGGATGCCAAATTTGAAGACAACCTCCATTTCAGACACAAAAACAGAAGCAGTCTATGCTAACCATTTGCCCATTTGTGGCATTCTTTCCATTGTGATTGTAGTTTGAAAAAAGCAACTTATTTCTAAACAAGTCTCTGTGGGGAAAAAATCCAGAAAAGGCAGATTACATCCCCAGGTCTTGGAGGCAGGATACTCCTGTCCTGATTTTGCCACAAGTCCATGGTTGTCTTAGCTATAGAGGTAGGTCTCTATTTCCTCATATATGAGGGAGCCAGACAAGAGCACCTTTAAAGACTCCTACTACTTGGGAAACTGATGCTAGATCTAAATAGGTTCACCAACAGAGTTTGTAGAGTACCTATTTTGTGTAAAGAATTGTATTAGGTCCAGAAAGAGCACAAAATGAAACACGTCCCAATTAATGCAAAACAGGAATTGCTCTCATGTATTTGAATTCCCATTATGCAAAGTCAAAATTGTATAAAAATTTGGAAACAGGTTTCATTCCAAGGGAACTCTGTAGTCTAAATGAGAGTAGCATGAGCACTTTAGGGGGAATCTCTTTTGGGGGCTACTTAGGACCTTGCTGGAATAATGATACCTGTCCTCAGGGAGGTTATAGTCTACTTGAAAATATTTACCTTAATAGAGAATTTTATTGTGACATGGAAATAGAAGATCTTTTATCTGGTCAATATATACATAGTACTATGTGTTTCCTGATGGGAAGACATATTAGGGCACTTTATGTTGAGCAGGATATTTTCTAGATTACTCTGAACAAAGAAACAGTCTGGCATGCTTCACTACATGCTTCACTGTCAGCCTGAACAGGGATTCTTATGCATTTCAGTATGACAGTCTACTGAAGTCTATGAATCCCTTCTCAGAATCATATTTTTTAAAGTATTTTAAAATGCTTAGAATTTCAAAATCCTAAAAAATAAAAATAATAAATAATAATAAAACACTTAAGATTTCCAAAATACTTAGGAATACAAAAGAAAACAATTAGATTGAAATTGGGTACCAAAATATTTTAAAAACAAGTTCCTTGGGGCAGCTAGGTGGCACAGTGTATAGCACACCCACCCTGGAGTCAGGAGGAACTCAGACACTTAATAATTACCTAGCTATGTGATCTTGGGCAAGTCACCTAACCCCATTTCCTTGCAATCCCCCCCCCCAAAAAAAAACAAGTTCCCAAAGCTCCAAGTGGAGAACCCTTGATCAACAGGAATTTGCCTCTGATTTTCTAATCTCCAAAGGTGAGTGGTTGGTAACTATGTTGTGATACTTTGTGTTTACCAAATATCTTTTTCTCCTATTAGGAATATATATAGCAGATACAGTCAATTAAAATTTTAAAAATTGTCCATTTTTACAACTGAAATTGAAATCTGAATGAACAAAACTATGACTCAAAATTTATATGGTTTGCTCTATTAGAAATCCAGTTCAGCTCCTAGATTATTCAAGTCAGTTCTCAGAGCTTGTTTGTAACATAGTTCTAATATCATAAATTTAGTTGCTCAGATAAAAATGTTTCTGCCAGAATGTACCTGATTTTTATATCATAGGGTGATGAACTACAACAATGGAGATTGTCTTATTGCAAGACACAAGAGACTTTCCAGTGGGAAAAATTTATTCCATTGCAGACAACCATTTGCTGTTGGTAGAGTGACAGTGTCCCTGCATGGCCAGAAGGCTATACTGCAATGCTTGCCTGGGTGTGTCTGTATCAGACTTCTTTCCATTGCTTCTCTCCTTCCTAAGTTCCATCATTTATGTCATCATGTCTTGGAGTGTTTGGGACAACAACTTTTTAGACTATTTTTCTTAGAGAAAATGAACCCAAGGCTATGGCAGTATCAATTGTTTTTTGCAATGTAATTGTGAGTGAATTAATTCAGGAGCAAAAATAGCTGCTCTGAATGCAATATCCATTTTTGTTCTTTATTTTGCTTTGGATTTTATATACGTGTGTGAGTGTGTGTGAGTATGTGTGTGTGTGTGTGTGTGTGTGTGTGTGTGTGTGTGTGTATTATGAAGAAGGCTTTATTTTTTTCTTTTTTATTGTTCTTTTGGATCGGGGAGGAAAGTGGGATGGAGAGAATAAATGCTTGTTAATGAGAAAAAATGATAAAAATTAAATTTAAAAAGAAAAAAATGAATGAGTCACCTCATCTAGCTACAGTAATACTGACATCTAGAAACATGGAATATTCTAAAATTATTCTGGTCATTCCTGGAATAAACTAAATATGATGACAAGGTCTCTGATCACTTAAAAGAAAACCCTAGCATATTAGGGAACAAGGAGGCAAAGTATTATAAAAATACTTCAGAAATTAATGATAGAAGTCAATTATAACCAGTCACTTCCCAACTTACCCTTTCAAACAAAGAGATATTACTTCAAAGGCAAACTGCATCAAGTATATGGAAGAAAGGAAGAAAGGAAATAAAGAAGGAAGTAAAGAAGGAATAATGGAGAGGAAAGGAGAGGAAAGAAAAGGAAGGAAGGAAGGAAGGAAGGAAGGAAGGAAGGAAGGAAGGAAGGAAGGAAGGAAGGAAGGAAGGAAGGAAGGAAGGAAAGAAGGAAGGAAGGAAGGAAGGAAGGAAGGAAGGAAGGAAGGAAGGAAGGAAGGAAGGAAGGAAGGAAGGAAGGAAAGAAGGAAGGTCTTTATTGAAAAGCTAGTTGTTATGAAATTGACCAAGCTTCACCTTAGATTTTTTTTCTTTTTTGCTTTAGAACCCACATGAAACAATCTCACCAACAAAAAGACTGGACTGCACATTTTAAAAATTCATTGATACTGAGAATAGAGAAGGGAAGGAACCTAGCTGAGACATTAGTGATGAAAATGTCTGGGAAAACATGAAAGAATGTAGTTCTGGGACCTCAGATCCACCCCACCCCCACATGCACACATACTCCCCAAGTTATCTAATAGTATACACATTACACAAGAGCAGTCTAGTCCAAGTTCCCAGAATAATGATTTCCATTTGTAGCAGCCAAAGTATGCAAAGGTAAGCCATGCTTTCTGAAGCATAATTATAAAGAAACTTTCAGAGGATTAAAAGAAGAGTCAAAAAAGTATGAGGGAAATGAATTCTGATAAGAATTTTTCAGTGGGTGAGAAGAATAATCCTAGAAGAGGGGACCCTCACACTTTCATAAAGAATTACTTCTCATGTCTCTAAATCTTGTGATCACTACACAGAGAGGTATTATTGACATTAAAACCTGGGAGTGATGGGAGAATTTTTTGGGGGGGGGGGGGAGAGAAAAGGTCTCCACCTTTCCCTATTTTCCCAACATGGGAATCCCAGAACCCTCAAAACAAAGCATGGGCACAAATTCAAAGATATATAGATAAAGTTCTGAGATCTATTGCTTAAGAAGTGAGAACACAAAGCTCAAATTTATTGTACACTCCTAGCAAAACCCTGCAACAAATAAGATATTTTAAAAACCCTTTCTCTATGTGATAAAGGTAGCTCAGAATAATGAACAAAGAGGTAGTCTTTAGTCACAAGACCCGGATTCAAGTCCTATCTTTGACTCCTGCCAGTCATGTGATTACAGGTAATTACCATAACTTCTTCATATCCTCAGCATGAATTACCAGCATTCTAGTCGCTTGCATCAGGGCATGGAGTTTCCATACCAGGAAATCCCATACCAATGAAATCCCATGGCTGTTTCCTTCTCTTCCCTCCCCAAATCTAGAGATCTGTGTTTTTATCTATGTACTCCCCATATTAATCTTCTGAACATGCAACACTAATCACACATCATTTCACTCCTCAAAAACCTCTGATGCATTCAAATATTTTCCACTAAGAAATGCCTGACCACCTTGGTCCAGTGCCACCTAAAGACCCTCTGTAGTTTTGGGGTTCCATTCAATATTGTTTTTAAAAAATCTGTTCAATAAGCTGCCTGGAATAATGCACCATTGTCAAAAAGCCCCTAATTCAAATTTTCTTCTTCTTACTACTTCCTCAACCATGACAATTTGTGTTTAGAATTGTATGAAACCTTATAAATTATCTAATCTGGTCCCTTCACCTTACAGATGAGGAAACTGAGGTCAAGTACAAACTCACACAAGTACCAGGTGGCACAGCTGGAATTCAAATTGGATTCTCCTGACTTAAAATCCATCAAACTGAGGTGTGCACCTGAAGTAAGTTATTGAAAGGTGATGATTTGTTGTCAGAGGGAATCATAGATCTGGAACTGACATATTTTTAGATATAGCAAAAGAAGAAAAGCATTTATTAAGCACCTACTGTACTATTCTAATTTTACAATTATTATCTCATTTGATCCTCACAATAATTCTTAGAGGCAGGTGCAGTTATTTTTTTTAACAGATTTTTACAGATTTTACAGATGAGGAAACCAAGGCAGATAGCATTTAGGTGATTTCCCCAGAGTCACACAGCTAAGTGACTCTCTGAGTCTACATTTGAATTCTGGTCTTCCTGACTTCAAGCTCAGCGTATATATTCTGTGTCACTTAGGCTGCATAAGGTAAATAAAGACAGAATTTAGAGGGTAGCAGTGATCATCAGTTTTATCAAAGACTCAAAGAGATGACCACAGCCTACCACCCAAAAGCTAGCAGCTCCCTTAAACATTAACTAGGGAAACAAAAGAATTCTTTAGACATTTAAAAGGAAATAAAAAGGAAATTAGACCTGAGCATATTCCAGGGGAATAGATGAATTTTATTCTGGGTATTCATTGTCAAGGCAGGTTCATCTCTGGAAGGAGTTATGCATGCGTGGGCAGATAGGAGGAGATAAGCAGACAGGAAATCATTTCCCCAATGCCTGGGTTTCCATGATTCTTTATCACTTACCTTTCATTCCCTTGGGTCCTGGTGGTCCTGGATCTCCTCTGACCCCTGGGGGCCCTGGGTCACCTGCTTCGCCTGGATAGCCTTTCAACCCAGGAATCCCTGGAGGACCTGATAATAAAAGAGGCATTTCTTTCAGAAATAGATGTTCCATAAGTAAAAGCATTAAATGCATATAAGGGTAATTTACTGATAACCAGAACTATTGCTAGCTAGCTCCAGAAGTTCATTTATTACTTTTTCCTATTTCTGTGAAGAATTTATAGCCATGACGGATGCTTTGGATAATTGTAGTTTTCACTCTAGGAGTCAACCTATGGGCCACTTGTATGGACCAGACCAGATCAAAATGTAATTGGAAAATATATGGCAAAATAAATAAAAATACAATAAAACATAGATAATATTGCATTTTAAAACTAAGTCAATATGCAACTTGAAGGGATCCATAATATGAATTAGTGGTCTCCATTCTATTTGAGCTTGATACCACTGGTTTTGTTTCATTTTTTTTATTATTTCCTCTGTCTTTGACTTGTCAAGAGGAAAATAAAGTCAAGTGAAATATATGAGTATCTCATCTGATATATATTCATGTGAAGATAGCATGTTGACTCTTACAGGGTGCTCTATATCATTATTGAATCCCTCCCCACAAACACACACACACACACACACACACACACACACACACACACACACACGGATCTTTTTGCATAAATAAATAGCCAAGTATGTTTTCAAGCTACCTGGAAATCCTGGTAGTCCTGGGGATCCAGGGGATCCTTCCCTTCCTGGTGGTCCACTAGACCCTGGAGGGCCTGGAAAACCTGGATCTCCTTGCTCGCCAAAATATCCTTAAAGAAAGATGAATTAGGCTGAGTGATTGTGTCACACCATTGAGTCTTCATACCATCCACGTTTATGACATTTTTGATAGTTATGACTCTTTTTTTTTAAGTATTGTGTTCAGCCCCTATCTGAAACATCACTATTATATTAACCCCAACAATTTTTTTTCAATTTTTTTCCAGCCTCTGTCGGAAAAATTTCTGACCATATCATTCCCTTACCAAGTATCTATAGATCTTGTCTATATCTATAGTTTGTCTCAATTTGATATTAAGCACCCTTCACTAGAGACTTGGTTCCAAGATAATGTACTTTGCATTTTATTACGCTCAGAAATGTCCTTTCAAAAGACGGGGTGATCTTTCCTTGTAACTATATAATGCTTATAGGAGAAGGCAAGTACTGAAAGGGGAACATCGTGGTAGTGGAAATGTATGGGTAGCAGCTAGTTGAGGAATCGGCATCATGATAGTCAGGGGAGGATTTCGAGGCCCTGGGTCCAGAACGCTATTGTAGGGAAGAAGTAAGCTTCCACATATCAGTGACCTGGGACAAAGTCCTGTATTCCTATCCCAGTCCAAGGAGAAACGTCGTGAAACTTCATAGAGATAAACATTAGAAACTGCAAATTGGGATCTTAGATGCAGGTCCAATGTCTGGCAGAATGGAAGGCAAGTCTCATACTCAGCGTGTGGGAAATATGAACTTCATCAAATATTACATGATTCTAGTACTATAAGCCTTTAGCCTCAGAATCATGGAATCCAGAAGGAATCTCAGCAACCATGAAGACCAAATCATACAAGAGAGAAAGCCCTCATAGCAGGAGTGATCATCCAGCCTCCAGCTTCTGTCTGAAGACCTCCAAGGAGGGACAACCCAGCACTGCTCCAAGTAATCTGTTCCATTTGGGTACAATGCTAATTGTTAGGGAGGTTTTACCAACATTTTATCTAAATTTACTTCTTTTCTATTGGTATTGCAGCTTTGATCTGCTCCCTTTGATCCTCACAATAATTCTTTGAGGAAGGTACATTTATAATATCTGAATATAATATATATAAACATAAATATATATAAATATAATATAATAACTGAACAAGTATAAGCTAGTCTATAGTCTAGTCTACATCTATATCCTATTTAAATCCTTGAAGACAGATAAGTTGTGCCTTCTGAGTTTTCCTTTCTCCAAGTCAAACACGCCAATTTTCCTCAATCATTCTTACATGACATGGGTTCAAGGTCTTTCATCATCCTGACTACTCTCCTCCGGACTCTCTCCAGCTTCTTAACATTCTGCTTAAACTGTGGTCACCAGAAAGGAACAGAATACTCCACATACAGTTCAAGATGGGCAGACTACAGTGAGACTGTCACTTCTCTATTCCTAGAAGCTCTATCTTACTTAAAGGCAGCCCAAGATCATATTGATTCTCTTGGTCACAGTATTCCACTACTGACTCCTATAGAGAGTGTGCACCGATTAAACTCCCAGAATAGCAACAGGCCTTTCCATGCCTCCTCCATTTTATTCTTGAGACATAAATTTTTTTTGCACCCAAGTACAAGACTTTATATTTATCCCTAGTGTGTTTCACCTTTGTAGATTTGACCCAATGCTTGAATTTCTTAAGATCTTTTGGATTTTTGGATCTTTCTGTATTTTGACTTCAGATCCTTTATCATTATTATGACCCTGGGGCTGAATACTTGGTGATATTTTTAACTTTCTGCATTATGGTTATAGGACCATTTGTCAACACTGAACTTTTAATATCTTTCTTAAATCAATTTTTGCCAGAAAATATCACAAGATACACAGTTGTTCAAGCCAGAGGCAGATGATACATAGGCTGCAGGTTTTTACATACAGTATGACTTGGTTGGCCTTTTGATCTTTCATTTTTGAAAATTCATGTAGAAAGAAAAGAGAAAAAAATTCTTAATTTTTCTTCACAGATAATTTTTTGCTCTGAAGTGTTTTCTACATTTCCTACATAATGAAAGGAATCACAATCGTTCAAAGAAACACTTTAGCATAAATGCTCAAAAGTTAACTGCTACAAGATCTCTTCACTTTTATAAAAGAATCCATTGATCAGAGAACTGGCTTTAGTCCTAGCTTTACCAGTAACTAACTTGCTGTTACAAACTGGGGCAAATTATTTGAATTTTCTGGTCCTCAGTATCTCCTTCTATAAAAGATGTTTGAAAGACCAAATAGTCTCCAATGTTTTTCCAACTCTATGATTCTTGGTTCTTCATTTATATTAGATAATAACATAGGCAATTGATTTATTTTCCACTTAAAAAGATATTTTTTTAAATGAAGGAACTGGAATCAATGACAAGTGTATGGCTTTTATGATTTCTAGTTACATTAATTGCTTCCCTGAGGTCTTGTTTTACTGTTGTGTGAATCTAGTATAAGGTAAGTTCATCCATCAATCAAAATAAACTAATAAACCTTTATTGAACTTCTTTTATGTGTAAGGTACTGTAAGAAGTGCAGGAAAAATGTGAGCATCCTGCAACTCAAGGAAATTACAACATGATTGACTAGATAAGACACACACATATGAAAAGATTAACAATATAAATGTTAATAACAGTAAAGCAGTGAAGTATCTCAAAAATCTCCATATCTTTACCCCTCCAGACCAAGGGAAAAAGTAGTTATGCTGCTTTCTGAAAGATTTTTTTTTTAAAATAATGTTTGTCCTTCATTTTTCAAAGAAGACCACAACATCAGAGAGGTGATGCCATGACAAGCACTCAAATTGGATTTGAGTGAGGGGGGTGCTGTGCTAAGTCACCAGTCTCACTTTTTCCTCCAGAAGCATCTGGATCCAGTGGCCAGATACGAATCAGGATAACTGGAGATGGCCCTGGATGCAAGACAATCAGGGTTAAGTGACTTGCCCAAGGTCACACAGCTAGTAAGAGTCAAGTGTCTGAGGCTATATTTGAACTCCTGATCTCCTAACTCCAAGGTCAGTGTTCTAAACACTGCGTACCACCTAGCCAAGCAGATGCTTCTGTTCCCTTTCCTTTCTTAGGGATAAATATTCCTTGACCTAGACATCCACTTTTTCTTAAAAGTTAATTTTATATGATACTTCTCTTGTGTCATGTCATTTTCAGAACTTCTTTCCTGGGGATGGAAGGTGGGGGTCAGTGTCTAGAAACTACGCATTGATGGAAGAATGTGGTTCAGGCTTATGGGTGTTTTGCTTGTTCTCCTTCACTCTCAAAGAGGACCAAAATGGTAGACCGTGATGTTTTTGACTAAGCCTACTTTTGTCTTCTTTGGGGTAAATATTCTAATTATTCTTGTTCTTGCCTTTCATTTACTGCTTGCTTCATATTTGGGAATCAGTAGTATCATTGCAACCAATTCTTTGTTGATGGGAAGCACACTGGTAGTGGCTTAGATGCTACAATGACAAATTGTTATGTCTCTCCTGTCTCCCCAAGGTACAAATTAGAGTTGCCCCCTAACTACCTAACAATATGAGTTGTAGCTGTGGCCTTAGCCAACCCTCACTCTGTGAAGACTCTAGCTCTATATGCATGAGTACAGATTCAGTTGTTGCCCAGTCTAGAGGGAGAGAGAAAGGAGTACTTAGGGTTACATAGGGGCCACATCTAGGCTGCTCTAGAAGCGATGACATACAAAGACTGGTTGAAGGACTAGTATGGAGGAAACAATGTGGAGCAGTGAAAAGGGAACCAGATATACTGGTATTGAATTTAGGCACTGACATTTACTAATTATAGGACCACAGGCAGGTCACCTAACCTTCTCATTTTGACCCATAGGCCACTTTAAAAATCTCAAAATGCTCTAAAAAGTGAGGCATTATTTTCATTGTTGAGAAGAGTTAGGGCCCATAATAGTCTCCAAATATCTAAAGGAATGTGGCATGGAAGAAGGATTAGAATATTCTGATTGACTCCGAAAGGCAAATTGGGAGTAATGAGATGGTGTTGACAAAGGGTTGAAAATCTAGATTAAGCCAAGAAAACTTGTCTCTTGACAGAGAGATTTCAAAGCAGAATGGGCTGCTTTAGGGGACGGTGAGCCTAAATCACCAAAAGTCTTTCAACTGAATATTATGTACTAGATTCTTGTTTAACGACTAGAAGACCCTTATAATTCTGAGGTTCTGTGATTCTATTCTGTCCTGTCCTGTCCCGTCCCATCCCATCCCACCCCACCCCAGCCAATCCTGTCCTGTTGTGTTCTATATAGATCCATTTACTGATGACATATAATCTTTAGGACATCGTTAAATGATGGGAAAGACTGAAGATAATTTGGGCAGAGCATATTAAAAGAAAATTTAAAAAAAGGAAAGCTGCTATATTTCTTAGAATTTATCTATAAATCCAAAGAAATCCTGTGCATATGTTTGCTTCCCCACCCCCAAACTCAGAAAGAAAATTAGTCTTTACCTGGACATCCAGGGATACCTGGATCTCCCTTTGGTCCAGGTGGTCCAAACAGACTTGCTGCATCACCTTGATTTCCTATAGATGATAAAATAAATTCATTACATGTATTTGGATTTGGAAGGAAAAGTTTGTTTTTTCTTATACAAAAGCAAAACAGCTTATGAAATTATAAATAATTTATGTGTATTTCTTCAAATATTTCATGGTACATTTTTAGAATCTTCTGTCTAAATACTTGTGCCAAGATACTATTAGAAGTTTAATCTTTGTCACAATCTCATCATTCATAAAAATCATAGGAAGACCGCAATTTATTTGATGTATTTGTGATTTTCTCCAACTTTCCTAAAATTTTCTAATTTAATTTTTTCAGCAGTCACTTTGTGGCATAATACTAATTAGATATATGTGTGATGTGTTGTATGTTTACATGTGTGCACATGAAAATACACATATATGTATGCATTGCAGGCATTATACATATTTAGAAATACTAAGTATTAGGTTTAATTAGGTTTGAATTATATTATTTAAGGAAATGTGTGTAATATGTTATTTAAACATACATATATACCCATACATGTATGCATAAACACACATTGTGTATAATTAGAAATATGTAATGCTAGGCTTAATATAGACAGCTACATAGCAAACACAAGAGACATATTCTGAGCTATAAGCAAGGAATCATGGCTTTTCATGCCTGCCAAAAAGTTCACAAAGATATGCTTTGTTCAATATCCTCACATAGGGAAACATATATATATATACTCACAGAGGCACATACAAATTCATATACTTATATAGAGTCATTCATATTCATCTGCTCATTTATTTACTCATTGAGCAAACATTTATGAAATGTCTTCTTTGTGTCAGACATGTGGTAGGGCATGAGGACTTAAATAAAAGATAGCCTAGTGCCTGCCCTCTAGGAGCTTACCTTCTAATGAGTGAGAAAAAGGGTAGGGAGAGTCTATTTAGTGAAAGTCTTAGACAATTTCATGGAGCTGAAAATAGCCCAACTTTCCACTTGAAATGTGAATATTCTATCACTGGATTTCCAAAATAGTAGATACAATATAAATGTGTGTATTGTGTGCGAACATACGTACATGCATGTATATATCTTCATATACATGTATGTATAAATATTGTGTTATGGGAGCATAGCTCACATAGTTCCAAAATATTTAAAAACACAGAAACTCACATAGTGAGTAGGAAGGGAGGGAGAGAAGACAGATTTGCTTTTAGTAGGGTAAGAATTGAAATAAGCTGAGAAGAGTTGGAATTAATGAGACTACACCGGCAAGACAACTGTCTGTTGTAGTATTCATTTTACAAACATCCAAAAGCTTTGTGTGGTTTGCAAATGAAGATTGATAAATATTAGGAGATAGAATACAATAATCTTTTCTCTTAGTGTATCACTAAATTTAATATATCTGAGAGAAGAGCACTCCACTGCTTACTTTCATATTTGTATCATCTAATTTATTTATTTTTAAAATCTCCTTTCATCTTATTATACAGAATGCTCTAAATAGTCTAAATAAATAGGGAAGTACAGAATTCAATGAACATTGAAGCTCTATTCCCAGAAAATACCTTTAGGTCCTCTTTCCCCATGAGGTCCTGGAAGTCCAGGCAAGCCTGGAAAGCCCAGCTCACCCTAAAAAATAAAGTTATATTTTAAGGGTTAAAAACTCATATAAATATCCCATGTCCATGTTTATAATGACAGCTCTATAGATGGCATATTATCTTAAAAGTATTCACACTACATAGGATCATAGATTCTAGATTGGAAAAGACCTTAGAAATTGCAATATCCAACTCTCTGATTTTATAGATGAGGAAATTGAGGCACAAAAAGGGTAAAAATGTGTCTCATTCATAAAGCTTGTAAATACCTGAGATATCATTTGAATCCAGATCTTACAAACTCTAGGTCCAATGTTTCCTCCCCAAATTCTTGCTACATTGGCCTAGAATCGAATCTGGTCCTCTCACCTAGTAGGTGAGATTTACCAATGACTCAGCAATGATCCATTTTCCTTCTTGTATCATTACCAGTACAAGATTGCAATGCTTTACATTTGCATAAAATGTAAAACAATTATAGCTAGGCTTGATGTAGTTAACCAGCTAATTAATATAATTAGCTCATACAAATCTGAGAGATAAAATTTCCTTTAAATTCACTTAGATAGTAAAACAGTAGTATCTTTGTGTAATTTGATCTGTAAACTTGTAGAAGAATGAATGTATAAGTCATGAGGTTGATTCAGTCTTAGGTTTTTTGGGTTTTGTTTTTTTTTGCTTTTTGCAAGGCAGTGGGGGTTAAGTGACTTGCCCAAGGTCACACAGCTAGATAATTATCAAGTGTCTGAGACTGCATTTGAATGCAGGTCCTCCTGACTCCAGGGCTGGTGCTCTATCCACTGTACCACCTAGCTGTCCCCTCAATCTTGGTTTTGAATTTTTTTAAATGGTAATTAATCTAAGAGACATTCCCCAATTGAAATATGGTAAGAAGATATGAATAACCAGACACTTTTCAGAGGAAAAAAACCCAGTCTATCAATACACATGAAAAAAATCAGAGAAATGAAAATTAAAGCAGGTCTGAATTTTCATCTGACATTTATCAGATTCACAAAGATGTGAAAAAAAGGAAAAAGATAAATTTTGGAGGAGTTATGGGGAAATGGCACATGAATGCACTGTTGGTAGAGTATGAATTGATCTAGCAATTTAAAAAAAATTTTTTTTTGATTTAGCAACTTTAGAAAGCAATTTGAAACCATGTCCAAAAAGTCACTAAACTGTAGTCCATTGACTCAGTACTATCTTGTCTAAGTTTATAACCCAAAGAGATCTGTGAAAGAGGAAAAGACCTCACATGTGTAGAATTATTTATAGTGGCTATTTACACAATAAAAGGCAAAGAATCAGAAACTGAAAGAGAGAAAAGCTGAACAAATCAAGATTGGATTAGAATTCTATTGTGTCATAAAAAATGAAGAAAGGGAGATTTCAGAGAAACCTGGAAAAATGTTTATCAACTGAAGAAGAGTGAAATGAGCAGAACAAAGAGAACAATTTGTACAATACCAACAAAAATGTAAAGACAAACAACTTTGAAAACTTTAAGAGTTCTGAGCAATGCAATGACCAATCGTGATCTCATAAGACTAATGAACAAGCCTGCTGCCTACTTACTGACAGCAAGATATTAGACTCAAGATATAGAATGAGACAGATGTCTTTGACATGGCCAATGTAGAAACTTGTTCTGCTTGCTAGTACATTTATAAAATATAAAATTTTATATTTTCTCTTTTTCATAGGGAAAGGGAATAGGAGAAAGAGAAAAATGCTTGTTAATTGAAAAAATAAAAAAGATAAGCCCATCAGCTCACTTTGCATATCTTTTCTATATATCTTGATCTGGTACATTATCTAGAAAATTTCAAAAACTGCTTTCATCAAGTATAATCCAGTCTTTCAGTTGTACTGTCTGGAATAATCTGAAAATCCTCTGGTTTCCTGGGCCTAGACTTTCTTACAACCATCTGCTTTATTCTCTAGACCAACCCCATCTATGTAATTTGAAATTTTCCTTGATAGAAATGTCTAGCTTCCTGTACCTGACCATGACAGTAGAACTGGTAGACCAGTCAGACATTGTTGAATAAGATTCTAACCCAAAGAATCTCTAGCCCTCTTAGACTTTGGAAAGCATCCCTATTTTGTAGGATTAACTTAAATGTGCCCGTTTTGGCCTGGGGAAAGGATAGCTAGCCATTCTAGAAAGCAATTTGGAACTATGTCCAAAAAGCCAGATATCATTCTTCTTGAATAATCACTTATCCTTTCCTCTTCTTGCCTTGGCCTCATCGTATCCCCCTAACTCTTCTAATGGTTAAACCTAAGAAATTTAGGATGCATCCTGCTAGCCATCCAGAGATCCAGGTGTAACCAGGTGTATCCTTGTCTCTCAGGTAACAGGAATCCTGGTATTTTTTGTTCCCACTTCCTTTTCTACACTCTTATTTCCCTCCTAACTCCCTTGCTTGTCTCAAGTTAAGTCATAAGAGATTCCTTTATGTGAGTTGAAACAAGTCCAAAAGGGGCCCATTTATTTTAGCATTGCTGAATTGTATCTTACATGAAAATTCCTAATTCCTTCCAAAGCAGAGACAATAGATAGTGATGCTATTCTCCCTTACTCCCAAGAGATGATTCTTTTCATGACCAAAAAAATCAGTATATGTCTTTATTATATAAAGTATGTTATTAGATACTCAAACAACTAGAAACCAGCTTTTCGGATATTCCTAGTACCAAGGAAATAATTAGCAGATACTATATTATAATAGTATAATACTATAATAGAGTAATTGAGTTATAATAGTGATGCCAAGAGAATTGCAGTCTACTAATCCTTCTCTGTGACTGTGGATTTTATCTTTTTAACAATTTTTTTTCCTGGTTGGGTGAAGGAAAAACTAATTCTAATGATTTTGCATGTTCATTTATACTCCTTTGCAACTTAGAAAAAAGAGCTAAGAAAAGACATCTAAGATGACATGAGTTAAATTCTGCCAAATTGAAAGGTCCTTCTCCCTCAGGATGGCAGTTAAAGCACTTCTAGATTCTCCTCCCAAGTCCTCATTTTATGGAATAGTTTACCTGATCTCCTGGAATACCTGGAAAACCAATTATTCCTCTGGGTCCTTGAGGTCCTGGGAGACCTGGAGGTCCTGGAAGTCCTGGATGGCCATCTTTGCCAGGTTCTCCTTTTTGAAATCCAGGTAGACCATCCCTTCCTGGAAATCCTTTCATCCCTGGGATGCCAGGCATCCCTTTATCTCCTGAAGATACATGAGAAGATTAGAGTGTGTTCAAATACCACCAGCATCTGAACTGGAAGAGGTCCTAAGAATCACCTTAGTTAGTAAGTCAGTGAAAAAAGATTGATCAAGTGCTTCCAATGTTCCCACCATTGTATTAAACACTGAAGTAGGGGAAATGACCGACTCTCACAAAGTTCACAGTCTACTGGAGAAGACAAATGTACAGATGAAGTTGTATAAACAAGATAAAGACAGAAAAAATTCAAGATCATCAACAAAGAGAAGTCACTATTATTAAGGCAGATGGGGAGAAGTTTCATGAAGAAGGTGAGATTTTTAGTTGGGCCTTGAAGAAAGTCATGGAAGGCAGGAGACAGAGATGAAGAGAGACAGAATCCAGGCATAGCCCACAAAAGCTTGTTGACTGATTAATTTCCCTCAGGCTCAGTTTTCTTATCTGTAAAAAGGGAGACTTGGACAAGGTGACCTTCAAGGTTCCTTGAAGCTACAGATTTATGATCCTTTGATCCTCACATTTTTGAGGCTACCAAATTGAACCCCCATTTTTTCAGGTCAGTGAATGGAAATCCAGAAAGTTGACTCAATTGTTAATGACAGAATTGAGACTCTTCTGAGTCTTCTTTGTATTGCATACCACTATCTCTTAAGTTTTCAGCTTAAAATTAAGTTTCAGAAACTAAAAGACAATTTTGCCATAAATATCACCCACACCCATCAAAGTTTACAATTTTACAGATTTGCTAGCTATTTTTTTAACAGCAGCTCCAAAAGGTATGCATGAAAGGACTAATGACAAGGAAGAAGACAGACACACTTGGAATGAGTGTCCATGCCTCACCATCGACTCCAGTTCTGAATTTACTGAATTAAAAGTTCACATGGGATATAGGAGAAAAAATTGTCAGTTAAGTTCTAAGAATAGAGAAATGAAGCACTAAAAACATGTGACTTGATTAATTATCATTTACTTTTATAGAGAGTGGGCTTTCTGGATTCAAACATAAAGCCAACATCACCAGGAAATGGTTATGGATTCAATATTTCTTGTTAGCCATGTAAATTCCAGAATATTTGCCAAAGTCAAGCAAATAAACTTATCTTTCTTACCTTTTTCTCCTGGGAATCCATATCCACCAGGTGGCCCAGGTTCCCCTTTTTCCCCTTTTCTGGGAATTATGGAACTGTCCCCTTGATCTCCTGGATACCCTTTTTCTCCTTAAAGAATCAATAAAATGCATAAGTAAATAAAAGCAAGATCTTTGACTCAAAATATTTTATTACTCTCCAATCATATCCCCATTACTAACTACAGTGATTATATTTATTAGTCTGTTTTGTTTAGTTTTATGTATTTATACTGGTAGAGGGAAAACGATTGCTACTTCTATTACAACAGATTTGGAAATAGTTTTTCAACAGTCAGTAGAGCTACAGAGATTCTGTTTGGTCTGTAAAATCTGAATTTTCCTGGCTCACATTTACCAGTTCCACGTCTTCTTCCTAGTTATTTTCATCATACTGTTTTCCTTATCACTGGGTTAAGAGAAAGGTTGCTTAATTGTGTCCAGCAAAATACACCCTGGAGTTCCCCATAAACACAGATTCCCATGACGACCAAACAAAAAAGAGAGGAGAAAAAAGAAACAGTGAAAAAAACCTGGTTTTCATTAATCGTGCCCTAAGCATGAACCAGAGTTTGTCTTTTTGGTGGGAAATATCTCCTTGATATTAAGTGGGTGACTCATTGGCTAATAAGACATGAAATTATAATAAACCTGAGCAACTAAAATAATAATTTAAAATCAAATATTTGTTATTGTTTGTCAGGTCTGTTCAACTATTCATGATCCCATTTGGGGTTTTCTTGGCAAAGATACTAGAGTAGTTTGCCATTTCCTCCTCCAGTTCATTTTATAGATGAGGAAACTGAGGAAAATAGGGTTAAGTGATTTGCCCAGGGTCACATAGCTTGTAAATGTCTGAAGTCACATTCGAACTCAGAAACATGATTCTTCCTGACGTCAGAGTGATGTTCTATGGCACCACTTAGCTGCCCCAAATAAAACACATAGATAATAAAATGAATTCATTGTTTCTGGGTTTTTTCCCCTTAAGAACTTTCTCTCAATGTTGGGGTTAAACTCAGATGTCCAAGAATCTTCATGACACCAGACTCTCCACCTGTTGCAAATCCAACATGACTCCCCAAACTACTGTAACTGTAAATGTTTAATAAATAAAAATACTATATAACATAGATGGTAGTAACTTGTAGTTTTCTAGTTTACAACTACACAAAGATCCATTTCTATAGGAGTCTGAACCCACTGCCTAAGCAAGTAAATGAAATATGAAAATTAAATAATTAATACATGTAAGTTATGGCTTTATGAGAGGTGCCTGGGGTTCAGAAAAGTTAAGTAACTTGCCCATGATTACACAACAAGGTCAAAGAGGAAGATGAGTTCTTAGTCCAAGTCCATTTCTCTTTCACCTCTTATAGATATTTCAACTAAAATGTTAAGAGCTACTTCTCATAATAAAGGTAGAAAACATAGTGGATAGAGTGGCTATGGTACCTGCCCTTGGAAACTGAAGATGGGAGTTCAAATCTTGATTCAGATGCCTATCAGCCATGTAACCCTGGATAAGTCCCTGGCTCTTTTGAACATTAGGTTCTTCATTGTAAAATGGGGTGAGTGCATTTATTTCACAGGGCTCTTGTGTAGATTAAATGATAATATACATATATATATATATATGTATGTATAAATGTCCTTTATAAACATTAAAGAATTATAAACATGGTAGATATTATTGACTATAGATATATGTAAGAAGACAGGTACATAAAGAGAAAATTTAAAATTCAGACAAGACATTCTGAAATCAAAATCAGGAATCATAGAGGAAGCCAAAATTAAGAGTCTAACTCTGATAAACTTAAATAGGGAAATGAATTTATGACTTCAGGGTATAGACTATGGTGAGGAAACTCCATCCAGATTTACAGCATCAACTACTTCAGTTTATAATGTTGTCAAAAGCACTGAGAGGTTGTGAGTTGCCCAATATCATAGAGTCATTATTAATCAGAGGTAATACTTGAACCCAGGACCTCCTGGCTTTCAGGACATACCATGTTACCTCTGTGGAAGAGACTGAAGTACAAATGCAAAACATTTACCTTTCAAACCCGGCTCTCCTGGTTCTCCTGGAAGGCCACAATAACCCTCTTCTCCAGGGTCACCCTTTCTTCCTGGAAGTCCTGGCTGCCCTTCCCTTCCTCTCTCTCCTGGAAAACCTGGGATACCTGGCAGACCTTGGGCCCCTAGGAGTGTTCCATGGCAAGGAAAAGAAAACATGGATTTTATTAAAATATTTTTGAAAAAGATTCTATTAAGAGAGATCAAATAATAACCAAAGAATGGGGGAGGGAGAGCAATAACTTGAGAAGGTAGCAAAGAATGAACTATACCTACAAATAAAGTTAGTTAGACTCAAAACAGAAACAAGACTTTGACTGACTTGAATTTTATTAATCACAAGCAAAGAATGGCCTTTTTTCCATGACAGACCTGGGCAAAAAGAACATTTTTGTATCCATTAGAATGTAAGCTCCTTCAGGATAGGGGTCATACTTTGAATTTTACTGCATCCCTACTATTTAGCAGGGTGCCTCTCAAAAACTAACTGTCGAAAATAAATTTTGGGACTGTGTCTTCTTATCTCACCCAGTCTAGAAGTTCAGTGGTCATTCAAATGTCCAATCCCAATGCTAATCTGCATGGAATCTTTGAGCTACCTTGTTTTTCTAATCTGGAATGCATGTCAGAAACTCACAATATTTAGTGTAATGACCCAAAGGACTCTATCACTACTCAGAGAACTCAGAACTTTCAAAGTCAAGCTTCAGACTCCCTCGGAGCAATGAACTGAGTCACACTCTGACTCTGTCTGTCCTGATTTTTGTTAGGTGTCCAGGAAGATATTGTGAAAAAGAAGAATGTTTCACCAGCCATAGCTTTCCATATTTTCAGAGATCCTGAGCAATTTTCTAGGAAAGTCATTTTCATTCTATTATGTTAGTCTCTTGGGTACATAAGTGCCTATCAGAGGAGCAAAGGGAAAGGGGTTTCTTATTCATGTTTATTTCCCATTACCCTTCTTCCTCTTCCAACACTAACAACCTCAATGCATTTAATAAAGACTGTGTATAATTAACTTGACTATAATTCCTTACTACCCACATATCACATATGAAATTTTTTATGCCAAATTCTCATTCCAGAGTTTATGATAAGGGAGATCATCTATGATTTCCCTCTAATGTTGTCCAAGGAATCTCATTCTGTGTTCTTAGAACGAAGTCATCCTTTGACCTACAAGTGGCTCCAGCACTTTTACTTTGAGCATCTTAAAGTCTCTTATCCCACTCAAATGAATGTGAGACCCATAGGAGGAGGTAAAATTGCAGAGATAGAAGAAAGGAGGAAAGAGAAAGGGAATGGTACACCAAATTTGGGGGGAAAATTGAATCTGTTTAGATGAAAAATATGTGTAACATTTGGTCATGGAATTCAAAATCACTGCTGTTTATAAAATCTAAAAAACTTGAAGAAAATAAATAAATCCTACCTTTTGGGCCTTGGGAACCTGGTGAACCATTAACTCCATAGTGGCCTGGATCCCCTTGTGGTCCTGGAGGTCCAGGTAAACCTGGTAGTCCTGGGGATCCTGGGAGACCTTTCATTCCAGCTGGTCCAGGAGGACCTCGATCTCCTTGGTGACCTTTCAAGCCATCAAGCCCTGATGAAAACCACAGTCTGGTCAAATTTATAGGAGAATTATATACCAGAACACTTAATCTTCTTTTTTTTTTAATGTATAAGCAGAAAAGATTGCAATACACCTTAAATTATGCCTCTACAATATGAGAACTCTCCTAGGCTAGATGCCAACAGGTCCTGAACATTTGATAAAGATTGCTAACATGTGCTGATCCAAAGAACAAAATTCATAATTAAGACCAATATCATTGCTCAGAGGGATAAACAAAGATGACCAAGAGGAGGATTTTGAAAGAGGGAAAGGAAATTGGATAGGGAAACAGTGAACTATTCATAACAGGCAAATAACTAGAACACAAAAAAGGAAGAAAACTTTCCAATTGCTTGCTGGCTGTGTGGAGGGTGGAGTAATCCCATTTCACATAAAATCTCAGAAGGTCATTGTGGAAACTTGAAGAGCACTAGAAGTCAGAATGATCATAGGACTGGTCATGGGTTTCTTGTGTTAACAGATGAGGAAATGGAGGACTGGAGAGGTGAAGTCACCAAACTGAAGTCATATAAGCTAATATCAGGGACCTAATTTTGAATTCGTGGTTCTGAACACCAGTACCAGTACTCAGTCCACCACACTCTGTTAGCCTGCCTTAAGTCTCTCTAACTCTCCCATCATGGTGGATAGGGTTATTATAGAATAGAATCTTGGAAGATTCGGCAAAGATCCAATTAGTGTAACTAATAAATCCAATAAAGTGGTCACATGTATTCAAATTTACACTATTTTAAGTTATGATATAGAAAATATGGTCAGTGGTTCCAGCTTAATGGAAATATATGTGGTGTGAATTTGAATAATTTAACCACTTCATAAGATTCATTATATATGATGATAACTTAATCCAAACATCCTTCCATAGCCACCACTCATCAATATATATTGGGGATAGATTTATGATAGAGAGATATGTGTTAGCAGAATGTAAGTTCTTTGAGAGCAAGGAATATCATAGTTTTGTGTTGGTATAAGGCCTGATACATCATGGATGCTTAAGAAATGCCTGCAAATATATTATTGCTTTGATTTGTAAATGGATTTCATTTTTTCACATAAAATGAGCTGACCAACTTGGTCTGAATTCTATTATATTATCTTCCCATTTTTGAATAGTTTCTACTTTGAAAGATATTCTCATCTGCTTAACTTCTCTGACACTTTTTTTTATTCATTTCTTTTCATTGTCCAACTTCTATTTAATCCCATGATTCCAGTATTTCCATTTTACCCACATTGTGACATAACTGTTTCAGCATATTTTCCCCCAGAATTATAGCAGTAGGAAAAAAAGATGAAATTGTATTCTCTATTACTACAAAATATTTTGAACAAAGGACAATGAAGACTGCGAACTCCTTAAGCGCGGAAATCACATCTATTTTTTAAAAAATCTATGATATCTAGAAAAGTGTTGCAGATCCTCAATAACACTTTGTTATTGAAGAAGAGGGAGAATCAGTATGAATTTTGCCCACCTGCCTGTAAATTTCCCTCGACCTGAATCCCTAAGAAGGGAACGTGCCTGAGGAAAGAGGGGGTCCACTGGAGACAGCAATTGAGCCCACTGTATAGCTGGGTCACCTCTGCCCAGATGGGTTCAGTATGCTTCTGTCTTAGTAGTTGTATAAGATGTCAGCAGCTAAAAGAACAATTCAGGAAGGGGATGTTAGGGAGCTGTTTCTCCCTCCAGAAGAGTCTTGCTAAAATTCTCTGTTTAGTAAACAAATGTAATCAGGACATCTATCCCTTTGATTGATAAATGGGTAAAGGTATCTAAAGGAGGAAATAAAGTGAAGAAGCAGATATGGCAGGGATATGGTCAATGCAAATCTGCAGATATTTGTTAATTTCCCACCAAAGCCAAGGTATTTCCTTAGGAACAGATCTCAAGGAACAGATTAGGATAAAATATAAAAAGCAAATATTTGTGATACAAGACTGACTATGATATTGTGAAGGAGATTCAGGTATAGTGTTATGAGAAATCTAAAGAGAGAAATCTGAATAAGTTTGGTGCAGGATTGTTGGAAGGGCCAGGGAAGTATTTTTTTAAAAGATTTTATTTATTTTGAGTTTTACAATTTTTCCCCTAATCTTACTTCCCTCCTCCTACCCCACACAGAAGGCAATTTGTCAGTCTTTACATTGTTTCCATGGTATATATTGTTCCAAACTGAGTGTGATGAGAGAGAAATCATATCCTTAAGGAAGAAACATAAAGTGTTTCTGACAAAGGACACATTTCTAAAATATACAGAGAACTGAGTCATATTTTTTAGCCATTCTCTAATTGACAAATGGTCAAAGGATATACAAAGGCAATTTACAGATGAGGAGATCAAAGCAATCCATAGTCATATGAAAAATTGCTCTAAATCATTACTTATTAGAGAAATTTAAGCTTCTCTGAGGTACCACCTCACACCTCTCAGACTGGTCAATATGACCAGATAATGATCATTGTTGAAAGGGTTGTGGGAAATCTGGGATACTATCACATTGTTGTGTGAGAGAAATTTGGAACTACACCCAAAGGACAGCAAAAATGTGCATCCCCTTTGATCCACCACTGGGTCTATACCTAAAGAGATGATGAAAGAAGGGAGTATTTTTAAAAGAGGAGGCACCTAAACGTGAAGGGACACAGGAGAGGGCAGGACAAAAAAAAAAAAAAAGGAGAAATTAAGTTGGAAAGCAGGTATAGAAGACACTAATATGAAATTTAGCTAGAATGTATGGAAATGGGAGAAGGAAGAATGAGGACAGGGGTAAATCAAATTTGCCTAAAAATGGTCCTATTTCTTAATGGTGACTACCTTGTCTATTTATTATATTCTTTTGTAAAAGAGAAATACCTCTTAGTTTATCAGTTCAAAGTCTGAAGGATGAAAGCAAGGCCTCTCAGCAAGGTTCCCCAAATGGATTTTTGCCATCATTCACTTACCTGGAATACCTGGTGACCCAGGGAGTCCAGGTTGCCCTGGCAACCCTGGAAAGCCTTGGCATCCATGGCCTGGTGGACCTGGTTTACCGGGAGGCCCAACATTTCCTTCTCTGCCTGTAAGTCCTTTGATGCCTGGGAATCCTGGAACACCAGTTGTCCCTACAATGACAAAATGCTTTCCATAATGTAAAATTCTTTATATTAATCTATCTATCTATCTATCTATCTATGTATATATATAAAATACCTGAGATATACTGTTATTTTGCTTTGCTTCCCACTATTGTATGACTTTGGGAAGTTAATTCTCTGGGCCTCAGTTTCCTCCTCCACAAAATAGGAACTCTAATACCAGTAGTTCCTAACTCACAGGGTTATGCTATAAATGAGATTAAAATATGCAAAAATAATAACCAGCATTTGCATTTATTTATTTTGATCTCCTACAGTAGACTGTGAGCTCCCTCAAGGCACAGACTGTCTTGCCTCTTTTTGTATCTATAGAGCTTAGCCAAAAATGCCTGCCACTGACCTAAAGTCTGGCAGTAACCATTGATTGAATGATTGATCTTCATTTTATAAATAGGTAAACTGAGGCAGACAGAAGTGGGGTGTGTTTGGTTTTTTAGTGGCTTGTCCAAGGTCACACAGTTAATAAATTGTCTTAAACATAATTTAAACTCAGATTTCCTTGATCCAAAGTCTACCGCTCAATTAACTCGGAGTGTCTCCAACCAGCTCTCTTCAGAGAAGATTTGGTTATTTATTAAGTGTACTGAACATTGTGCTTAGTGCTGAGGATACAAGTAGAAAGACTAATAATCACCACTCATTAAGAGCCCTCATTCCAAGATTAGAGGAGGATAATAAACACATATTCTTATATACACATTTATAGATACATTATTATATGTTATATAGCTATATGTATGTATGTATTTATGTATGTATGTATGTATGTATTAGATTTTGACTATAACGTGTTCAGTGAGCAATGTATCTTAGAACTTCACCCTATCTTCCTTCAGCTATGAAAGGAGAATCTTTTTTTTTTTTAGAGAATCTTTTTTTTTTTTTTAGGTTTTTGCAAGGCAAACGGGGTTAAGTGGCTTGCCCAAGGCCGCACAGCTGGGTAATTATTAAGTGTCTGAGGTCGGATTTGAGCTCAGGTACTCCTGACTCCAGGGCCAGTGCTCTATCCACTGTGCCACCTAGCCACCCCAAAAGGTGAGTCTTTTGTCTTATTTGGCCTTTTATCAAACCTTCTCTACAATACTGTTCTTTTTGCCACTCTCATACTCTCTTCTTCCTTCCCCTAGTACACCTCCTTTCTTAATTAGAATATAAATTCTCCAAAGGCAGTGATTATCTTGCTGGATTTTTTAGTTTATAACAGTATCTGGCACAAGAAAGCCACTAAATTAATTCTTTAGCTAATTGAAACTATTCTAGATCTATTTATCTATAAAAGTAATTTAGAAAAATATTGAGTATCAAAATGCATAAGGGTAAAACTGTCTTGATCTATACGCAATAGATTACTCAAAGCTTATCCCCAATATGTTCAGTGACAAATCCCAACATCCTATTATGCCCAAAGATCTGCCATCACCTCCATCACCACTACCATCACTACCACCACCAAAAGCTGTATGTACCTCTAGATCCAGGAAATCCTGGCTTGCCTCTGAGTCCTTTAAGCCCAGGCAATCCTGGAGGGCCTACATTTCCTGGAAGCCCTGGCAGGCCATAAACTGAATCGCCTGGCATTCCTTTTGGCCCATTGATTCCTGGTAATCCTGGAGGACCTGGAGGACCAATAGGGGCCAATCCTTTTTCACCTTCAGGACCTGGTTCTCCAGGGTCACCTCGAAAACCTATTTAATAAAAGTAAATGTTACTTAATAAAATATGAAGAACTAACATATTGTGATAAGGCTAAGGAGCCTTCAAAACTTTTTGCTCATGTGGTGAGGCTCTTCTTTTCATTAGATTCAGGTAAGGAAGTTGTTTTCTAGTAAGGATTTTCTAGTAAAAGTTTTCTAATTGCTTTCACATAAAAATCATTAATATTTCTCTGTCCTGTTCCATGTTCTGATGATAAAATGTTTACCTTGTACTGGATTAATTTTTTAAATCTTAAATGAGCAAAGAATTTTTTCACATTTCACATTTCAAATAGAAGGAACCTTGGTAATTATGTTCCTATTCTACTGTAACAGAGAGTCAGCATTTCATATCTTAAAAAACCCTAATATGTTAAAATTAGCCTTCACATATTTATTGAAGTATATTCCCACAGAAGGAAAAACACGTTTTCACTTACCAGGTGGTCCTGGTATTTCTGATATTCCTGGTTTGCCTTGTTGGCCTTTCTGCCCATCAAACCCAGGTAGCCCAGCTTCACCTGGGGGGCCTGGAAATCCCTTAGGACCTAAAGAAAAAAAGAACAATGAACCCCAAACCTTTCTGGGGAAAAAAGAAAAACTCCAAACCACAGGAACTTTTTTCCCTTCCCTTCCTTTTTTTCCCCTTTCCTTTCCTTTTCCCCCTTCCTATTATGTACTAATTAAGAGTAGTTTATATATTAAAACTTTAATTTCTAGAGATTAAAAGATTTGACCAATCTTTCTTATGATTTTTTTCTATAAAACTAGACCAGATTTATCAAACTAAGGCAATTGGGAAATGTTTAACAAAATAAATAAAAATACAATACAACAGAGATAATGGTAATTTGTGGTTTCTACATCAACATAAGGCTCACGGGGATCCTGCCTTTTTGAGATCAATACTATTAGACTAGACTGTTTCCCCAGTGAATGACTTTTATGAAATCTCATAACAAAAGGATTCAAATTCAATGCTTTTATTAAAGATCCTACTTTATGAAATCCTTCATCATATCTCCCTATGTACAGTCTTAAGCTTAAATTAAATGAACTTTTCCCTTCCAGAGCATCTCTCATATGGGGAGGGGGAAAAGGGAGTTGGTTGCAGTTATTTTGTAGATTGGGAAAACATCTAGGAAGGCAAGTCTGACTGGGAAACTGATGCTAAATTTCCTTAGTGAAACAGAACCTAGCCTTGTCCCCAAATTCCCTAGAGTCAGGGATTGTGCTTCATGTCTGTTGTGATTAATGATAGGTAACTTCTCTATGAAGAATGGATTGTAAATTCTGGCTTATATTTTGAGTAGGGGTAGGTTCAAGTAAGAACAATGATGACAACAACAAAATCAACTGCTGTTCATTTCTTTCAGGGATAAGCTCCCAAAAAGATGGTGTTTTTGTTTTCGTTTCATCATAATGGCAGCACCAGTCCCATGTATACACGATAACCCAGCAATCAGTAAGATAAAAAATTTGGGCAGTCACTGGAGAAATTGTATTGTCTACAGGACACTAAGCAATTGCTGTGAGTGGTCTTTTCCAATAGATTGAACTACCAGGGCAAGGTCGGAGAATCAAAGAGCAGGACAATATGTCATCAACTTTCACACTTCCTTCCAAATTTCCTCCATTGTGGGGAAAGGTCAAATTCAAGGTTCATATTAGTGTCTGTAGGAAAAAAAGCTTAGATGGTCTGATTAATTATAGGAACATACAAACAAAAAACTCAGGAGCTACATTTATGAATTTAATGTGTAGTCTTGGCAATCTTAACTTTCAACTACCAGTTTTTTTGCAGGTAACTGTGAAATCTCTTTTTCTAATCTCTTTAGTCATAACTAGACCATCTCAACTAGGTGGCATGAGTGATATAATATTAGATTTGGAATCTGGAAGACCTGTGAACTCTGAATCCTGCCCCCATACTCTTACTACCATTGTGGCCTTTGATGTTAACTTCTCTCTACCTCAGTGCTCCCAACTGTAAAATGGGGGCAATAACAGCTTCCTCAAAGGGTTATTGTGAGGATCAGAAGAGATCACATATGTAGAGCACATTTCAAAGCTCTACCAACTCTTATCTTCTCATGGGATATAGATAGACACTTCAAAGGCAACTTGCAACAATCAGACATATTAGTTTTCACTTTGAATTTGTTTGCCTCTGAACTCACTGACAGAGTAGGAACTTTTTCTTGTTAAGAAGGACTGTAATTTTCATTGGTATAGGGGAACTCCCACTGAGGAAACTGCTTTAATTGATACAGATCTGTACCCCTTCTATAATTTATAATCTTGGAAAATTCCCAGGGGAACCAAGAGATTAAATGGCCTTCCTGAAGTCACACAGCTCTTATATGTAAGAGATGGATCTATGACCTCAGATCCTCCTGCTTCAAGGTCATCTCTTTTCCTCATACTCTATTCATTATATGCCATTAGTTGCCCTGAGATTAGAAAGTCATTGCTACACCCAGTATTTCTTAACATCCAATATTTTAGTCATCCCATCAGATTTTTACTATCTATTATATCACATGACTTTTCAGGTCCTTAATGAATGTTGAAATTCAGCAGTACAATAATCCAGACAGTTTTAAAAAACTTGTCATAGAAAATGCTATCCATATCCAGAGAAGGAGCTGTGGAGTTTTTTTATTATCTTCAATTATTAAAAATTGCTTTATGTATTATGTAACTTTTTTCTCTAGTGTTTTCTTTCTTCTGTTTGGATCTAATTCTTCTCTTACAGCATGTTCAATATTGATCTTTGTTAAGCATGATTATAAATGTAGAACCTATATCAGATTGCTTTCTTTTGGGGGAGTTAAAAAAACCTCTCAAAAAATGATTGGTAAAAACTACCATTACATGTAGTTGCAAAAACAAATAATTAACATACCTAACTATTAAAAAGTGAATGTTGAAATTGACTCAATGGAAAGGAAAAATCATTTCAGATGAATCATGAACTAGCCCATCAATGAGAATTTGTTAAATATTTCCCACGCACCAAGCACTATGTTGGATCTGAAGGTCAAATCAAGCCTTTTTATAAGTGACTGACTTTTCAGATATCCTTAACAGAAGAATTGAGGCTCTTAGGAAACTAGGATATCAAAAATCTATTTATAATTTAGGGCAGTTAGGTAATGAGTAGACAAAGCATCATATCTAGTTTCCCTTCTTGCTTACAAACCACTTCCCTCACTATGGAAAGTAGACTCTCTTGGTCTCTCCACAATTGTTCTTGCCTCTCTATTCAGTCATGAACTCCACAGACTAAGTTCAGCCCAGGTAATATTATTTATTATTAATTTTTAAAATTTTGTGGGGAATAAGGATATAGGTGAATGGTATGCTAGTAAATTTTAACAACCAGCTCTCCCCCACCCCAAATTTTTTTCAAGTATGCACAACAGGTTACTGTTTTATTTAACTTAATTTTGCATTCACATTTTCCTATGACTTTCTGAAGTCTAGACAATCAACAAAACAATAAATTAATCCCTGATTTATGGTAAATGATAATTTCACAAAATTTAATAAGTGGATCTCTGGAGTCAGGATAAGCTGATAACTATTGATTCCTGCTCTGAAGACCTCAAAATTGCATCCCCTATTGCAATCCCAAGGAGTTTCTTATTTAAGATATAATCTGAATAAGTTGTTCGGATGTCTTCTAAGCAGTTTCAAATTGACAATTCATCCTATTTAGTTTTACAACAGGGAGATGAGAGGGGTGTTTCAAGTGATATACTTACCTGGAGCACCTGGAACACCTGGAGCTCCAGGGCTCCCTGGATAGGGGGAAGGACAAGGATAGGTGTCACCTGAATGGAAAGAAAATAGACACTTTCAAATACTGGGTGTTTGGGGAAAAAAATCTAAGTGGCTCTGGTACTGAAGTATTAAAGTTGATGTCACTGAACTGTTGAAGTTCTTTCATATATAGCCAGGCTACATGGGAAGCCGAGAGGAAAAGTAATTCCAGATTTGAAGGGAAACTCCAAGTTGCTTAAGTGGTTTTGGGGCAGAATCTTTGACACTGAGTTCGAGAAGATGCTGGCTTGAAACTTGATTTTTCAAGATCAAAACATTTACAGACACACCAGGGAAGGGTCAGAAGTGTTTTATGACAAGATGAAATATTTCTTTCTCTTCCCTGATACTTATAAATATTCTTTTAAGAAATACATGTGTTTCTAATAACATATTTAATATACCATCTGAAACTCTGATAAGATGGGGTGTATATTAGAATTTATTCGTCCAGACACTTGAATTATCATACCAATTCTGACACTAATTGAATGTGGGACTTTGGTCTTGTCATTTCACTTTTCTCCATATGCAAAAGGAGGTTGGATTAGATGATCTCCAAGGTATTTTTCAGTTTTGACAGTCACAGAATCACAAACTTAGAAGTAGAAGGGGCCTTAGAAGCTGTTTAGTTCAATCCCCCAGTGGTTTGTTCAAGATCATAGAGATAAAGGATTCTTACTTGGGTCCTCTGATTCCAAATCTATTACTCACTCCAAGCAAATTGGAATTATAGGAGAAGTTATGTCAATGGGCAATGCTGATTCCAGAATGAATGACCTCTCCATTGCAATGGAAATAATAAAGTAAGATGCTGTACCCTGCCAAGTCAAGATATTTCACTGTATGGGTAAAAAAAGAATATGTAGGATGCCAAATTTGGACGGCTTCCAGATATTTATTCCAAGCTAGTGGCATTGTGATTAAACTCCAAATTAAAAAACAGGAGCATTATTTTATCTTCTGAAGGCCCAGGAGAAAAAAGAATGGAAACTAAAAACATGAACAAATAAAATGAAAACAATAATATCTATAGAAAAGTCCTTTTTCTAGCCCCTACCTTAATGTCTCCAGTATTTTGATCCAAATGTCTGAGGTCACTTCAGCACTATTGTTTGGAAATCAAATAAATGTCAAGATCTGTATTCAAATGGCATTGTTTGTCCATCATTAGAAAGCCTCTGAATGACTTTCTGAATGATAGCTAAGTTTTAGATGAAATACTAGAGTCTGATTAGAACACTCAGGAATATCTCAAAAGATTGTATGGAATAGAGGATAACATTCTGAAATCTCAGATCTTTAATTTTAAAATATTCAAGTTATCTAGATGCAAAGGAATGAACAGACCATTTGGACCCATCAAACAAAGACCACAAAAAAGACTAGTTGACTTTTTCAAGTTTGTTCTACGAATTGGTTGTGATTTCTTGGTTTCATTACTGATTATAATTCTGCCAAGAAATTCTTGAATGTCTTTTGGGGAACTTTAAGCCTCAAATTCTGCTTGTCACTAGCTCTGGCATGAGTTGGTTTTTGGGGGAATAAGATCACTCATCAGTTTTTTTTACTTTTTTCCCATATGTCATTATTTAAATTTACCTTTCTGGCCCTTGGAACCTGTTGCTCCTCTCATACCAGGATGGCCAGGGCTTCCTGGTCCACCTCTCACCCCTTCTGGGCCAGGAAATCCAAGTCCTGGAGGTCCCATTGCTCCCATCTTCCCAGGAGATCCTGGTGTTCCAGGAGATCCTTCCGCACCTGGAATTGCTCCGCCACGACTGCCCTGGGAATATTTCCATCATCAGTAAATTCAATCTCTTTTTTGGTAATGTCCCCATTAGTTTTTTTTTAAAATGCTTATTACATAAATTTTCATCTTGTATTAATTTAATCAGAACAACTTTCCACGCAACTATATTCAAGTCCAATATGACTGCTTGAAAGACTGAACTTGTCTCTAAACCCATCAGTTTGATCACATCTGGTTTAGGAGAGAGGATAATTCAATTGACAACTGGTTTTCATCATTCATTTTTGTAATTAAAGATGAATAATGACAACCAGAGGAATTTGTTTATTATTGATTTGTAACAATATTGTAATATTCAGTGCATAATCATTTTATTATTGAAATTTAGTCTTATGTATTTATAATACTTTATGGTTTTGAGATTATTTCTCATCAATTATCTCATTTGAACCCTGTAATATTAGAGTAGGCATTGGTATTCCTGCTTTACAAATTTGGAAACAGGTTTTTACCTTATGCTCATCAAATTGGCAAAGATGATAAAAATTAACACACATAGTAGATTGTTGGAAGGATCATGGGAAGGCAAGTCCACTAATAAAATGTTTGTTGAGTTGTGAAATGTTCAAACAATTTTGAAAACCAAATTGATATTGCGAAGATTTTTAACCATTCATACCCAGCCATTGAACATGTACTCCTCAGAGAGGTCATTCTTCTTTCAAATTCACATAAATGTCAAAGCATTTATTCAAACCACTTTGTCTTCCATGAAAAGCCTTCTAAACTAACTTCTTGGATGATAGGTAAATTTCAGATATAATGCTAGGTATTTATGATTAGAACACCAGGAGTATCCCAAAGAACTATATATAGAAGAGAGAATAATATTTTGAAATCTCAGAAAGTTCTACAAATAACAAAATATTCAGAGAATATATTCTTTGTCACAGTGAACACTGGAAAGAAAAAAGGACCTATAGACTGGAGGGGTATTTGAACCAATTACAGTTGCATATTAATGTAATGCAAAATGATGCTGTCGTAGGAAATTGTGAAAATAGAAATCCAGAAAAACACAAGAAGATTTAACTGAAATTAGAGTTTAAAGAAAGCATAATCAAGAGAACAATATAGATATAGTAATTTAAATGATAATACTCAAGAGCGGTATAATGAACATTTCCAGTTCTATAAAAGAGATAAAGAGATATAAAGGAAGAGGCTACAGATATTAAATATGATACATTCCATTAGTTCAGATGGTTGTACTGGTTGACTTTTCTTTGTTACAAGGAAAGGTAAAATGGTATGGAGGAAATGAGGTTGCTAAAGAGATTGTTAAAATGCTGTTAAAAATAAAATTGACAATAAAACCAATTTTTTCTTTAGTTTTCAGTATCTTCCTATTACCTCTAGGGTAAAATAGCAACTCTTCAACTGGGAGTTTTAAACCCTTCACAATCTGGCTCCATCTTACTTTCTATAATGGGTCCCTTTTTCAGTTCACCTAAATTTGGCAACTGTACTACCTCTTAAATCATGAGAGCCTACCTGAGAAGCCTCTATGCAAAATAATTCCTATTTTAATTGTTCTTTAAAATCCTTTCAGGAGGAATTAAACACTCAAAAGAACATATGGTCAAACTTGAAATCCAAGCTTACTACATATTGGACACTGTGCTAAGCACTGGAGATATAAAGAAGGGCAAAGATGAGTCCCGTCCTCCAGAAATTCTCAGTACAATGGAAGAGACAACAACAAACAACTATGTGCCAACAAACTAATTACAGAATAAATAAGAAATGGCTAGCAGAGGAAAGGCATTAGAATGAAGCAATATTGGGGAAAGTTTCCTGGAGAAGCTGCAATTTTTTAACGTTTTTGTCTTTCATTCTCTAAGAAAACCATGATATCAGGGAGGTGATGCTATGACATGCACATGAACTGGATTTGAGCCATCTGGGTCCAGTGGTCAGATATGAATCAGGATGACTAGAGATGGCCCTGGATGTGAGGTAATCAGGCTTAAGTGACTTGCCCTAGATCACACAGCTAGTAAGTGTCTGAGGTCAGATTTGAACTTAAGTCTTCCTGACTTCAGGGCTGGTGTACTACCTACTGTCCCAATTTGGTTCAGATATGAAAGGAATCAAGAACCAAATAAGGAGGAAGAGCATTCCAAACAGAGCCAAGAGATGGGGTATCTTTTTTATGGAATGGCAAGGAGGCTGATGTCACAGCATCAAAGAATCCTTGGCAGGAGTAGAGTGTAAGAAACTTGGGAAGGTAGGGATCTGGGAGAGTCTAGATTATGAAAGGTTTTGAATGCCAAACAATTTCATATTTGATCCTATAATAGAATTCTTTTGTTGTAGAGAAGAGGGATTAACTTTCTTTTTATTAATTATGTCTCCTGTGCCAAAAGAACAACAGGCACAGTGCCTGTTACATAGAGCACATTTCATAAATATTTATTGGATTATTGGATTGAATTAATCCTAGAGATGATAGAGAACCACTAGAGATTATTAGAATTGGGGGGGGGGGTAGCATAAATGGACCTGAACTTTACAAAAATCCTCTAGTGACTATATGAAGAAAGGAATGGAAGAAGGAGAGACTTGAGGCAGACAGACCATTCAATCAGCAGTCTATTGTAATAATCTAGGCAAGAGATGATGAAAACCTGAACAAAGATGGTGGCAGTATTATCAGAGGAGAGAAGGGGGCATATCTGAAAGGTGGTACAAGGTACAATCAAAAGACCTTGGTAACAGATTGGATATGGGGGGATAAAAGATAGTGATGGGTTGAGTGAATGGAGATTGGAAGAATGTAACAGGGAAGTTGGAAGGGGAGAGAATTTAAAGGAAAAGATAATGAGTTTATTTGGAGGCATGCTGAATTTAAAATATCTGCTGTACATACAATTTGAGATATCTGAAAAGCAGTTGGAGATATAAGACTAAAGGTGCTTTTGGATCATAATAATAAAGAAAATGTTTCTTTCTCTTTCCTACTTTTCATTTGCTTCTGGATTTAAGCTATGGATATTTTGCTTTCCTCCCCCCAAATACCATTTTTTCACATTCTGATTTGCCTAGCTACATGTTCCTGATTACTAGGAACCAAAATATTGAATGGAGTCCCTAACATTATATTGCTGAACTAGTATTCAGGCAGGTCTCTGCTGTTAACTTTTCCCCAGAAAATATTTCACAAAGAACTGCAGGGAAAAAAGAAAACTCTTTCTATTTTATAGTCATTTTTTTCTCCTATAGGCAGCTATGTGTCAGAAATGATAGATTGCTAAACTTGGAGTCATAAAGACTTGAATTCAAAATACATTCTCAGATTTTCCCTTGTTGTGTGACCCTGGACAAGTCACTTAAACTTTGTCTCAGTTTCCTCAAATGTAAAATAACAGCATTGACCTTCTAGGGGTGTTATGAAGCTCAAATATATAATATTTGTAAAGAAGTGCCTGCCACTATGACTGCTATATATTAGTGACTTAACAAATGCTTTTTTTAGGAGCAGCAGTATGAAACAATTTTGTGACTGACAGCTAACCCCATGTCCTGTGTTCTTTTAATCATTAAAACATTTGGGGAAATGAGTAAATATTCCAAACATTTTCTCTTTCATTTATTAAGTCTCAGCAATCTTCTTCAATCTAAGAAGGATGTTCTTAACCTGGAGTCTTGTGAACTTGATGTTTAACAATCTTTTTGTAAATTAATATGAATATAATTGGTTTCCTTTGTAATCTGTATTTTATTTTATACATTTGAAAACTTGATTTTGAAAAGAATCCATAGCCTTCACCAGACTGCCCAAGGATCCAGGCCACAAAAAAGGTTAAGAACACTGTAAGACAATCACTTGGAGGAAAAAAAAAATAACATCCAGAAGGAGAAGCCCTGATCCTCACATAGAATGGAGATTAGTGAACTATATGAAAAGCCATAGCTTGCTTCTCATTTTTGAGGACAAAACCGAGGTCTGTGTTTTCAAGAAGAAATGCATATTCACATCATTCTAACTTTGTGTAACTCAATAATTGATGCTCCCTTTCCATAAAAATCATATTGTTATGCTTAAGAGATTTTTTTCCTTCTTTTCCTCTGGAGACAATGTAAGGGCAAAATCCTAATTCTGGGGAGATTGTGATAGAAAGAACCTATATATGAATAAGAATGAACATACTCTGTTTTTGAATTGAGATACTGTTCTATAAAATTAGCCTATCCCAAAGTACAAAAAAAGCATCTCTCTACCAATTGTTAAGATGAATTGATTTCTTTTTCTTTTTTTGCAAGGCAATGGGGTAAGTGGCTTGCCCAAGACCACACAGCTAGGTAATTATTAAGTGTCTGAGGCTGGATTTGAACTCAGGTACTCCTGACTCCAGGGTGGGTGTTCTATCCACTACACCACCTAGCCGCCCCATGAATTGATTTCTTATTAAGTATTTAGTTGTTGAACACTTGGTTTGTAATGGTTTCAATGTGGTCTGGTAAGTGTATGAGTTTAGTTAGGAAATCATTTGTATTAGAGTAAGCAAATATACATGTATATTTATTTATGTTCTGCGCCTATTAAAATGTCCCAAGAATATTTGGTCCATCATTAACCAAGTTTTCCTAAGGTTTTAAGGTTCCTATCTGTATCTTGTGTAAGACCATTGGACCCAAAATATCCTTCCAAAAAATTTGATGTCAGATACATATATTTTTGACTGAGATAGCTCATTTTTTTGATGTGTTTGACTTGTCACAAGCTCATAGATTTATAAACATTCTCTAAGTGGTGTGGGACACTGTCTAATCACCCCTACCTCTAAACCCCTAATATAGTTTTCCAAGCTTATTTCACATTATTCCTTTTCATATTTACTGTTTTTTAGACAAACTGGCCTCTTTGCTTTGTTCCTGAGGTCAGCTTTCCATCTCCTTCCTCCATCCTTTCAAAAGCTATCCACCCCCATTGGTTTCCATTTTCTCCTCTGCCTCTTGGAATCCTTAACGTCCCATAAGTTTTAGTTGAGGTGTCTAAATGAAATTTTTCTTGATATCCCTAGTTCATGCTCACTCTCTCACATTATTGATCTTACATGCTGTACCTCCAAGTAGAATGCAGAAAATCTTTTATATTTTTTGTCTTTGTACCATCCCCAGGTTGACATAGCAAATACTCAGTATAAAATGTTGTCTGAATTGAGTTTTTCAATTGAATTTTTCTATCATCAAATACAGAAATTCCAAGCAATTTTAATGTTATCCACCCACATCATTTTGCCTGTTCCTCACTATAACCAAAGACATGTCTTTGTAAGTTAGTTGACTCATATTTGGGGTTCTGTTTATATCCATGGAAAACTGACTGTAGCTTCCAGGGATTGAACCCATGACCTTGGCTTCATTTACGTCATTTGCCAACAAAATGGGCTAAGCAGCCATAAGCTACCATCAATGAGAGCATTGTGGATGAAAGAACTACACAGGGGAATGAATACCAGGGCAATTCTGCTGAGAGAGTGGGCAGAAAAGACTGTTATAAATGATCGGCCAGACATGGTTTCAAACCATCTCTCATTTAATGATTTATTTGGAAATTATGCATCCTTATATAATGATGAATTGAAATATTGCCCTCGTATATACTTGTGTGTGTGTGTGTGTGTGTGTGTGTGTGTATAAAACTTGTGAACTTACTATTATTTGTTTATTATATAGCAAACTACCAAGAAGAAAGTTCACTTGTGATCACATAAGCTAAGAAAAATAAAGTAATGGAAAAAGTTTCACATACTGGAAGACCTGCTTCTCCTCTTTCTCCATCCAGTCCATTCTGACCAGGAACCCCTCCTTGCCCTGGATAGCCAGGAAGCCCATCATGTCCTTTTTCTCCTTTTCTTCCTAAGAAAAGAAAAATAAGATACTACAACCTTTAAATAAGTTTTGGGAAAAATGAAAAACAGAAAAATAACCAAGAAATCCATGTTATACTTTTTTTTTCCTAATTTTACTTAAATTCTACATTTTCTTCTACTAAAATAAGTCTTCATCAATAAAGTTTGAGATCTGTAGAATGGAATAACATTGGGATTTTGGAAACCTTCACCTGCGCTAGCAAGCTACTGAGTGAAAAACCAATTGCTAATTATCAGTGAACCATAAGACAACTGTAGTTTTGTGGCAAGAACATTCATTTTAGAGATCTAGTCATAAATTCCCATTTTGGAACTTTATGATCTTGGAAAAGTCACATTCTCTCTGAAATGCAGTTTCCGCAGAGGGATTGTAACACTCATGTTTCCCACCTAATAAAGACAGGCCTTTGTAAGATAATTGACAAGTATTTGGAGTTCTGTTTATATCCATGGAATAGGATCAAATTAGATGCTATGAATTGCTACATAGGGATAGTGTTATTATTTTTTTCCTTCTTTCTCTATGGACTAATATTGAGGGATAGATTCAAACCTCATCAAAATCAAGTCAGTTCATCTTTAGTCCCTTCTAACTTGCTTTTCCTCTGCCAGCTGAGGAATATTCTACTTTACTATTCTCACGTACGCTGTGTCCACATGTAGCTCTTTGATTGAAGGTCCAAAGGCCCTACACTATAGTGACTCACTCACCTACACCTGCTCCCTCCAGGTAATATTTCAAAACTAAACACCACCCTCCTTCCCTTCTCTCCAGTCAATTCCCCCACCACCACCACTATTTCAGAGCTTTGCACTTTCTTCTTTTGGAAAACAAAATCTTGAACAAAATAATTTACTCTAAGTTCAATGTGTTTTCCTCTTTCAAGGACAGCTTAGCTACCAGTGAATACTGAAGGGTACAATGATTTAACCCAAAGTAAAAATTTTCTAACGGTAGACTTTCAGACACTATAGCAAAGATATAAAATTAGGGCAGAGAAATGATAAGGCAAATGTGAGTAGATATAGGCAACTCGCTGGCCATTAGTAAGACTGGTAAAGGAATATTATTTGATATGGTTGCTCTGGGAAAAATCTATACTCTATACAACCTATTTCTATCTTTTTAAGGTGCCTTAGGTATGCACCAAGGACTCTCAATAGAAAGAGGGTCAACATCAAATAAAAGGTCAACATCCACCTAAGAAAAAAAGCACTAAGGACACAAGGAAGAAGAGAAAGATTGGGAAGGATCAAAGAAATGCAAAACCAGCTGAAGGAAAGGATGGGCCCAGGAGGATTAAAGGGAACTTGCTGGAAAAAAGAGTGATGGATAGCCCAGGAGCAAGGAAGCAGAAAATAGGGTTGTTCAGGTCCAGGTTAAACATCTCAGTTCCAAGAGATCACAGAGCCCCAGAAGAAACGAAAACAGAGATCCCTTGCTACCAAGGAACCAAAAGAAAACTTCACCCTTCCAAAGGAAGCACAAATTCTCTCTAAACTCTGTAATGAGTGGTAAAACCCTTCCATATGCATGCATATGTATAAATATATATATATATATATATAATGTCTGTATATAATATTCATGCATGTATGTGTGCATTTATATAAATATAATATTCATGTGTGTGTATATATACACATATGCCTTATAAGACTGTTTTAAGGATGCAATGTGATAATGTATGTAAAGTACTTTACAAACTGCTATATAAATGTGAGCCTGTTGTTACATATACATGATAATATGGATTATCTCTTATTAGAAGATAGAAATTATTTCTGTGCCCTGATTCCAGTATTAAAATGGATTTCAATCAAACTTAATCAATGCTAGGCAGGGGAAAGGAATCTTTTCATCAGTTCAGTAAAATGAGGATCCAAATGCTGGACAGTTATTTATTTTAGCGAGTAAAAGAATTGAGTTAGGAGGACTCACCATATACCCAAAGTCTATGAGGAAACCAGCAAGTAGGTTAGAGATCTTGACTATCCTAATTACTATGAAAAGTTATTTACAGTCGCACAGGAACCTTAGGAGATGAAGAACAGAAAGAGGTTTTGATAGTTTCCTTCGAAGCCCCCACCATTAAAGTCATCATGGTCCATAAGCACACATTGAAAACCTCCTCAATGGATGGAACCATGCTAAAGTTTGACTTATCCATAAACAGGATGAAGGTGCAGATGAATCACACAAAACTAGAAGCGTAATTGATTCATGCAATATTTTCAAAGTGAAATAAATCTTTTAAAAAAGTTGAATTTACCTTTGATTCTTGCTATAACCATATCACCCTTTTCTCCTTTAGCACCAGTTAGGCCCGGGGTACCAGGTATTCCCTTTTGAGAAAAAGAAAAAAGTGAGTTTGTAGATAAAGAGCAAATAATGGCTCCCATTGATGCTTCAGTCAGAGTTAACACTCAGTCAAAAAAACCAACAAACATTTATTAAATGCCTACTATTATGAGCCAGTGCTAAGTACCAGGGATTCAAAAACAGAAATGAAAAGTCTCTGCCCTCAAGGAGCTTTCATTCTATTAGAGGTGATAACTTATAAGTAAGTGGGTTTGGGAGGAAATAAATTAATTCTGTCTTCGATGTGTATTGTTCGATGTGTATGGAACATCACATTGGAAATATCCAGAAGAGTGTTGGTAATATGGAAAAAAGAGAAAGAGACTAGGATCTGAAGGTAATCTATAGAGAAATAAAAGTGGAAACTCATGGAAGCTACAAAAATCACTGATAAAGAGGGTGGAGAGAAGAGAAGAAAAGAGATCTTGGGACAGAATCTTGGTATATACCCAGTTAAGGGGTGGAAGATGTGTGATGAATCAGCAGAGGAGACAAAGGAAACAGTCAGCCAAGAAGGAGGAGAACCAAAAAGAAAGTAGAGTCATGAAAACCCAAGAGAGGACATCCTGGGGAAGAGAAGGCTCAATTGCAACAAACACTACAAACATCAGGAAAGTTGAGTTATGAGCTCAATGGATTTGCAATTAAAAAATCACTGATTATTTTGGAGAGAGTAGCTTTCTTTAAGTGATGATGTGGGAAATCAGATTGCAAGGAGTTGAGAAAAAAAGAGGAGAATTATGCACACAATGTAAATATCTTTTTCTAGGAGTTTGAGAAAGGAAAGAGAGATCTAGAAAGTTAGTTTGCTAGGGTATAGCAAAAGGTTGCTAAAGATGGGGGAGATCTGGGCTTGCTTATAGGTAACAGCAAGAAGTGGATATGGAGAGGTTAATGGGGATGAAGGGGGTGAAGGTGTGGAGAGAAATTCAGAGGAAATAGCATCCTATTTCCAGGATACCATTATAAAGGTTGGCAGAGACTGTAGTAAAACAGAAGAAAATGGGGAATTATATCTTGGGGGGGGGGGTTGAGATTACAGTAGAGGAGAAAAGAAAGCACGTAAGGTTTCCCTATTTTCTTTGTAAAGAAGCTAATTCCTCTGCTGAGACATCAGTGTGGGGGGAATTTTAGAACAGCTGCCAAGGACAATTTGATAGAAAGTCAATTAAGGAAGAATATAAGAATTTTCTTACTTCAATGAGGAGCCAGTTAAGATTAGAGAACATAAATTGGTGATGAAGCCAATCAACATTATTGCAATCAAAATTGCATGAGGAAAGTGGAAGCGGCAGATGATGGGATAATCCAGGGTTGGAATTTGACAAGACATATGGAATTTGTCATTAAGGAGTTTGTCAGTAGGACAAAGGGCAAGGCCATGAAAGCAGTGGTTAGCTATAGGGTCAAGATTGGGAAGGGAGGAAAGTGTTGAGAGAACACCAGGAGAACATTGAAGGATGGAGAGACCATAGGGCAAAGTGAAGGAATGAGAGTTTAGGAAGAATGAGACGCAGGCGGTTATAGGCAGAAAAATTTCTGGTTCTTGGTCATGGAACTCCCCCTAGAGGTTTACTAGGGTGACAACATTCCTAATATCATCAATCTGCAGTATTTGTTTACTTTATCTGGAGATTCATTTTCTACAATTTCCACCATGCTAATTCTCTCCCTTATGTTGCCATCTGATGCTTTGGGTTAGATGATCACCCCTATGCAGATGACTCTCAGATCGATATAACCAGTACCTATCTATCCCCAGAATTAGTGTACTAAATTTCCTGGTGCCCAGATAATGTAAATCACATTGAACTCATCATGTCCCAAACAGTTGGGATTTCCCTCCTATGTCTTGTCATCCTCACACCAATCTTTTCAGGACTTTCTTTTTCACATAACTGACCTTCACCCTCACTGGGTTAAAGTTAAACTAGATGGCTAACTATTTCTATATCTCATAGACAGAGGCTGTTCCCCTATGCCTGAAGCACACATCCTTCAGAGCTCAGCAAAGAAGCCGCATCCCATTGTGGCTTGATTTCCTCCAGAGGAAAGAGTCTTCTCTCTTCTAAGTTTCCAAATACACTTGATCTGAATCAAGCAAGCTAGCAATCAGCAGTACTTACTAAGAACCTACCATATGTAATATATGCAGGTTACAGATAATCAGTAAGCATTGAATAAGCATCTATGAGAAGGAAGGAGGAAGGAAGGAGGGAAGGGAGGAAGGAAGGAAGGAAGGAAGGAAGGAAGGAAGGAAGGAAGGAAGGAAGGTAGGAAGGAAGAGGGGAAGGAAGGAAGGGAAGGAGGGAAGGAGGGAAGGAAGGAAGGAAGGAAGGAAGGAAGGAAGGAAGGAAGGAAGGAAGGAAGGAAGGAAGGAAGGAAGGAAGGAAGGAAGGAAGGAAGGAAGGAAGGAAGGAAGGAAGGAAGGAAGGAAGGAAGGAAGGAAGAAGGGAAATGAGGAAAGAAAAAAGAAAGGAAAGAATGTGGGAAGGAAAGGAGGGAGGGGAGGTAGAAGAGAGGGAAGGAAGGGAGGAGGGATGAAGGTGAGAAAGAAGGGAGAAGGAAAAAAGGAGGAAAGGAAGGGAGGAGGGAAGAAAGAAAGGAGGGAAGGTCAGAGAGGGGGAGGGGGAGGAAAGGAAGGGAGAAAGGAAGGAAGTAGGGAGGGAAGGAAGGAAGGAGGAAAGGAGGAAAGGAAGAAAGGAATGAAGGAAGGAGGGAGGGAAGGAAGGAAAGAATGAATGAAGGAAGGAAGGAAGGAAGGAAGGAAGGAAGGAGGAAGGGAAAGGAGGAAAGTAAGAGAGGAGGGAAGAAAGAAAGGAGAGAAGGTCAGAGAGAGGGAAGAAAGAAGAGAAGGAGGGAAGGAAGAAAAGAGGAAGGAAGGAGGTAGGAAAGGTAGGGTGGGATAAGGAAAGAAAGAGGGAGGGAAGGAAGGAGGGAAAGAAGGGAGGAGGGAAGGGGACGGAAAGAAGGAGGGAAGGAGGGAAGGAAGGAAGAAAAGAAAGAAAGAATCTTTCATAGCCAGGTGCTGACAGTAACAAAAAGTGACAACTGACAGTCTGATAATGAAAGAAGAGAAAAAGGAAAACTCTAAAAGGCATGCAAACATACCAACTATAGGGTAGCCTGGGGCAAACAGCTCTATATTCCCTAAGGATGGCATATTATAAGCATAATAACAGACATTTATAATGATATACCTCAGTTCCAAAGAAAAGGTTAAACCATTTTGTATCCTCTGTTTCCCAGGACAGTATAGTGTGTAATATGCATTGGAACATATACTAAACTCATGCTGTAGACATTTCCTCATTAATCATAGGCATACTCTATAACCTCTGTGACCTTTCCAGTTTTGGATAGAGTCTGGACCTATGCTTTCATTGGTAAAGGGAACTTCCAGGTGAGGAAACTCTTTCTATTAAGATGCAATTGGAACCCTGCTATAAAGTCTTAGAAGTTGTGTAGAGCATTGGGAAATTAAGTGACTTGCCCAGAACCACCAAGTCAACATAGGTCAGAGATGAAACATAAACCCAGATCTTCTTACCTTGGAAGTCAGTTCTCTATTCTTTTTGCCAAGTTGTCCCTCCATTTGAAAGCCCAAACGAACTAATTCTCATTGCTCCTAGAAAGTGTGTATAAATCCATTCCCCTATGGTTTCACTCACCATTTTTGTAATTTTCCAAGCTACACTATCCCTCCATGGTCACTCCCTTATTTGTGTTGCTTCCCTATATTCTCTGATGGAAAGGACACTTGAATCTGCATCTCTGGGACTTAGGACAGTGCTTGGAAAATTATAATTACTTAAATGGTTTTTCATTCATTTATTCACTCAAAAGAAAAACATTTTAATGCTTTCATTATATGGAACTTGTATGGAACACTCCATGCCTTAATATGACTAGAGAAATGTATTTTTCTATTGGCAAAGCCATGAGTTGTTGTTATGATTCCAAGTCCATGTTTCTCTGGCTTTTCAGGCTATGAGATCAAGTTTAAAAGATGACTAACAAATAACAATACTCTTCATGTGATGGAAAGACGGCTTTAATGCAGAATTTCTCCATCTGTTAAATAAGGAGGTGAGATTAAATGATGTCTTACTATACTTCAAACTCTGGCATTCTAATCTTTCTAATCAAGTCTGAATTGCTTCTTCCATACAAATGGAAGGTCATATGACACTATAAAAGGAGCAATTTATAAAGGGGTCTTTGTGTCTTAAAAGAATGCATGCAATTTCAGATGCTAAACAGTATTATGGAGTCAAAATATCTCAGAGTTGGAAGAAAACATGGGTCATCTAGTCTAGTTATACCCTAAAAACAAAGTCCCTCTCCAACATATTGGACAAGGGTCTATCCAATTTTTGTTTGAACATATCCAAAGAAAAGAAATGTACCCTCTCCCAAGGTGTTCACTTTAGGGAAAAAAAACTTTAGTGATAAAGAAACTTTTCCCTCTATCTAGTCAATTTTCCCTCATCCAGCCCACTGATTTTGCCCCATAGTATCAAATAGAAAAAAGTGTAATTCATCTTTTCCCATGATGACCCTTTCAAGGGACTCAGTTTCACTGAGTCTCATCTTCTTCAAATTTAACAGATCCTTTAATGAATCCACATGAAATCATTGCTTTCCTCTTGTTGCCCTCTATCTTAGTGGGAATTAAAGCCCAAATTTAAAAGCTGTTATGACCTGGTTATTTTAGATGTCAGGTCACAAACTTCTTTATCTGACAATGAAGAAATGCTTTACTTCTGAAGTAAAACTTCATTAGGAATACTTCGTGGACAATAAAACCACAAAGCTTTTATAAATGAAAAAGTACTGTATACTTCTTTGCAACCTAGAGAGCAGCAAGGATATGGATTAGGAGTGTAAATAGGAGATTGTACATGGAAGAGGGAGGCCCAGCATTGTATGTAGTAGGTGTTTTAATCCATGTACCTACAAGGGATCTGTGGATAGATTTCAAGAGATCTATTTTTATTATTATTAATACTATTATTACTCTTTTATTTTCACTAACATCTACCTGAAGTTTAGCATTCTTTATAAAACAGTATTCTGGCAATGAGTCCATTGATTTCATCAGACTTCCAAAAGGGTGCATCCACACAAAAAAGTCTCAATGCCCCTTACTACAGCTTTGGAGCCAGGAGAAGTCAGTTTGGACCCTAGCTTCATCACTTATTAATTATATAACTGTCACTTAACCAAGAGGAGTCTCCATTTCCTTCTTTGCAAAATGGGGATGACAAGAAAATACTGCACTTCCCATAATTGCTGTAAGGGAAAGTCCTTTATAAGCCCTAAAACATGATAAGAAAAATGTGAATTAAGGAGATAAAGAGTCTCAGTTTTTGTGGATTGATGTGGGAGTGGGGAACTGGGTTTTCCTATCTCTCTCAGACTGAAAGTACCTAGGCCACTTTTGGTCCCCAAACCACTGCTAATCAGCATGGAAAGCTTCTCTGTTTCCAGCCTCTGTTTCCAATAGACCCATTCTAAATTCATTAGACATGAGAACAAATTGTGACCCATTAGGAAAAAAAGTTTATCTGTGATAACTATACCTAAATTAATTAATAATCTCTCCAAATTTTTAATAACTGATAGCCTCAGTATGATGTGCAAATCAGAAAGAAATACAATGAAACTTGGTATCTTTAATATGAATTGCATTGGTTAGTGTTACTCACTGGAGGTCCTGGGGATCCTTGAGGACCAGGAAAACCTGGGTCACCTTTTTCTCCTACTCTTCCAGGTAGACCCATTTCTCCTTTCCTACCCTGAAGACCATGTGGCCCTGGAGTACCTGGAAGGCCCATGGGACCTGGGCAACATGAACACAGCCCTTCATTTCCTATTTAAAACAAACAAATAAAGCTTTGATTAACTATGGGATAAACATTGAAATTCCATGTTTCGATGTTTCAATAAAAAATTGAAAATTGAAAGGAGTTAACAATGATGAAAAAACTAGACCCCAAGCAAAACTTCAAAACATAAAATACAGAGGGAAAAGGGAATATATAAGATGGAGGGAAAGGTTAGTCATTAGAAAATCAACCTTAAACTTGGAAAGGAGGTAGCGAAGGAAAGATTAAAAGAGAGGGAAAGACAGGGTAATAATTTGAAACAAATATAGAAAGAAAAGTCTAAGAGAATAGTATAAAGGAAAAGAAACAATCAACCTCAATAACTGTAAATGTTTGTTTTTCAGTTGTTTCAGTCATGTCTAACTTTTCATGACTCCATTTGGGATTTTCTTGAAAAAGATACATTATATAGAGGATGAAACAAAAATAAACGGAATTAAGTGATGAGTCCATGATCCCACAGCTTCTAAGCATCTGAGGCCAGATTTGAACTCAGGAAGATGAGTCTATTTGAGTGCAGATCCATTAATCTATCCACTGAACCACCTAGCTTCCTTAACTGTAAATGTAATTAACTCACTCATGAAATGGAAATGGCTGGAAGACTACACTAGAAAGCAAAATCCAACCGTATGTTGACTATAAGAACATCCTTGAAATGTAAAGGGTGACACAAAGTTCAAATAATACATTGGAGAAAAAAATCTATTTTGTCTGTGCCGAATACCAAAAAGTAAGGATGCTAATTATGAAATTATGATTTTAGGCATAGGAGAGAGAGAGGAGAGAGAGAGAGAGAGAGAGAGATCTAATTAAACAAGCTAAATAAGAAAATTACATTTTGTTAAAAGCACCATAGAAAATCAATTTATTTAAATATTTTACATATATAAATTTGAGTGCATAGCTTATGAGCACTTGAAGTAAAAATTAGGTGAATTGCAAGGAAAAATAAACAATAAAAGTATCATAATGAAGATACCATAATTTATCCTTCTCTAACCAAAAAACAGAAAGAAAAGAAGTTAACAACATGAATAAAAATTCAGAAAAAGTAAGTGTGATATACATCTGAAGATTCTTGAAGGCAGGAAAAAGTAATAAAACTGTGAGAACTATGATCACTAGAATGACCATTCATGATACCAAAGGACCAGTGATGAAACATGCTAACTCTTCAGAAAGATGATAGATTTAGGGTGCAGAATGAGACACACACACACACACACACAGATATTTATGCATAGTTACCTGAAAAAAACTTTATTCTGCATATTTGTTTAAAAAAATAGCTATTTTTTATTTTCTTTATCAATAATATGAAAAATGAGGGAGAGAAAATAGATTTTTATTTACTAGAAAAACAGAGATGGGGTGCTACGAATATCAAATGTTGCATGATTAGGTAATTGCATTATAAGTTTTATTTAGTTGTTTTACTTTGTTATAAGAGATCTCACATGAAGTGGAAATAATCTGCAAATATTTGTAGTGTTAAAACAAATATATCAATAAAAATGAAAAAAATTAAAAGTAAGTTTTGAATGTGAAAAAAACTGGACTAGAAGAATGGGTTGTAGTCCACCACTAATTACCTTTTTGGCTATAGACAAATTCCTTTACCTCATAAAAATAAATACAATCTCTGATAGAAAAGGGACTGCAGACCATTTAATCTGACCTATTACTCATAGACTAAGTATGCCATCTACAAAAATTCTCAACAAGTGGTTATGTAACTTTCTTTTGAAGAACTCAAGGGAACCTTGACTTCTGAGCCAATCTATTTCATTATTGGATCCTCTGATCATTAGGAGGTCTTCTAGTATCCATCCTAAATCCAATCTCCTCATTTCACAGATAAGGAAACTGGTTCAGAGAAGGTTAAATGACTTGCCTAAGTTCAAAAAGTTGGAATTTGAACCCAAAATCTCAGATTCCCCACTCAGCAATTTTTCCAATGCATCACGATCCTAATACTTTATGTTGTTTGTTTGGTTTTAATTTTATGCCAAAGATATGCATTAAGAGTAAAATTGTTATATGTTGGTCAAGGTTCTTCCAAGTCTTAAATTTTAGCCATTGTTCATTTAGAACCACAGAGTAGGATAAGTAGCTAGAATGTTAGACAGAGTCATAAAGACCTATGGTTAAATCCTGTCTCTGAAATTCATTTGCTGTGTAACCCCAAATTTGTCACTTAAATTCTAAGTCTAAATAGATTCTCCAGGATGCAATCTGTGTTGATAGTATGCTCCCAGACATATGAAATCACAGAAATTTTGCTTAATCTATAAATGCATCAATTACTCATTAATGTGCCCATAGTTACATCTAGGGTAGCTAGATGGCACAGTAGATAGAGTGCCAGCCTTGAAGTCAGGAGGACCTGGGTTCAGATTCAACCTCAGATGCTTGCTGTGTGACCCTGGGCAAGTCACTTAACCCTGATTGCCTCACATCCAGGGTCATCTGCAGTTGTCCTGATTCATATTTGGCCACTGGACCCAGATGGTTCTGGAGGAGAGTATGAGACTGGTGACTTAGCATAGCACCCCCTCACTCAAACTCAGTTCATGTGAATGTCATGGCATCACCTCCCTGATGTCATGATCTTCTTCCAGGACAAAGGACAAACATCATTGGTTACTTGAACTAAACATAAGTAAAGATACCTGGCAGTTCAAACCAAGGAAATATGGGACCCTTGTCCCAACTAAAGAATTTAAGAGAGGATGAGTAAGTCTGTGAAATAAAATCCTGACTGGGGCCCATCTCCTCTTCTCCAGCTGGTCCCTGGAATCCAACTGGTCTAAGAGAGAGAAGGTGGCAATTTTTGTGGTAACACTCTCTCCAGGTGATAGGCTCTTTCCAAATGTGTGTGTCTCCTTTAGTCTTTGTTGTCTGATGAATTTTATTCATACCAGATGCTGATAAAGGCTTGTGAATACACATGGGCTAAAGAATGTCTAGAATTGGAAGCAAATGCTAAATTGTACGCCCTGTCTGTGAAAGGTTTTACCTTCTGCACCTTCAAAGTTATCTGGGAAATTGAAGGAAGCTGAGCATGGCAAATCATTTTTTTTCTTGAAATTCAATTCTTGATGTAGACTTACCTTTTTCTCCTTTTGTGCCTTTTCTTCCTGGGGGTCCTGACTGACCTTTCATTCCCTGTGGTCCAGGAGGGCCAATGTTACAATGCATGACTTGATGGGGGAAAGGAAATGTAAAATGTTTATAAATCTTTCAGGAAATAAAAGATACTGATTATCTTCTAATTTCTCTATCCTTCTTTATCCATCTTTCCATGTGTGTCAATCTGTCTTTTTGCATGCTTATCTCTCTTCTTCTGTCTCTTTTCCTCATTCTATTCAAATTTCTCCATCATCTTCCTCTTCCTCCATATATTTTCTTTTCTCTTTATATATACAATATATATATATATATATATATATATATATATATATATATATATATATCTGTCCCTTCCTTCACCTCTCTCCTGTCTGTATGTCTGTCTCATTTACTCCATTTGCCTGTCTTCATATCCATCTCTCTTTCTCCATCTAGCTATCTTATTTATCTGTTTTGACTGATCTATCTTTCCACATCTGTTTGTTTCTTCCTTTCTCCATCTGTCTTTCCCTTTCACAGAATTTTGCAATCTGCATCTTTCTACCTCTTTCTCTTCATCTGTCTTGTTCCCTGTCTCTCTTAATCTGTCTACCTTTTTTATTTGTCTCTCTCACCTCTGTCTACCTGCTTCTCTCATTTTTTTTAAAGGTTTTGCAAGGCAAATGGGGTTAAGTGCTTGCCCAAGGCCACACAGCTAGGTAATTATTAAGTGTCTGAGGCTGGATTTGAACTCAGGTACTCCTGACTCCAGGGTCGGTGCTCTATCCACTGCACCACCTAGCTGCCCCCATCTCTCATTTATCTCTCCTCCTTCCTCGATTATCTCTCTTTCTACCATTTTCTCTTTCCTTTTCTCTTTCTCAAGATATTTCTGCTTAATCTTTCATTCTCTGTCTCTTTATCTCTCTCTCTTTGCTCTTTGAGTCATTTCTTAAAAACTGAAAAAGCATGGACATTGAGGTTCAGCAAATGGTTTAATGTTCTTTCACAAAAGTTGAAAAAGTTGAACTTTGAAAAATCCATTTTTGTCATTGTATCAGATATTAGAAATGAAAAATTAAAATTTTCAATCAATATTTTGTTAGCTAGGCATCACCAAAATAAAATTTAGTTTATAGATGTCATTTATAAATTTGGTTTATAGATTAAAGCTGTCTTATCTGATTTTAAAATAGAAGTAACAAAAACAACAAACTTCATAAGATTGTTGAAATCATTCAACAATGATTTTTTTATAAATCATTTTTATATTTTATAATTTTATATTTTATAAATATATTATATTTTATAAATAATTTTACCAGTGTAGATACTAAATAACATATATACAATGTCCATTGTACCATCTGATCCAGGTTGACCTGGCTGCCCCGGGATTCCTGGTATTCCTGGGTGTCCTGGAGTCCCTGGTTTTCCTGTAGGAGAATCACCTCTTGCAGGAATTCCAGCTTCACCTTGAAGGCCTTGAAGACCTGGCAGCCCCGGAGGCCCAGGGGGTCCTGTTATTCCTGCAAATGAAATCAAGAATTGTGCAACATATATACTTAGATCATGCAATCTGAGACAATTTTAACATGTAAAATATACGAAATAACTGTTTAGTGAGTAAAGATTCAAAATGAAACACATGACTTTTTGGTAATAAAAAGTATATTTTTACTTTATACAAGAATGTTTTGAAAAGGTTATTTCATTATTTTTGAAGGTAAACTAAAAATACTATGACTTCATTCAAATAAATGTTAATGGAGGGAGAAGGTTGAAATTCAGGTGTAAACAGTAAAGCTTTGTTCCTACTTTTTCTCCAATTTTGGAATTATTGGAGAGGGGGGGATATAAGATGTCTAATTTAATTTAACCCATGTAATAATGGGAGAAAACACAGTGTGATGTAATAGAGAGAGGATCAGTTTAGAATTTAGGAACGACTGGGTTCAAGTTCTGTCTTTGACACATACTAACTCTGTGGCCTTGGGCAAAGTATTTATCCTTCAGCTACCCCAGAGAACTCTCCAAGATTTTAAATTACAAAATTGTCAGTGTGCTTCAGTATAGGAGATTTTGACACTCAAAGTTTCCAACACAGAGAAAATCACAGCTCAAGGCCAAAGAAATATAAATAAATAATGAAAGCAATCAAATATCTAAAATATCTTTTTAAAGACATTGGTAAATGACTGAATAAATAGATCAATAAAGAACAAAAACAGCAACAACAATATTAGCTCACATTTATATAGCACTTCGGGATTTTCAAAAGCACTTTGCAAATCTTATTTTAAGCTCACAACCACCCAGGGATGTAGGTGCTAACATTATTTTCTTTTTGTAAATGAAACCTCACACAGAGTGCTTAAATAATTTGCTCGGGGTTATTCATCTAGTAAATGTCTAAAGTTGGATTTGAACTCAGGACTTCTTGACTATAGCTATAGCTGCATTTGCTACTTAGGAGCCCACATTCAAAGTAATTAGAATTATAGTTGGGCAGGAACAATGTTGGTTGGCAAAAATGGTGGAGTGGGCATTCCAGTGAGTGACATGATTTGAGCAAGGAAAGGGGAAGGAAGGGATGGGGTATGTTAGCTAGAGGCAAAGAGAGAAGCTTGGAATGTAGCTTAGGGCAAGATTATGGAGAATCTTGAATGCCATATTAAGGAATTTATACTTTAAATAATAGACAGCCTTTGAAGTTTTGGGGGAGAGAATGACATAATCAAAGTTACGTGTATCATCGAAACTCAGAATTTAGCAGCAGAAGCATGTATATCTCAGGAGATATCAGAATTTTCTGTATAGTCTATAAAGAGTTCATTTTATAGCCTGGCAGTCCCATTTCTGACAATCCTGGCTGTGTGACCCTAGACCTATCTTTGCTCTAGGCAGTTCTCTAAGACTGATTGATTGATGGTGGGCCTTCTTAATCAAAGAGGACAATAGAGTCACATACACATTATGTTTATTGGGGTGAGGGGAGTGTTTACAAAGACATCTTTCTCATTGCCTCTTCTAGGGAGTTTGCTCACTTGGAAGTTCCCCATACCAATAAAATCACAAGTCCACTCTTATTCTTTAATTTTTAATGAAAATTTAAAAATGTACATTTTAATTACATAAAATAATGTTACCTTATTTTAAATTGCTCCACCCTGGGTTCTAATCTCTTTCTATAATCTACGTCATGGACAATCCTCTTAGCAAACTGAATCATGATTCAACTGGATCAAAATCTAACAGGAATTCTGCTGTTTAGTATTCAAGGTTATCCAGAAAGGGTGGGACTGCTTAACCGGGGCTTGAATCTGATATCAGCATCAAGTTCACAGAAAATATCAACAGTGTGAAATAAAAGGCACTAAGATTAGGCAAGTGGAGTATTGTCTGAAGTTTCTCTCCTGCATATATCTATTTGCTCAAAAGTCTCCCCATTTTTCTAGTCGTTGGTATACTCTGATGCTAGAATTCCAAGTCTAACCCGCACCACTGCCACAAGGCTTTTCCTCCTTATCCTTTAAACATGAGCATGAACTGATGGAGAAGCATCCAAAGAATACTCAGTCTCTTAGCTAATGAGATGGATTTCTAGATAAATTAGAGCTCATCTAATACAGTCTAATAGGGTGGCCTCTTACCTCATAAGAGCCAAAAGATTCCATGCTAACTTCCAAATTAAACAAACACAATCATTCCCTGACATCAAGAGAATTTAAGTGACTTGTCTAAGATCATAGAGAAATAAAAAACCTGGCAGGATGTGAACTCAGGTCTTGGGATTTCATTTAAGTGACTTATCTAAGATCATAGAGAAATAAAAAGCCTGGCAGGATGTGAACTCAGGTCTTGGGATTTCACATGCAGCATTCTTTCTCCACTGAAATCATCTGGTGCTATCATATGATAAGAACCTACTCTTGCAATTCTTTGAGCATAGTCCTTGTACCCCTGAGATCCTTCCTGGAGGATCCATGAGATAAATACTATTTTCACTATAATATTAAAATGTTAGATGCCTATTAAAATTTTTTTCCAACTATATATCTGTATGAGGCCAAATTTTCTTCAACCAAAAGAGCACATTTCAAAAGACTGAATGCAGAAGCAGATCTGAGAGAGCAGTTGCCTTCTATAAATTTAGTCATACGAGCAGCTAGGTGGTGTAATGGATAGAGCACTAACCCTGGAGTCAGGAAGACCTGAGTTCAAATTTGACCTCAGACAATTAATAATTACCTAGTTGTGTGACCTTGGTCAAGTCACCTAACCCTATTGCCTTGCAACTCCCCCCAAAAAACAACAGACAAAAAAAGTGATTTGCAAAAATACATAAAATGAGGCCATTCTTCTCACCCATTTTGTGTTTTGGAAAATATTATCATTTTTCATTAAAATGTATTTTATACTAGCATATAATGAACTGAATATCATTTTTAAATAAATATTTTAAAATCTTAATGTTTTTAAATTTCTAATAGTATAGATTGATATACCTCATCTAAACAAAAGCTCTCAATAATGTTTAAGAGTGTAAGGATCCTGAAACCAAAAAGGTTGAAAAAAGCTTGCCAATCAACATTTGCCTTCTTGTATATACAATTGTAGGGTGTACAGAGATCCCTTACTCATTTTGACTTGTCCTTTGTGGAATATCTCAAACAAGCAAGGTAGAAAAATTTAATAGACATGGGGTCATTCAACTAAAGACTACATGACAAAGTGTACCCATAAGAGGGGTTTTAAACAATTTCAGTATCAGCTATTAGCAAAATTATGAAACAGGTAAAGTGTTTCTTTGATACCTAACATTTAGAGCACCTTCCCTCTAACCTGATGTCTCCAGACTCAATATTTTCTTCCTTTTCTATGTCTCAGTCGTATTCTTAGATGGTTTCGACTAAATGTAACTTATAAATTGTTAATTAAAAGCAGCTAAAGGTATGAACCATGAGAGAGGTGTTTGCCTTTCAAAGGGGAATCTTAATTATCAGCAGCTAGATGGTACAGTGGATAGATGACTGAAGTCATGAAGATTCATTTTTCTGATCTGGTCTCAGGCACTAAGATCACAATTAGATGTGTGATCCTGGACAAGTCAGTTTTTCATCTATAAAATGAGCTGAAGAAGAAAATGGCAATCACTCTGGTATCTTTGAAAGTAAAACCCTAGGGGTGGCTAGGTGGCGCAGTGGATAAAGCACCGGCCTTGGAGTCAGGAGTACCTGGGTTCAAATCTGGTCTCAGACACTTAATAATGACCTAGCTGTGTGGCCTTGGGCAAGCCACTTAACCCCATTTGCCTTGCAAAAACCTAAAAAAAGAAAGAAAGTAAAACCCTAAATGGGATCATGAAGAGCCAGAAATGCTTGAACAGCAACAAAACTTTACTATAGGGAAACAGAGACAGTGGTGTAAGAAGCAATTCCAATGGGGAGAATCTACCTCAACGTGTAGAAAATGTGGATCAAACATTACAAAGTTCTCTTACTCCAGATCCAGGGTTCTTCCCCTGCCCTAGACTATCTCCCCATTTTTTTTCGTTGTTGGTGTACTCTGATGCCAGGATTCCAAGTCTTGGAGCACTCTAACCCATACCTCTGCTGCAAATTTGCCCAGTATATATTCTTTTCTCAAGAATGATTTTGGGGCATTTCTCCTACTTCATAATCCACAACCTGTCATTACCACATCTAAACATTGGCCCATTCTCATCCTAAAAGTTTAAATCATTTTTATCATGGTGTAGATTTATATTGAATACTCAACCTTTTCTGGAAAAAAAGAAATTTTTATAGAAAAGGGGTGAATTCTTACCCATTCTGTCTTCCCCTGGTCTGCCAGAGGGTCCCGATGGACCAGGCAGACCCATTGACCCCTTTTCTCCATAAGGTCCTGGGAATCCTGGGTCCCCTGGAGGTCCTGTTTAAAAAACATGGAAAATAGATCATGTTTCACAAACAGAGTTAAAATGTTTAACCCTGAAATTTGTGCTGCTTTGTCATCTTTCCCAAGATGAAAATGGGATGGCTTAGTGCAAATCCACTTGTTTAAGGGAGAGTTTGAACTTTGGAAACTCAGAACTTCATTTATTACCTACATATCCACCTTTTGAAGACCACTTTCTTCATACTAATAGATGAACAGTCCAAGTGTGGCACAATTACACACAGATTATTAAAAGACCTAGGAGAAGGCTTCCAACCTGCTATTTAAATATCTTAAGGGAGAATTTATAAGAAAGCACAGAGAAGTTATACAGGATGAAAAAATATGATGGTCTTTGTATACATCATTGTCTGTAGTACCCTCCTCAGGTCTATTGAAATAAGGAATAACAGATATATTTACTTTGGCTGCTTCTCCTCAAGGCATAATAACCTTGGGGGAGCATAACATCAAGGCTACTTTTGTGTTGCAATGAATAAATGTAACAAATTAATTTATTTTTATATAATAATTGTCCAGGGCATGATAGGTCACTAGAAGTACTCAGTTATATCTCTCTCTGTAGGTAATTATAGGTTCAGGGTCATTTACATAGTTAGCCAAGACAGAGTCACAAGGTCAATGAGACAGATTCTTCTCCTGTCATATATTCCCAATGCCATTTATAGAGTAACTGAAGGCAGCACAAACCTTTGCATGAAACAGGTGGAGTTACCAAAACACCTGGTGGTCCTGGCTTCCCACGCTCTCCAGGATCTCCCTGAAATCATTCATTCATTCATTCACTTTTTTCCAAAATATTGATAATTTTCTCATTATAAGGGCTTTCAAATTAAAAAATAATGATAATAAAGATTATATGATAGCAAGAAAATAAATAGCCCCTGGTGGAATCTTAGAAATAACAACAATGCTTTCAAAACGTGGAATCCATAATTGCATCAGTTTGGGGAATTCCCAAGGAGTAAATTTCTTTCACTGATGCAAATTGATATCTCATTTGTGTTGTATAGTCTTAATGAGTTGCTTGGGGCATTGGGAGGCTGCGACTTGTCCAGAGTCACATAGCTAGTATGTGTCAAAGGCAGGATGTGAACCTGATTCTTCCTGAAACCCTGGCCAGCCCTCAGTCTACAATATCACTCTGCTTATCTACAACATCACCCTGCTGTACCCCTATTGGATGGGGGGGAACCATCTCAAAGGTTTAAGTTAGACTTACCTAGATGTTTTTAAACTTTCCCATTTGGTAAATTAGAAAGCCAGGGATTAATTATAACCTAATATCCCAGTACTAATACTTAACAATAACCTTATAGATTATTCATTGAGCAAGAAGACCTGGCCATAGATTGTCCTTGGGCAATAAAGGTCACCATATTCCTTTTATCTTAACCACTACAACTAAGCCTATGTTGGGGGGACTAAAGCAACCATATGATCCTTTCTAGGTTATCTATCACTAATTGTATGACCTTAGGCAAATTGCTTAAGGTCTCTAAGTCATAGCTTCCTCATCCTTCGAATGAATGAACTCCTATATTCTAAGCCAATGATTGAGCTCCACAATTTCTTCCAACTCTAAAATGCCATGTCATCTCCTTCATTTTAATTTTCAATTAGATAATTAAATTAGTCAGACAATATGTTTGACTTATTATGTATTGAGGTCTTTGCTAGGTGATAGGGAGAGTCAGAAAGAGAATACTTGGTGAGGCTGCCTGGATTAGGGAATAGAGAGCCTACCTCAGAGTCAGGAAGACCTGGGTTCAAGTCTTGCCTCTGACATATTGGCTGTGTGACTCTGGACAAGTCATTGAACGTCTCAGTGGCTCAGACAAGTCTCTAAGATTATAAGCTGCAGAATGGCTGTTAACCTATGTTGGTAGAAGAACATTTCTTCATCAGTAGCTCCTATACTTGAGAAATCACAGGTCTAGACCACAGAAATAAATAAAATCACCCTCACAAAATATTTGAAAGGAACATGTTTGACCCTTCAAGAAGAATATTTCTCTATCTTTAACAAAAGCCTTAAAAGAATGTTCTTTAAAATACATTATTAAATAAGGAAACCATTGTAAAAATCAAAACCCTTAAAAATATTGGTTCAAAACTACTGTTGAATGTGGTTGGAAAAAAATAAAATATTTAAAATAGGAAATAAATAAATAGTTAAATAAGGAAACCCATTTTACTTTTCAGAAATCGTATTTCTGAAATATTTCTAGACATGCATTCAAAAGCACTGTGGGAGTTAGAAAATTAAGAGTCTCAGCCCATTAGGAATCCTCATTATATTACCTTAGTGCCAGAAACTCCAAATTGCCCACGGACACCAATTGCTCCAGGTTCTCCCTAAAAACAACCACGGACAGGTCTTTGTAAAATCTGATTCAATGAGAGGACAGTTTGTTTAAATTCATGTCTGATGTCAGTGTGTGCTGCCCATTTTAATGAGTGTGTGATATCGTTTTGCAATTTGAGGTTATAGTTTCCATTGATTTGATAGCGCTAGCATTTCTATCTATAAACAGAACATGCATATCACACACGGAAATGTCCTCTTTCCTAATTACATGTACATTTCTTTTGTGGCACAATTTTGATCTGCAAGTATATCCAGGAAGTCATACATTGGAAAAAAGATTGAATTCCATTTTGCATAAATTGTTTGCTATTTTGATGTTTTTACCTTTACTCCTGGAAAACCTGGAAGTCCATGGGAACCAGGGCCACCCTTGGAGATTCAAACACACACATAGGCACACATGTATACATACACACAAAAAATAAGCAGAAATGTGAGTGAACCAGTTATCTTTCCTTGCTTCATGATAGTTGTGAATATTAGGATTTCATCTATGTAGCTATGTTTGCCAAGGTAGCCTGAAAGAAAGGTACTAATAAATATAAAACTGATTCTGTTTCTGTATATCATTTTTGTTGGACTCCAATTAAACTACTCTCAATAATCACCCAAATGTCAGTCTTTTATACTGGATGCCATTATTCAGAGCACCCCAACTGTGTATTCCACTTGATTTTTGTCAATTTAATAATAATTACACTCAAGTATCTTGGAAACAGATGCCTTATAATTTGCTCTGAAAGAGTCTGGCATCATTTAGGGAGAGGCAATGCAAGTCACCATGGCACTCAGGCCTCATTAAGCTCCCTCCTTAAATCTAGAGTAAAGGGACAATCCAATTCCTATGCCAACTGAAGCTTGGCCTTGGTGTTGACAGTATCAATGGAGGTGCTAATTAGTAAAACTGGTGCGTTGATCTTTTTGGCTTTCTGCCTCAGTTTTTTCTAGCTGGTCCCCTAAGATTGACATTTCATTTTACCCGAAAAGCTTTAAGTAACAATTCAAAGTATTGTTAGGTTGGCACCAAAGTGGTCAGAAAATGACCAGTAATCCCCAGTATTTTTTTTAATCATTTACTCTTCTTTGTCTTATTTTAAGTATAAACATTAGAACTAATTTTCCAGTAAATGTTGAGTATCTTTCAACTTTTCTTATCAAAGCACTATTTTCTGTATTTTCCTAAACATTCCTTATAATTAGCCTAAAATCTTCTATAAAATATGAAAAAGAAATACTACATAGATAGATTAGGAAGATTAAAAAATTTATGCTGACCCATCAGGAAGGGTTAGAAAGAGAAATTCCATTTAAATACAGATAATATAAATATTTGAGACTCTATCTGCCAAGATAAACTCAGGAACTACATGAACACAATGCCAAAATATTTTTCATGCAAATAAAGATAGATCTAAACAAGTGGAGAAATATAAATTGCTCATTGATAGTCTGAGTCAATATAATAAAAATGACAACTCTACCTAAATTATTTATTCTGTGCCATGTCAATCAAACTGCTCAAAATTGTATTATAGAGCAAGAAAAAATAATAACAAAATTCATCTGGAAGAATAAAAGATTAAGAATATTAAATGAATCAATGAAAAAAATGTGAATGAAGGCAGCCTAGCCTTATCAGATTTTCAACTATATTACCATGTGGTAATCATCAAAACAATCTGTACTGGCTAAGAAAGAGAGTGGTAAATCAGTGGAATAGAATATATATATATATATATATATATATATATATATATATATAATACACAATAGTAAATAATCATAGTAATTTGGTGTTTGATAAATCTAAAGATCCAAACCTTTAGGGTAAGAACTCACCATTTTAAAAATTGCTGAGAAAATTAGAAAGCAATTTTGCATTATGAGGCATAGATCACATCTGATTCTGTATACCAAGATAAGGTCAATATGGACAAATGTTTTAAATATAAGAAGTAATATAAATAAATTGGGGGCATGAGAAAAATTTATCTGTCAGATCTATGAATAAAAGAATAATTCATGATCAAATAATAGATAAAATGAATCACAGAAAACAAAATGGATATTTTTTATTACATGAAATTAAAAGGCATTTGTGCAAATAAAACTAATGCTGCCAAAATGAAAATGAAAACAGGATGCTGGGGGGGGGGAGGATTTTTGATAGACACTATTTTCTGGATGGCAGAATTCTGGATACCATTTTCTTTATGGATCCCAGGAAGTTTGTTGGATAAAGGTTTCATTTCTCAAATATATAGTGAATTCAACCAAATTTACAAAAATAAGAATCATTCCTCAGTTGATAAATGATCAAAAAATAAGAACAGGCAACTTTCAGAAGAAGAAATCAAAGATATCAATAGTCAAATGAAAAAAAAAATTCTCACAATCTCTACTGATTGGAGAAATGCAAATTAAGACAACTCTGATATCTGACCTTACCCTTATTAGATTGGCTAACATAACAAAAATGGAAAATGACAAATTCTGGAAGGAATATGAAATTCTTAGGACACCAATGCACTTTTGATGGAGCTGTGAACTAGTCCAGTCAGAGAACAGTTTGGAACAATGCCCAAAAGGGGTATAAAACTGTGAATATATTTGACCCAGCAATACCACTATTAGGTATGTAGCCAAATGAGATCAATGAAAAGGGAATTGGACCTATTTGTACAAAAATATTTATACCAGTTCTTTTTGTAGTAGCAAAAAAAAATGGAAATCAAAGGTATGCCCATCAATTGAGAAATGGCCAAATAAGCTGTAATATATGATTGTGATGGAAAACTATTGTGCTATAAGAAATGAAAAGCAGGGTAATTCCAGAAAAACCAAGAAGACCTATATAAACCTATGCAAAGTGGAGTTCATTGTACATACTGTGAATGAAGGCAGCCTGGCAGTATCAGATTTTGAAGTATAGTAACTACCATGTGGTAATCATCAAAACAATGATCCAAGATAATTCCAAAGGACCCATGATGAAAAAGACTATCCACCTCTAGAGAGAGAACTGGTGAACTCTGTTGAATCACACTTGTTTTAAACTTTATTTTTTCTTGGGGATTTTATCTGTTTTCTTTTGTTACATGTCTAATATGGAAATATGTGTTACATGACTTCACATGTATAATAAATATCAAATTGATTGTTTCTCAAAGGAAAAGGAGAGACAAGAGGGAAGAATTAGGAATTTAAAGTTTTTTTCAAATGAGTGTTAAAATTTTTTATATGTAATTGGGAAATATTTAATGAGAACAATAAAAAAAATCTTTAAAAATCATTAATTTTGAATAATTCTTACCCGAGGTCCTGGGAATCCAGAAATACCCTTTTCACCCTTCATCCCAATACCAGGCTCACCCTTTACGTGGTGACGTTTTGGAGATATACGTGAAACATAAAGATGAAGCATACAATTTTCAGGAATATATAAAAAAGAGACATGTCAGTGTTGACAAAAACAACATAAAGATGACTTAGACAATCACTAGAAAAATGAGAATCTATGTGATTATAGTAATCATTCAACTGTATAGTAGCATACTTACAATCATCATTACTATTTACATGTAAAGGAATGAGAAATAACAGAGTGAAAGAAAGATATCATGTAATTTTTTAAAAAGAGAGAGAGGAAAACCTACCTTGGCTCCATATGGTCCAGGGGGACCAATTATTCCAGGCATTCCTTTTATGCCCTAAAAAATTACAAAGGTTAAACTCTGACTTATTTTTATTCCTTAAAGATTGAATTTCAACTTATTTGACAAAATAAAATGCAACCTCCTTGGAGGAAGTTATTTCTCTATTTTCATGAATTTCCAATGCCTCAAGCCCTGTCTGGGATGAATTATGTACTTAATAAATGCTTATTAAATTGAATTGGACTAAATTGAACTTAAAAGGAGATTTATTCTTTTATCAATTCTGTTTTTTCTGTTTTTAAAAATAAAGAGCTTTATTTCAGACTGATTCATATATAGAATTCATAGGCTAATTACAAAAGAAGTAGGAACATTGACATTGGTACTATCTTTTAGAGATTATCCAGAACAAAATAATGTGGTCTGCCTAAACATGACAGTTGCTGGACAATCTAGATGTGGAGCCTCTGAGAATGGAGTGACCCTATTTGAAGAAAGGAATATAATTTAATGGGGGGCTTGAAAACAGCAACATATTTTGAAAATAACAGTTGCAACAGCAAATGGTGAATTTTTGCTGGTTTTTTCCCCTTAATATTCACAAAATGTGGACTAGACATTTTAACATAGCCCTGTGAAATGGAAACACTGTGAATAAAGTATTATAGGAAAGGTATTATAGTATCACATTCCCATTTATTTTGATGCTGTTATGTAGCAAAAGGAGTCTTAGATTTCAATATACATACTTTTTCTCCTTTAACAAGACATGAACCAGGAGGCCCCACCAGTAAGGTTGGTCCTGGAGCCCCTCGAAGACCAACTTCACCCTATAAAAATAAAATGATACCAAGACAATCAGAAGGTTTAGTATCCAGAGATGGCAGATTAATCTGTGAGTCATGGGACAACACTAAAATTTAGAATCATAGTTCATGGAATTAATTGGAAATAAGTATCAGAACAATTTATAATACAATTTTTAATAATTCACTTTAAATTCTGCTAATTCCATAGACAAAACTTAAAGATGATTACAAAACTTTTTCTTACTTATAGGGACATGCATTTGGAGATTACTTTCTGGTGATAGTGATGACCAAGGTGTTGCTTCAGCCACTCTCTCAATCTTTATCTCTCTCTCTTTTCTTTCCTCTCTCTGTCTCTGTCTCTGTCTTTCTGTCTCTCTGTCTCTTTCCCTCTCTCTTCTTGCTCTTTCCTCTCTCTCTCTCTCTCTCTCTCTCTCTCTCTCTCTCTCTCTCTCTCTCTCTCTCTCTCTCTCTCAGATCTATACTTGAACAGTGACTGGATAGCAAAATGGATGCTGCTCAGGTGCCTCCTGAATGCAAACTATTCTTACCGGATCTCCAACTTGGCCTTTGACTCCAACACCTGGATTACCCTAAAAGAAAGAAAAACAAGAAATTAACGTTTTCATAAAAATTTAAATGCAATTTTTTTACCTAATTATTTGGTTTATTGGAGTCTATTAAAAGTTTTTGAGATGCCCACCAGCAAGAAGGTTAAAGGGAACACAAATAGTTAGTTACACCTGTATATTGGTGTTCTATTCAGAAATTCCTTGGTTTATATATTCCTACCTGATCACCTGGTCTCCCAGGGCGACCTGGAGGTCCCTAAAAAGGCAACCACAAGCAGAAAACAAATCAGCTGCTCTAAATTCTAAGACATTCTTCCGTTTGTTCTCTTTATGTGATGACTTAAGCAGTCCCTTAATTTCAGTTCAATGATATAAAAATATAAATTTTTTTATTTTTGATACATGAAGACATAGCTTTCCAATAATGATGATGATGGTCTTGTATTCATCTGGTGACAATTTCTCTCACTCCCCACTATGCTCAACAATATTACTGTTAGCTAACAATAATAATTATAGTGCAAAAACAAGTCATATTTATATTATACTTTAAGGATTAAATATGCTTTTCTGTTTTACATCAACCCTTAGTGATCCATCCTCTGATGACAAATGGGAAAACTGAGGTTCTCAGAAGGTTAGTGACTGATCATGTGGCTCATAAGTGAAGGGGATAGATAGCACTTGAACCCATAGTACACTCAGTGTAGTATTCTATCACCACGTGCTAACTTTAATTTTTTTGATTGCTAGAGGGAATTTTTATACATTATTTCTTTTTCTTTTTTAATATTAACTAGAAAAACATTACCAAACATGAATATTGACAGTGACGTTCCATCTGACCAGAGCTGAAGTTATAGATAGTCACTGGGGTATAGATTTTGACAAAGAAATAAATTTCATTTTGAGAGAAAAAGAATATTATCAACAATAGTGTGATACTTACTCTAGAACCTGGTATCCCTGGAAATCCGATTTCACCCACTGATCCATTTGCCCCTCGGGGTCCCTGTGCATGAGATAAAACAACCCATTTGTTTACTCAAATCTCTATCATCACAAATCCTGCATACAGTCCTAGCAGATTTAAAAATTCTCTTTATCTCCTGAAAGCCTTATAGGCTTCATTTTCATCAGCAAGTGTGGAAATCTTTTGACTTCTAATCTCACTCAACCTCAGGATACAGGTCAGAAATTTACACGCTCAGGGTCTATATGCCCTTTCCTCAACTGAAACAATAGTTCTTGACCCATAAGTGTCCTCTTTGGATAAATTCTGTCTCTATATTTGGGAATTTTTAGAAAAAATAGATAGTCTTTTTTTAAAAAACAGTTTGGAATTACTTGTTTAAAACACTAACATGATGCCACATATTCAATTGCTACATGTTTAATATATTATAAAAATAACAATATTTACTTAATTTTTATCACTCTCCTTATTGCTGTGGACATCTCCCAGCAGGGAAATTCTCTTCACTGAAACAACCCAGCAACTCATATATAATATATACTATTAAAAAATTATACAAAGCACTGAGAAAAGGAGTAAAGTACTTGACCAAGTCACATATCTATGAGTATGAGACAAATCTTGAACCAAGGTCTTTCAAATATCAAAGATGACTCTATTGACTATGCTATGATGCTTCTATATCATTTCATATATTAAAAAATGTGTTAACACAGCTTTAGACCTGACTCTGGGGACCTGGACCATTATTGAATATCTTCGGCAAGCTAATACACACACACACACACACACACATACACACACCTGAGAGGGATATAGATATGTGTCTATATAATACACATACAAACATATGTGAATACATATGTATAGGTAAATATGAGAGATATTGTATATATGCAGTGTATGTACATATACATAAAAATGCAAATATATTCATATGTTGTGTGTATTATAAAGGGGATGGGACACACATCTATATCTATATCTGTATCTGTATCTATATCTATATCTCTGTATCTGTATCTATATCTATATCTATAGCATCTATATCTATCTATATCTATATCTATATCTATATCTATATCTATCTATCTATATCTATATCTATATCTATATCTATATCTATCTATCTATCTATATGAAATAGGGTTAGGGACAGGACATCTGTTTTTATGGTCTTGGAAACTTTTGGTGAAGAAACTACTTCTACCAATACCATTTGGTGCTTTCTCAGTCTAAGTGAAATCAAGTTTGAATAGCAATGGAGTCACTGAGCCATACAAAAAGATCCCTGCGGGTACATATTGAGTTAAAAAATATCACATATTAACAATATTAATGTTTTATTTCATTTTTGTTAAATATTTCCCAATGATATCATTTTTGGTTATTTTTTTGCAAGGCAACACAGCTAAGTATTAAATGTCTGAAGCTGGATCTAAACTCAGGTCTCCCTGACTCCAGAGTTGGTGCACTATTCAATGATGTCTTAATCTGATTTGGGGGGCCTTGCTCAGTGTATGTATATACAAATGGAACCCATGGATCACATATTTGACACTTCTGGCCTCTAACACTGAGAGTTTAACTTTACACATTGATCCTTGACTTACTGATGGTCATATAGCTAGTATGCATCAGAGAGAGGTGTTGAACCCAGATCTTGCTAGTTTTGAGTCTAGTTAACTCACACTTTCTTTCATAATTGAGAAATACTAGGATGTTGAAATGAAAGTTTATGTTTTTTTCAAATGAAAGGACTTTTTAGGTCATCTAGTTCAATTCCTTCAATTTATAAATGAAAGAATTGAGACACAGAAAAATTAAGAGACTTACCTATTGTCCCATAGATAACAAATGACAAAGCTGAGACTCAAAACCAGATCCAAATCTGTTTTTTTCCCAATTTCCCACTTACTTTTCCCAAATTCTCCCACTGCTTCTCAATATGGGGAAGGCAGGGAGAAAGAATTGTTTGTTCACATCAGACAATTTGCACACCTCAAACAATTTAATAGTCTAAAGAATCATTATTATCTCTTTGCAAATATGATTTAATATTTGTTTTAAGGTCACACTGAGTTACCTACACAAATGAATGATCAATGACAAAAGTCAAATCATCCTTCCCTGCCTAATAAAAGATTTACATAAATCTGAGAAAGTAAATTCTGTTAGGAAGCCATATCAAAAGCAGATCATTAGAAGAGCAACCTGGTCCTGCTTTCAACCTCATAATCATTTATAAATAAGAGGTACTATGAGGTTGCCCTATTTCAGGAAGTCAAGGTCAGAGTAAGAACAACACATCAGTCAATTCTTGATCATACTAATGGGGAACAGTAACAATATTTGGATAATTCAAAATAATGTAACAGAAATTCTTTTCTTTTTTTTAACCAGGATCAGCAATGTATTGTTGTGGGTTTTTTTTTTACTTATCCAGAAATTTTACTTTATATTTAAAATATGTTAAAATTATCCTAAATTCATTGAGGTCAAATGTCAAATGTTCACAGGGGACCAACCCAAGGTAAACTGATTGTCAAATCAAATTTAGCCCCTGATTAAAGTTTTGCTTTGGAAAAATCCAGCAAGCAGATAATTCCTAAGATGATAAAGAATTGACTTCACACTTTGATCAAGAAGGGCATGAAAACATAGACTCCATAGGAAAGACTTACAGGTAAGCCCGGAGGTCCTGGATCACCCCGATCTCCCTGTAATGAAGGAATCAATTCATTGGTAAAAATAAATAAAACTGATGGCACATTTTCTCGGAGTATAATGCTTCAAGACAATGTTGAAGGACTTTTGATGAAAAATGCTATTTTCAGAGAAAGGATGGATGAGTCTGAATGCAAACTGAAGCATACTTTTTCTTCAATTTATTTTTCTTGATTTTTTTGTCTGTTTTCTTTCACAACATTACTAATTTGAAAATATATTTTGCATTACTGCACATGTATAAAATCAAATAGCTTGTCTTTTCAATTTGAGGATCGACATGGAGAAAACTTGGAACTCAAAAAAAATTTTTTAATGAATGTTAAAAATTGTTTTATATGTAATTGGGAAAAGTGGACTATTAAAAAACGGATGGCAACAATAAACTGAGGAACATTATAGTGCAATACCTCAAAGATTCATGATTTTGTCAGTGTTGACACAGATCATAACCTAGATGATGGGCACATGCACAAAGATATGTATAGCACAAAGCCCCACCCTCATCAGAAAGGTCAGTTAAAAGAAGATCTGGAAAAGAACATGAGATTCTTATTTATGGACACATGAGGGAGTTGCTGAAATTTTTATTTATTTATTTATCCCTTAAATAATGAGCAGAAATCTCTTTGCACTGAAGCCTCGAAGTGTTATCCCTACTTTAGGATATTCTGTTCTTCCTCTAATTATACTCTCTCCCCAATCTCCCTACCTCCCCATACCCCTGATTTAATATAGAATCTTAGAAAGTTGCCTGAGGCTCCAAGAGGTTAAAAGACTTGCTTATAATTGTACAGCTATTAAGTTTTGGTGTGAAAATATGAACCTAGATCTCCAATTTTTAATCACTAAAACCTTTCTACCTTCAATTCTTCCCTTTGACTAGAAAGATAACTTGTGAGACTAGTACACATTTGGGATCAGATCAGTACATTTCTAAGCCCATGTTGAACTTATAGTTATTCTGTATCTACCCATATATGTTCCATCATATTCTGATGGAAGCTTTCTGAAGGCAGGGATGGTTTACCTTTTGTACTTGGATCTCTTAAGGTTTAGCAATTTGTTGATTGATTATCAATCATTCTGGACTGCTTTATTTTTTTATTTTTATTTTTATTTTTTGGGTTTTTGTAAGGCAATGGGTTAAGTGGCTTGCCCAAGGCCACACAGCTAGGTAATTATTAAGTGTCTGAGGTCACATTTGAACTCAGGTACTCCTGACTCCAGGGCCATTGTTCCACCTAGCTGTCCCAGCTGCTTTATTTTTTGATGTTAATATTGGCTTAATGTCAAGGTTCTTGAAAAATTTTAGGAGCATAAATTTCCCACTCTTGCACAATATCTTGCAAATAATAGATGCTTGATACATATTCATCAAACCGAATTAGTTTTTTTTATTTCTGAGTTTAAATACCAGTAAGATCATTTCCATAAATTAAAAGAAGATTCTCTCTGAAACTGTGAAATCTCATTTTATACCACTGACTTTTTAACAGATAAAATAAATTCTACAGTTTACTTTTAAAACTGCCCTTCTTATCTATGATACTTTCCAAACCTCTTTCTACTCTCTTCTGTTCATTTCTCAGGGAAGCTCTATACTCTTGTTGCCTTTGAACATAAAACCTTGCAGGCTTTCCATTTCTCTGGCCAGTCTCTGGTTCTGATGGGATGAAGCTTTGTATTGGTTCTAGCTTTGCTGGAGACCCATTTCCCATTGTCAATGGACTTCTAGATAACCTTTTCTGCAGTTCTAGGGTGAAAGAAAGCCACTGTAGCTTCTCATCAATTAAATTATCATTTGCAATTGCTTAAATACTTAAAAAGCCACATACACAAATGGCATATGAGTCATGCTAACTAACAGTCACTGTTCTGGTAGATAATTTTATAGCAATATTCTTGTACCTAAAGTGTAGAAGTATATCTTTATAATAATATGAAAATACCTCTATCTGCGCAGACATGTGTTAACACACAGTTGCTTGGTTTTGCCCCTACTTACTATTTCTGGTCTCCTTAGAACACGACAGCCTCAATTATCCAAGTATGGGAATTTATAATGACTTCATTAAATAATTAGAATTAATCACATGCATTATCACTTTTACAATTCAACTCCAGAATACTCACCGGGAGGCCTTTAATAGCATCTGAAATATACACTGAATTTCCTTTTTCTCCTTCTGGTCCTGGAAGACCCTGAAATTCAAATATTTGTTTAGGAAGAAAAGTACAACATTATTAGAATGCATTCTAATTCATGCTTATTATTATGTTGCTTTTGATGTTGAAGTTTTTTGGTCATATCTGACTCTTTGTGACCCCATTTGGAGTTTTCTTAGCAAAGATACAAAATAGTTTGCCATTTCCTTCTCCTCCTCATTTTACAGATGAGGAAACTGAGGCAAATAGACTTACGTGACTTGCCCAGGGTCACTAGTAAGTGTCCAAGGCCAGATTTGAACTTAGGAAGATGAGTCTTCTGGATTTCAGATTTGGAACTGCATCCACCATAGCTGCCCAGTTACTGTTGATTACTAAGGCCTAACTAGTATATCCAAGTTCAATGTTTCATTTGGCTTCTTTGTTCCCTAAGTTGTATCATTACTTTTAACTATATCCAGTGCTTCTGAAACATATAGTTGATATCTATCAGAAATTTGGATTAAATCCTAAAAGTTAATGAATAAAATAAAACACTAACTACTGATATTGATAGCTATAAATAAATTATCAAATAAACTGAATTGCATCTATTTCCAAATAATAAAATACATGGGCAGGAGTGGCCTCTCTATCATTGATCATGTAATAAACATGCCAGGAATGGAATAGGAATAGGAATAGATTTCAAGCTGGAAGGAGCTTTAATAAACTCTGAGTCCAAACCTCACATTCTACAGTTGAGGAAATCCAGACCCTTAATTATTAAGAGACAATATGCAGGGTCATCTAAATAGTAAGTTATCTAAGGGGAAGGGGGGATTTGAATTCAGTTCCCCCTAACTCCAAACTAAGAATTCTACAACATGCTCTGTGCACTTAGCATAGGACGGAATGGTAAAAAAAAATTATTCTTCCAATGCTGAATATCTATGCCTTGATCAAGTTGTGACCTCCATCTGTAAAATGAAGGGATTGAACCACAGGACCTCTTGGGTGCTGCCACAGTCTAGAACTATAGTCAATGCAGATGGTGTGGAGAAAGAAAAATTGAGAAGCTTTCCAATGAAGGGGTGAGTGGGAGTCTTGCTCTCTAAAAAGAAAACTCAGTTTTTATCATGAAAGCTATATTTGAGTTTTGTGCTTGACTTGGCTCTATTGAGGCCAGGGACAAAATCAAAAGTCAGCTATAGTTCTGAAGCAAGAAAGGCTTACTAGAAACAATCTAAGTCTATGATGATTTATCAGGGAGAGATGAAGATGCCACAAGAAATCATATTAAAAGACTGAAGTATCTCTGGTCTTTATAAGGAGGAAGGAGAAAATAAAAAAGAAGAAAGGTCAGGAAAAAATGAGTGAATTCCTTGGTAGACCTCTATTTAAGGCAAACCTTAGTCCTAAGAAGAAAGGGTTACAAAGGATGGGTCTTTGGTTCAAGCCCAAGATGTTTGAGGAAGAATAAGTTCATGGACAAACTGAGATCTTGGACTTTGCTGATAATAATCTAGTTTAATGACTCTTAGTGATCTCAATGAAAAGGGAGTTATTTGTGGCATGCTTAGGGTGATTGGTCCAGCAATTAAATGACTCATGGCTTTGGGTATTTTTTACTTTGGTAACTTTTAACCTGGAAATATTTATACTCATTAGAGGAGATAAAGGAGTCTTTCATCATTATCAGGAATTTTTTATTTAGTGATCACCTGAGGACATGCAGGTTAGGACAATGAGCCATATTCCATTGATTTAAAGATCATGAGATCAATGATGTCACCTCAATGCATAGGGATCATAGGATGCTAAAGTTGAAAGAGATCAGGGATATCATAAAATCCATTCCTCACATTTTACAAATCAGAAAACTGGACCCTAGAGAGACAAAAGGACTGGTCATAATCAGAGGTAAGCAGAAAGAAGGCCAGAATTTGATTGCAGGCGGTAGTATGGAGTAGTGGACATAGCAAAAACACTAGAGTCAGGAAGACCTGGGTTCATAGCCTATCTCAGATGCTTCCTAGCTCTACAACCCTGGACAAGTCATTTTACCTCTGCTGCCTCGATTTTCTCATCTGTGGAATGAAGGCATTGGACTCTATGGCATCCAGGGTCCAATGATGCTTTTTGATCCAATAATGTCAAAAATCAATTATCTTTGCACTATACCACATTAGCTCTTAACAAAGGTTGCTTGCTCAACTGTACCAATGCTGAAGGAAGTGTGTGGTATTAACATCATTCATGTTTCAAGAGATTTAAAAGAAATCAATTTTTTTTCTTTAAGTTTTAAAACTTTATTTAAGAAGATTCCTCTATGAAAATGTAGGGCAAACTTCTAGTCCCCACCTATACATGTCATAGAGTCCTTGATCATTTCTAGAATGAGAGAGAGAGAGAGAAAGAGAGAGAGAGAGAGAGAGAGAGAGAGAGAGAGAGAGAGAGAAGAAAGATAGATGATAAATAGTGGAGTAATTAGATAGATGGTAGATAAATATATTAGTAGATAGCTAGTTAGACAACTAGTTGATGTAGTTGTACATTTTATATACATATGTATTCAAATACATGCATTCATATACATATCTCTTTTACTTTTTAATCACTTTTCACTTCAAGGTTCCCAGAGTATATTTTATAAAAGTCAAGGACTTTCAAGTTGTAAACTAAAGTCTACAGAGCTGACAAATTACAGACTTGTATGCATATCTATCTGCTAAACTTAAAAGGTTTGCTCTTGGAGGGCATACTCATTCTAATGTCAAATGTAAGCAATGTCTTACAGCTGGACCTTCTGGTCCTGGCACTCCTCTCTCTCCTTGAAACCCTGGATCTCCTCTTGAACCATTGCAGCCATCAATCCCAGGTTTGCCTCTTGACCCTGGAGGTCCAGGATAGCCCTGTGGAAAAAAATAACATATATATATATATATATATATATATATATATATATATATATATATATATATATATATATATATGATATGTTTATAAATTGCAAATATATTCTTAGCATTTGAACAAAATAGTTCACATGACTGGGTACCCAAATAGGAAATTGTCCATTGTTCAGACATTCTCTCTTTTTTATTAGGTGTTGTTGTCAAATCATAACATCCTGCCATATCAAGTGATATAGTGATTTCTCATTTTTGAAAACATCATTTAACCTGTTTGAAAACCTAGGGATCCAAATGCATCATTTTCATTCTCCCAGCTATCACACTTCCTTTTTCAGTGTGTTAGCTAAAATTTGCAAGTCATTATATTTCTCCTCTACATATGGATATAAAGAAAAGTAAGGCATTGTCTTAGGTTTGGATTAAATCTGTAAGTATGACTTAAATGAATTTCATTTTTTTAAATGAGGATTTTTCAAAGATTACTTACAGGTATGCCATCCAAACCTGGGAAACCAGGCACTCCTGTTGGCCCCTAAAAATATCAGAAAGCACAATCAACATAAAGTATCCTCCATGATTAGAATATCAAGTTAATTTAATGAAATAATAAACCATGGGCTAAAAAAAGGTTTCATTGTATTATTTATTTGATTTTTAATACTAAGAAATATAATTTTTAATGCTTTTGTAATTAAAATGGCATTTAGATGACCAGGAGAAAATATTACATCTTAAATTTATAAAACAAGTTTAACCTTATCTCCTTTATCTCCTACTGGTCCAGGAAGTCCACTGTCACCTTTCATTCCTTTCTCTCCTGGCAATCCAATGGGTCCCGGAGGTCCTAAATCTCCAATAGGGCCTTGGGGTCCTAAAGGTCCAGGTTGGCCCTGAAAAGAAGAGAAGGTAGGGTTCTGAAGTAACTGGCTCTAATCTGAAGAAATGTTTCCCTGGACTGTTATCATTCTGCAAGAAATTGTAAGTAAAGGAATATTTTGACTTAATGGAAATACAAATGATACAGCACATGCAGAAGTCTCACAAGACCTTACTCTGCTTATTTTTTATAGTATTTATATATTTAGTTATAGGCTGATACTTCCTCTCTTCCTTCACTAAGTCCTGTAAAATTGATTCCTCAATTCCGAGACTATGGCAGCAAGACATAAACTCTGGAAAGTCCTACCAAAGCTGGAAAAGTTTAAAGTATTGGTCTGATAATAGATCCTTGTCATCCAAAGGATTTTCTAGATCTTTTGGGGAAGATTCATCTCCAAAAGTTTGACCACACACACACACACACACACATTAATATATTCATACATATACATACATACATATAGAAAACATTTACATGTGTATTATATTAAGGTACAAAAAGGGGTTACAAATTGTGGCAGTGGAGAAATCAAACATCCTTTAAGCATCAAATAAAATATTCCTTCTCTTTAGAATATCAAAGAACTAAAAGGAAAAGTTTCCTTCCCTATAACAAGTAAAGCAAAAGAAGAAAAATTGCCTGGATGAATCTTTTTAATTCAAATGGCACATAACTTTACAATTGGGGGAATGGGAGTGGGAGTGGGAAGAGGACAGTGTTTACTTTTCTTAACTTCCTTTGCCTGATTCTTCATTTAGATCAGATTCTGTTTCATACACTCAGAAGGACAAAAACCGCACTTATTATGTGTATGATCTTGGACAAGTCAATTCACTTTTCTAATTTAATGAGAATAGTAATACATCCCCTATAAAAATGAATGCTGAACTTGAAATTTTATATTCAGAACAGATACTTCAGTTAATTCTTCTGCCACATCTGAAATGAGCCAGAACTCTGGCATGGAAGAACGAGAAATCACAGAAGAAAGAAAAAAGATTCTCTGTGTCTTCTTTGACATGAGAGCACTGAATGCCACAACTATTGTGGTCTTATAGAGGAAGTGTACACTGAATAAAAGGGAAATGAAAAATCCTTTGTCAGACTTACTCTTATCATTGACTAAGAGTGTAAAGAGCAAAATTTCTGGTCATATATAAATCTGTGACACTCTGACTCTGTTTCCTTTTCAAATTTGGGGCATCCTTTTAAAGGGAGTTACTTTTCCTTCTTTCTATAAGTCCACAAAGGAAGCATTGAGAAGGTCAGCCAGTCAATAAGCAATTTTAAGTACGTACAATGTGCTGAGCACTGACCAATTATATCAAACTATTTCCCTCTTTTTGCCCTCATCAACCCAAACAAACAATAATATTCAATCAGAAAAACCATGAGCATTTAGAAATTTCAGGAGGAAAAAGTTTGTTTTTCCCTGCCTATTTATTTGATTTCAATGAATACCCCCAAAGATCTGATACCTCTAACAAGGGTGGTTTTGATAACCTTGGGCTTCTCTCCCAGTTCTTATAGCTCAATGGTGCTTTTAAAAACTGTTTTCTTTCCTACTGGAGATCTCTAACTAAATTTCCCAATTCCAATTTTGATCTTGTATGTATAAATTTTCCTCCTTTTTGAGCCAAATTTTCATCAAATAAAAATACATGGAAAATTGGCAAGATGAAGGTAGGCCTTTGTGAATATTAGAACTTGCTCAATAAATTAAAAATATATCTCAACAGGGCATGATGGCACATGCTTGTTATTTCTGTTAGAGGGAAAACTAAGATTGGTATTTGACATTGCAAGCTTTCTGTTATGGAGGGGCTAAAGTTGGCCGGTATCTAAACTAGGTCCAGTAATAATATGGCAAGTCCCCAGATGTGGGGTGGGGCTGGGGTTCTACCAGGTCCAAGGAGGAATGAATTCATCCAGGTTATAAATGAAGTGGATCAAAGCCTCTGTGCCTCAAGAACAAGAGTGGGAGGGGCTGCTACCTTTTCAGATTGGAGAAGACAGAGAAGAGCAACAGAACAACCATCTCTTCAAACCTAGTGTCTTAAAGGAAATTTGGGGGAAAAAAGCAAAAAAGTGGGTGGGGGCAGCTAGGTGGCACAGTGGATAGAGCACTGGCCCTGGAGTCAGCAGGACCTGAGTTCAAATTTTTTCTCAGATATTTGACATTTACTAGTTAAGTGATCCCGAACAACTGACTTAACCCCTTTGCCTCATGCAAAAAATAAATGAATGAATGAATGAATAAAAGATAAATAAGTGAAAATTAAAAATAAAGGAAATTTGTAGCATTCAATTATAGACATAGAGGTTAGAATATAATTGCATTCAAGAAGTGTAGTCTGGCATGGAGGATGGAGCACTGAACTTTGGGGAAAGGCCTGGATTCAAATCCTGATTATATATACTATATGATCATAATCAACTCCAAAGGACAGGGACTAATCAATCCTCAGGTTTTCATCAAGCACTTAGTACTTACCTATCACTGTGGGTGTATACTAAACACTGGAGAGTGCAAGAAAAAAAACAAATATTATCCCTTCTTTCAAAGAGCTTATAATTTAATGTGGGCAACAACATACACATCAATGTACATAATCTGAGAAGACAAAGAAGATGGAAGCCTTAGAGGAGAAAATACAGGAATCTGGAGGACACCAGGAAAGAAGAGGGCACTTGGGATTCTAAGAAAAAATGAGGAAAGAGCATGACAGGTATGGGAGAAGAGCTGGAAAAAAGCATAAAGACAAAAACTGGAGTCTCTTGTGTAAGGAATAGCAAGGAGATCAGTATGGTGAGACTACAGAAGGGAGTGACATGTGAACAGACTGGAAAGCAAGGAAGGAAGGAGGTTATAAGGCTTCTAATACCATCTACATGGAGTTTTGTCAAAAAAAATTGCTTTGTAAACCTTAAAAGGCTAAAGAAATGTGAGCTACATTTACAGAAATTAGGTCTTGCATTTCTTAATTTACTGTAAATACTGTAGAAAAAGAAATAGAAAATACCTATGAAAAATAATTCACTTACACTTAGTTACTCCTGACTACTAAGGAAAAACAAACTCCTTAATTTTTTTTCTTTAAATTCAAAAGACAGGAAATGTGGTACAGTTGCATTAAGAAAGACTTGGATTGGGGCAGCTAGGTGGTGCAGTGGATAGAGCACCAGCCCTGGAGTCAGGAGTACCTGAGTTCAAATCTTGTCTCAGACACTTAATAATTACCTAGCTGTGTGGCCTTGGGCAAGCCACATAACCCCATTTGCCTTGCAAAAAACTAAAAAAAAAAAGACTTGGATTGGAGACCTCAGACTTCAGCCTCCTGTTCTCAGATTTAGATAAATCTAATCATTAAAAAAAACAAGAAGGAAGTTAAGGAGGTAAACAGATTGTCAGAAAACCTAGATATGATAGACCTATGGAGGAAATTGAATGGGGATAGAAAGGAATACACTTTTTTTTTTCCTGCAGTACATGGCACTTACACAAAAATTGACCATGTACTAAGGCATAAAATCCTACTGATTAATTGCAGAAAGGCTTAACTAGTGAATACATCTTTCTCAGATCATAATGCAATAAAAATCATGTGCAATATTGGGCCAGGGAGATATAGACCCAGAACTAATTGGAAACTAAATAGCCTCATTTTAAAGAATGAGTGGATCAAGCAACAAATTATAGAATGAATAAATTATTTCATCCTAGATAATGACAATAATGAAACAACATACCAAACCTGTGGGATACAATTTGACAATCTAAGTGAAATGGATGAATATTTACAAAAATATAAGTTGCCCAAATCAGATGAAGAGGATATTAAAAACCTAAATAACCCCATCTCAGAAAAAGAAATTCAACAAGCCATTATTGAACTCCCTAAGAAAAAAATCTCCAGAGCCTGATGGATTCACAAGTGAATTCTATCAAATATTTAAGGAAAAATTGGTTCCAGTTCTATATAAATTCTTTGGGAAAATAGTTGAAGATGGAACTCTGCCTAACTCTTTCTATGATACCAATGTGGTACTGATACCTAAACCAGGAAGAGTTAAAACAGAAAGAAAACTATAGACCTATCTCCCTGATGAATATAGATACAAAAATCTTAAATATAATCTTAGCAAAACGATTACAAGTTATCACTAGGATAATACATTATGATCAAGTAGGATTTATCCCAGGAATGCAAAGTTGATTCAATTTTAGGAAAACTGTTAGTATAATTAATTATATCAATAACAAATCTAACAGAAATTATATGATCATATTAATAGATGCTGAAAAAGCTTTTGACAAAATACAACACCCATTCCTACTAAAAACACTAGAGAGTGTAGGAATAAATGAATTATTCCTCAGAATAATAAGCAGTATCTATCTGAAACCATCAGCAAACATTATATGCAACGGAGATAGGCTAGAGGCATTCCCAATAAGATTGGGGATGAAACAAGGATGCCCATTATCACTACTATTCAATATCGTATTAGAAATGTTAGCTTCAGCAATAAGAAAAGAAAAAGAAATTGAAGGAATTAGAATTAGGAAGGAAGAAACAAAACTTTTCACTCTTTGCAGATGACATGATGTTATATACCTAGAGAATCCCAAAAATTCACCTAAAAAACTACTAGAAATAATTAGCAACTTCAGCAAAGTAGCAGGATATAAAATAAACCCTCATCCTCAACATTTCTATATATGACTAACAAGATATAGCAGAAAGAGCTAGAAAGAGAAATCCCATTCAATGTAATCTCAGACAATATAAAATACCTGGGAGTCTATTTGCCAAGGCAGAATCAAAAACTTTTTGAAAACCATTACAAAGCACTTCTCACACAAATAAAATCATATTTAAATAACTGGGCAAACATGAACTGTTCATGGATAGGCCGAGCTAATATAATAAAAATGACAATTCTACCAAAACTAAACTACTTGTTTAGTGCCCTACCAATCAAAATTCCAAAAAAATTACTGTAATAAGTTAGAAAAAGTTATAAGCAAAGTTATATGGAAACATAAAAAGTCAAGAATTTCCAGGAATTCAATGAAAAAAGTACAAAAGAAGGTGGTTTAATCTTACAATCTGAAATTATATTATAAAGCATCAGCCATCAAAACTGTCTGGTATTGGCTTAGAAAAAGAGTGGTGGACCAGTGGAATAGACTACGTGCAATAGCAGGACATGATTATAGTAATCTGCTGTTTGATAAACTCAAAGAGTCCAGCTATTGGGATAAAAACTCTCTCTTCAATAAAAACTGTTGGGAAAGGGGCAGCTAGGTGGCGCAGTGGATAAAGCACCGGCCCTGGAGTCAGGAGTACCTGGGTTCAAATCTGGTCTCAGACACTTAATAATTACCTAGCTGTGTGGCCTTGGGCAAGCCACTTAACCCCATTTGCCTTGCAAAAACTAAAAAAAAAAACTGTTGGGAAAATTGGAAGTTAGTATGGAAGAAACTTAGATTAGACCAACACCTCATACCCTATAGCAAGATAAGATCAAAATGAATACAGGATTTAGACATAAAAAACAATATTATAAGCAAACTAGAAGATCAAGGACTAGTGTACTTGTCAGATCTATGGAAAGGGAAGCAGTTTATGACCAAGGAAGAGATGGAAAACATCATTAAAAACAAATTAGATAATTTTAATTACATTAAATTAAAAAACTTTTGCACAGACAAAACCACTGTAACCAAGATCAAAAGAAATGTAGTAAATTTGGAAACAATTTTTATAGCTAGTATTTCTGACAGAGGACTCATTTCTAAAATATACAGAGAACTGAGTCAAACTTAAAAAAAAAAACCAAGCCATTCCCCAATTGACAAATGGTCAAAGGATATGCAAAGGCAATTTACAGATGAGGAAATCAAAGCAATCCATAGCCATATGCAAAATTGCTCTAAATCGGTACTTATTAGAGAAATGCAAATTAAAACATCTCTGAGATACTACCTCACACCTCTCAGACTGGCCAATATGATCAGAAAGGACTATGATCAATGTTGGAAGGGATGTGGGAAATCTGGAACACTAATACATTGTTGGTGAAGCTGTAAACTCATCCATCCTTTCTGGAGAGCAATTTGGAATCATCTCCAAAGGGCAACAAAAATGTGCTTACCCTTTGACACAGCAATATCACTACTGGGCCTATACCCTGAAGAGATTATGAAAAAGGGTTAAAAACATCGCTTGTACAAAAATATTCATAGCAGCCCTGTTTGGGGGCCAAAGAAATGGAAAATGAGTGAATGTCCTTCAGTTGGGGAATGGCTTAACAAACTGTGGTATATGTATGTCGTGGAACACTATTGTTCTATTAGAAACCAGGAGGGATGGGAATTCAGGGAAGCCTGGAGGGATTTGCATGAACTGATGCTGAGTGAGAGGAGTAGAACCAGAAAAATATTGTACACCCTAACAGCAACATGGGGGTGATGATCAACCTTGATGAACTTGCTCATTCCATCAGTGCAACAACCAGGGACAATTTTGGGGTATCTGCAATGGAGAATAACCATCTGTATCCAGAGAAAGAATTGTGGACTTTGAACAAAGACCAAAGACTATTACCATCAAATTAGGAGGAAAAAAGTTATATTATTATTATGTAATTTTACTATCTCTTATACTCTATTTTCCTTCTTTAAAGATATGATTTCTCTCTCATCACATTCTTCTGAGATCAATGTATACCATGGAAACAATGTAAAGAGTAACAGAATGCCTTCTGTGGGGGGTGGTGGGAGGGAAGCAAGATTAGGGGAAAATTGGAAAGCTCAAAATAAATAAATTCTTTCTAAAGAGAAAAAATATAGCATATCTTGAGATAAATTTTTTATAACAAAAATAAATAAATGTCCCACTACAAAATAAAAGAAATCCTACCTTTCACCTAGGTATGATATTTTAGACTCTTAAATCTCTCTGTGCCCCAAGTAATGAACCTATGAATTGTAGAAAAATTGTGCATTGATAGAGAAAATTTCCTCATCCAGAATTCCCCATATTGATAAAAAATTCAAAAGTTAACTTTTTTTTGTTATGTGCTGTATGTCCTTTAGACAAATACCCAATTTATACCATGACTCCCCAAATTCCTGCTACGGAAATCGTATCCTTTGTATAAAACATTGAACTTTAGGATAACAGATCTAAAATTACAACCAAAAAGTAATACTTAAAATGTAATGAAAATTTAGACAGAAATGGTGCATTAATATTTTCTTAAATTTCTTCCTTAGAGGATTTCATTTTACATATTTAGTGCTTAATGAATGAGGGAAAAGGGGAGGGAGAAGAAGATAGGGGAAGAGAGAAAGAAAGGGAGTGAGGAAGAGGGAGAAAGAGAAGGTGAGGGAAAGGGAGAGGATGAGAGAGTGAGAAAGAGAGAGAGAAAAAAAAGGAGAGGAAGAAGAGAGAATAAAAGAGAGGGAGAGAGAAAGGAAAGGGCTGAGGAAGAGAGAGAGAGAGAGAGAGAAAGAATCATCTAGGGTCTTAATTTAAATTCAGTACAACAATAAACAGGTAGAATTTTTGCACAAAACTCCTGAAACTTGACCTTTTGAGGATCCAGGCAAACAATTATTACATAGAAAGTCAAAAGTTCCAACACCACTTTGGAAATTTGAATAATATGGTTCCAAGTAAAGTTCTCTACTTTTTCTCAGACTCCTACTTTCTCTACTAGAAGGTAAATTAGTAAGGAAGACAAATGGTAGGGGTGGCTAGGTGGCCCAGTGGATAGAGTACCAGCCCTGGAGTCAGGAGGACCTGAGTTCAGAATTGACCTCAGACATGTAATCATTACCTAGCTGTGTGACCTTGGGCAAGTCACTTAACCTCATTTTCTTAAATTTAAAAAATTTTTAAAAAGACAAATGGTAAAATAAATAAGTTGAGGGTTTGGGTACAATTTAATCATTTTCAATGAAGGTCCAGCATTGATGTCTCATTATAGAATGGAGTGGACCCTGGGTCTTTGAAGCATAGTTGCTGACACATGGCAGATGTTTAAGACATGCTTGTGCTGGCTTAGGTGAGCCCAGTGCAAGTTTGTTAGGTTTATCCTAAGGGGAAAATATCTGAGTGTGGACCAAGCAAGAAACCAGGCATCTGCTGTCCAAGAACCAGCTGACTAAGAAGATCTAGAGGTGGGGCAGCTCGGTGGCATAGTGGATAGTGCACTGGCCCTGGAGCCAGGAGGAGTTGATTTCAAATTGGGCCTCAAACACTAATAATTGCCTAGCTCTGTGACCTTGGGTAAGTCATTCTTAACCCCATTGCCTTAAATAAATAAAAAAAATTTTTAAAAAGATCTAGATTGTGCATCACCAGAGTTGGCCCTCAGAGCAAGAGGACCATCTGCAAAAAGAAAGAATATCATCTGCAACATTTTGCCAGAAAATCCTGTTGATTTTTTAAAAAATTTGAGCTAATTCTCATATACATCCTTCCCTCTTCAGCCTACTTGCCAGCCCTCGTATGGATCTCACAGTTATCCTTCCTCTATCAATAACTTCCACCCTCCTTGATTCCAACCTCTTCCCCTCCAATCTACCTTGCATACCTCACTGCAAAGTCAATCTTCCTTCGACATCACAAACATCTCATTGTTTTCCACCACCACCATCATCATCATCATCATCACAATATTAATATAATATTTGCTAGATCTCAGGCACTGTGCTAACTGCTTTATAAATCTTATTCCATTTGATCTTCACAACCCTAGAAGGTATTATTTATTAGTGTTCACATTTTACAGTTGAGGAAACTGAGGTGGAGAATTTATGTATTCCATATCTCCCTCTTCCCTATTGCATTAAGCCTAAATCCACTTCCAATTTTCGAAATTCTTCAGACAATGACTCCTCACTCCTAATGGACCTTATTTGCCACAGCTTCTGAACATACCCTTTCTGCTAAAGGTCTTGCCTTCATTTCCACTTTTGGGTATTTCCTGATGTTACTTCCTTCACTTGGAATTATCTGCTTTATTTTGCCTATCCACATTCTGCACACTTTCTTAGACCCAGATTAAGTCCTTCTACACACCTATAGCTTTCTTTAACCCCTTGAACCTTCATTAATTTTCATCACTCTCCCTTCCTACCTTCCTTCCTCCCTTCCTTCCTCCTTCCCTTCTTCCCTTTTTCTCCTCCTTCCTTTCTTCCTTATTTCCTTCCTTTCTTCCTTCCTTCCCTCTTTCTCTTTTTCTCTTTCCTTCTCTTCCTTCCTTTTATCCTGACCCCATCCCTAGCATTAATTCCTTCCTCCTTTCCTCCTCCCCAGCATTAATTCTTTCTTCCTTTCCTCTCTCTCATTCCCTTCTTCCCTTCCCTTCCCTCCCTTTCCTCTCTTCCTAGCCTCCCTCACTTCCTTCCTTCCCTCCTTTCCCCTTTCCTTCTGCTTTCCCCTTCCCCTTCCCCTTCCCCTTCCCCTTTTCATTCCCTTTCCCTTCCCCATTATTAGTGCAACAGTCACAGTTCCCCTCCTTCGACCTGCTTTGGTCCAGATGGCCCTTCCTTGGGTGCCCTGGTGGTCTCGTACCCAATCGACATAGCCCACAGAAGTTCAGAAATCTGGACTTTAAGAGATGAGCCAGGCTCTAGATCACCACATCACACCAGATCCCCTCATTGATTCTCCCTTCTGGCCAGCCATTACACTTGTGATCTATGCCACAAAACGGATCACTTAAAGGAGGTCCACTGCAGTGGGGAAAGAATGAGATTTGGAATGAGATGATTTTCTTTCCAATTCTAATTCACATCTGTGGGATTTTTGAACAAATCACTTTCTCTCTTGGGACTTTAGCTTGTCAAAGGAGGGCTAGATAATGGAATGCTTGTGACTTCTACCAGCTCTAAAGGCTGAGAGATCCTAGAGTATGCTGTCTTGTGTTGAATACTTTTTATTGTTACAGATAATGATGATGCTAATAATGATAGATATCAGCTCCTTAAGCATAGAGACTTACTTTTTTATATATATTTATATTCTCCACCACACCCACCATTACAGGTTCTTGAACATCATAGACTTACTATAAATATTAATTAACTGGTTAATTAATTGATTAAGAGATATCATTAAAAAAATCAGAATTCTTGGGGCTTTTGAAGGGTTTTTAAGGCTGCTTGGTTGTGACTAAGTCAGAGAGCCACTGGGTGTCACTGTTACTTCACCAAACAACAAAGAGGACTGCAATTTAGCAAGATTTGGAAAGTCAATTAACTTTTGAATATTCAGTCATTATTTATAGGTAAAGATCTATGTGAGGGACTGTGGTAATAAAAGGAACCAGGTCCAGCGGATCGAGTTCTGAATCTAGAGTCAGGAGGAACTGAATTCAAAATTGACCTTAGCTACTGAAGAGTTGCATTAATCTAAAAATGTTATTTAACTTCTGTCTGCTTCAATTCCCTCAACTGTAAAATGGAGTTAATGATAGCTCCTACCCCCCAGGATTGTTTTTGAGGATCAAATGAGATAATAATTATAAAGCATTTAATGTAGTGGTACAGTGGAAAGAGTGCCAGGCCTAGAATTAGGAAAACTCAGCTTTGTGAGTTCAAATGTAGACTCAAATACTTACTAGCTTTGTGATTCTGGGCAAGTCACTTCACCCTGTGACTCAGTTTCCTTATCCATAAAATGAGCTGAAGAACAGGGCAGTTAGTTGGTACAGAGGATAGAGGACCAATCCTGAAGTTCAAATCTGACCTCAGACCCTTAACAATTACCTAACTGTATGACCTTGGGTAAGTCATTTAACCCCATTGCCTCTCAAAAACTAAATAATAATAATAATAATAATAATAATGAGCTGGAAAAGGAAATGACAAAATATTCCAGTAATTTGTCAAGAAAGCCGAGTCAAAAAAATTGGATGACTGAGAATGACTTAACAGTAATAAAATTATTGATACTGTTATGAGTTCCCTTTAGAAATAAACCCAATCATTCATCCAGATGTAAAAATTTTTTAAAAGCACAAATTTTAAAATATAAAAGAAAGTACTATGTTAGTCCTCAAAGAATTTACAGTAAAATGAGAGAGACAAAATCAATCTTTGGAAAGTCCCCTTGATATACTTCCCTCCATCCCTGTACCTAAAAATCAAGATACTGACACTTGAACAACAATCACATGAGAAAACTCCATGGACTTTGGTGAATGCAGGTATTTGATACTATGGTTGTATCTTTGAGTACCTTATATTCAAGTACCCAAGAGTGAAGTCAATCACTCTTCTTTACATACCTATGACATACCTTATACATACCTTTACATATTTATAGTTATTGGCAGTCTATAAAGTCCATGAGATCAGAGACCACTGATATTGCAAACCTTTTCTTCTCCCCCAGCACCTTTTTCAGTTTTCCTACAAATACTGGTACTTGATGCATGTTTGTTTGGAGGGGGAGGGGGGAGGCAGATGAATTAATTGCATTTTGAAGGATAAAAATAAGTGTAAGGTTTGTTATCTGCTCTCCAAGGGCTTAGACTATAGTAGAATTGAATTTATAAAGGAACAAAATTAGACTGAATTTAAATAAGAAAAAAAACCTAAAAATGAGACCTTTACAAAAGTAGAATGTGCTGCTTGACCATTGTTAAAAATCTGGATGTCCAGGAATGATGACTTGGGGAGTGGCTGAGACTGGTGGATTGTATTAGCTCTGTTTCTGAGCTGTAGTGGGGCTAAAGCAATATGGCAAGCAATATATACCAATTTGGTGAGCCTCCCAGGCTTTGGAGGATCTCTTAGCTGTCTGAGGAGGGGAAAACTGGCCCAGGTGGGCATAATTGATAAGCCTTGGGGTTGTGCCCATGAGTGACACTGTATTGCCAGCCTGGGCAAGATATGGAGATCTATTCTCAAAAAAAGAAAATGAAAGGAGTTGAATGATTATTTATTAGAAATACTGTTAGATGTAATTTTTAATCAAGTAGAGTTGAATTAGACTGCCTCTAAGGGCCTTATTTTGTTAAGAATTAGGTCTGAGATTCAGTGATATCAATCCTACATTGGTTGAGTGACTATGAGATGAAGACAGATTGGCTCATTCTTCTTTGGCTAGAAATCCCCACTGGTCACTAAAGTGAGATGTGAAAGTCTGTAATCTAGCCTACATCCCAGCTCCTGAGTAAACTGTATGTGGAACACATTTGACTTCGGTTCAAAGGTCCAGTTTCTATTCACTAGGCCATTAATCCTAGCCAAAAAATGAATTTCCCATTAAAGAGAGATTATTTACTTAACAAAAAGCTCAAGGTAGGTAGGGAAAGGATTTGAAGTAGTTCTCTTTCTATCCAGATACCCCCACACTCCTGCCATACTTACCTCCATTTTATCTTTACTAATTAAAAATATCTCCCATTTGCAGAGCATCACACCAGCAATAGAGAGAAAAAAATCTAGATAAAGTACAAGGTTTGCCCTCAAGGAGCTTATAGACTGGTAGGGAGATTAAATAGAATCACAATTATTGTAAGACATTGTTTTAGAAAGATATGTATCAGATTTCTAGGTGAATTACTGGGGAGAAAGCTAAAGGGAGTTACTTTTATGACGCAAGAAATGGACAGTTGAATGATTACCAATATCAGATTACTTGCTATCCTCTGGAGATGGGAGGGGAGAGTGGAAGGGAGAAAACTTCACAAAAATGAATGTTGAAAACTATCTTTAAATATAATTGAAAAACTAAATTTAAATTTAAGTTCAAATTCAAATTAAAAAAAGTATTGGGCAGTTGAATATCTCATCCTCTCCCTTGGTCTTAGCTAATGGTCTCTCAAGACTTTGCTAGAAGCTAACTGGTTAAGTTAATTGTTGCTAATTGTTCATTGTAATTGCTAATTTCAATTGTCAATTATTCTTTGCAGTTAATTATTAATAGTCAAGCAATGAAATCTATTTGCAAATCAAACAATTAAATAATGTCTATTGAGTATATACCCTGTACAGACCACATTGGAAGGGTCAGTACTATGAGTATCACATTTTGGTAAGGCCATTTCTAATTTGGAGAATGTCCACAGGAAGGTGACCACCATGGTGGGAAGAATATAAAATTCACACCATGTGAGAACTGGTTAAAGGAACTAGGGACATTTAGTCTGGAGGAGATAATGTAAAAGAGACTTTATAGCTGTCTTCAAGTATTTGAAGTACTGTCAGATGAAAGAGAAATTACTTATTCTCCTTGGACCCAAGGAATAGAACTAAGAAAAATGAATTGCTATCGAAGAAAGGAAGATTTAGTTTTGATATAAGAAAAAAACCTTCCAACAATTATTGTTCAGTTATGTCTGACTCTTCTCTATCCTATTTGGGGTTTTCTTGACAAAGACACTGGAGAGATTTGCCATTTCCTTCTCTAGTTTATTTTACAGAAGAGGAAATTGAGGCAAACAGGGTTTAAGTGATTTGCACAGGGGTACACAACTAGGAAGTGACTGAGAACAAATTTGAAGTCAGGAATATGAGTCTTCCTGACTCACGGCCCACTACTCTATCCTTTGTTCCATCTAACTGCCATTCTAATAATTAGTCAAAGAGGTCATCCTCTTATAGGAGGGATTTTTCCTCTACTTGAAAACTTTAAGAAAGATTTAGAATAAAGGGAATCCTTTGTCAGACACCAAGGGTCTAGATGTTTCTTATCCTCCCTACCTACAGTGAAATTTGGTAGTTATATGATTTTGTGATTCTCTCCTTGATCCTGTACTTACAGCCTTAATTCAGGTGAAATTCTAAACTCAGTCTATAGTCCAAAGCTATAGTGAGCATGATTCCCTCACCTCATATCCAGACATTAGGACTTCAGTACCCTACAACTCTATTTTACTTTATAATTTTGGAGAGGTTTTCTTTTTAAACAGATATGACCTTATTTAACCCTTCTAAAAAAATCCCATGAAAAACCATTATCTTATTATGTAATTTTACTATTTCACATTTTATTTTTCTTTCTTAAGGATTTGATTTCTCTGTCATCACATTGAACTGAGATCAATGTATACCATGGAAACAATGTAAAGACTACCAGAATGTCTTCTGTGGGGGATGGGGGGAGAGAAGCAAGAATGGGGGGAAAATTGTAAAACTCAAAATAAATAAAATCTTTCTAAAAAAAAATCCCATGACAGGGGCGGCTAGGTGGCGTAGTGGATAAAACACTGGCCTTGGAGTCAGGAGTACCTGGGTTCAAATCCGGTCTCAGACACTTAATAATTACCTAGCTGTGTGGCCTTGGGCAAGCCACTTAACCCCATTTGCCTTGCAAAAACCTAAAAAAAAAAATCCCATGAGTTAGGCAGAGCAAGTATTAAGATCTCCCTTTGGCTGATAAGGATACTGAGTTTAAGAGGTTGGTTCACTTCAGGTCATAAGACTAGCAAGTTATAGAACCAGGTCTAAGAGCCTGGGTTCCACATTGCCTTGCTTGTCTTTGTCCCCTTCTGAACTTCTTTCCGCTCTTTTCTGTGTATTTTTGGATCTGGTTCTCCTCCCATTACACACTTAAAGTAGCTTGATATGAGTTCAGAATGACCTACCTGGTTTGAGAGTAAATAATGAAAAGAGGTCAAGAAAGTCATGCCAAGCCACTAGGCTGTGGTACAGTAAAATTAACCCATGAAGACCTTCATTCTTACTCAGTGTCTACTATATGCAGGGTCCTATGGGGTACAAAGTTACAAAAACACAATCATTCCCTTCAAGGGTGTTTTTCCCAGGTCCTAACCCACTAATCTTTACTTAATTTTAGTTCTTAAACAGCCATTTACATTCCACACTGACATAGGGAAGTCAGACTTCAAAAGAGTAAATGAGATCTACCTCAAAGAATTGTCCAGAACTTTTTAGAACACACCTTCCTGTAAGAATGTGGAATATTTTTCTTGTTAGTATTCTAACCAAATTGAAACAACAGGGAGATTAATCCCCCCGCCCCAGTGGAATTTCAGAGCTTCAATCTCAGAAGCAATATTCATTAGATTTTTTTAAAAGAATTTTTAAAGAAAAAGATTACCAAAAAAGAAAAAGGAAAGAGGTTACATGCAGAGAACAGAATTTTTTTCCAAGATACTTCTCCCCATTTCTGGCCATTTTCCTCTTTTTCTTTCCCATGAATTTGTATTCTGAATCAAAACCTTCAAAATCTAGATGAACAAGGGACCCTTTAGGAAAATAACTAAGAGTGCTCAGCTAGAATGGATGTATAGTATGGAGTGAAATGTAAAAAAACATTGTGGCTTTACTGAAATTTGGGGGGTGGTTTTACATGAAATCATATTCCAAACTTCCTTCTTCATTGGGATGATGGAAGTAAAACTATTTCTGAGCCTGTTACATTAAGAAACTGGTTTTCTCTTTTCAGAAAATTTTCCTTCATATTCTCTGATTGCTAGATTAAAAACATGTGATTTGTTTTCAGGTATGAGACAGTTATACATATATATATTATAACTTGCCCTGCATAACAATTTTTTTCATATCAGAATAATGTGAAAAATAGGGAAATCAATATTTTTATTGCCCTTATCCAAATTTTAAATTTTCCTAGAAATCAAATTCATGGAAGGTTGCTGAAGTGTTCCCCCACTAGAATACAAGACTTTTGGAGGCAGGGATTGTTTTTCTATTTGTATTTATATTCCCTTATAAAGGGGAAAAACATATTTATATATGTATATGCATATATTCATACATGTGTGCATAAATGTATATGAATTTATAATCCTTTGTGGCAAGCCATCTAATGTTTGTTGACTTGTCTTAGAAGATGGGCACTGTGACGGATCGGATTATTTGGCTCTTCATGCCTACCTGCATAATGCCCTGATTACAATGGAAAATGGTCTTCAAGATGGCATGTATCCTCATTATTGAAAGTTATAATAAAAATGATCTAACTTCCAGTTCCCCAAATTCCCAGCCAGGAATTGAAGAATACCTGGTTATCAACTTTGTTGTTTCAAAATGCCACTTACTTTATCCAAGTTAACTGTTTGATCACTCACCCTAGATCCTTTTTCAGGAAAACACTGACAGATTGAACAATCTCGTCCTCCACAAGGTCCAGAGTACTTCTTTCCACCCTGAAAGTTAAAAAGAATATATTGTTTAGTAAGATAGTTTAATTTGGAATGAAAGGACATGAAACTATTTGAGCTAACTCATTGGAATTTGCTCAATTTTCCTTTTATCTTTCAGGTCTTAATACTGAATCAATCATACATACTGATCATCTAATGAAGATTTATTAATCACCTACATTGCCACACATTGCTAGGCACTGAGCATTCCAAGACAAAAACAAGGAATTCCTACTTCAAGGAATTTGTATTCAACTTAATTCAATATATATACTTATAAGTAAATGCAATTCACATAAAAAGAAAATATAATATTGGGGGGGGCTCTTTAGTAGGAGGGTGAATCAGGAAAAGAAATGTGGGAAATGATGCTTGGGCTGAACCAACTAGGAAAAAGGCAAGGGATTCTAAGAAGAGGGAATACATCCTATAACTGGAGGCTAGCTTATACGAAGGCACAGATGTGGAAATGAAATAATAATAACAGTAATAATAAATAGCAGCTACCATTTAAGCAATACTATAAGGTTTGCAAAATATTTTACAAATATCTCGTTTTATCTTCACAATAACCCTGGAAGGTAGGTGTTATTATCCTCATTTTATAAATGAGGAAAATGAATCAGCTAAAGGTTAAGTGACCTGCCCAGGGTCACACAATTGGTACCTATCTGAGGACAGATTTGAATATATATCTCCTGGACTCCAAGTCCATCAATCACTCCATTCACTGTGCCACCTAGTTTTGAAATATGGTGAAGAGGTGGTAATCCAGTTGGGCTGAAATGATGAAGTGATAATAATATTTAATAAAGTCTGAAGTCAAATTGTGATGGGCATGAAATATCAAAAAGAGAAGTTAGAATTTTATCCAACAGGTAATTGCTACTGGCATTTGCTAACTAGGAGAGTGATAAGTCAAACTTAGGACATGGGAAAATAATTTAGGCTTCTGTGTTAAAGGGGAGAGAAGAGAAAAAAGAGTGACTTGAGAAATGGAATAGAGTAATAGTACAGAAAAGAGAGAGAAGTAAGCAGAGTCCTAAGGACAGTTTAGGGCAAGGAAAGGTAGAAATAAAATGGAAAATATCACCATGGAAGACTCCTGAAGGCAACTTGTCACCACATGCATGATTGAGATCCATCTTACTTATAGATTGAATTATATAATAATATAAGGGATACATACTATGGTTTGAAAGGCATGTGAAAAATTCTTCCTGTTCTCAGTCTTCTTCAGAAACCTTTTCCCTGACTTCAAAACTAGTGGCTTACAACTGATGCCTCATTTCTATTGTATTACAAATTCAGTCCTTGGGCCTAAGACCTCCTGCATATCAAGATGCAAAGGCCACTCACAGAGACAAAAAATAATTACAAAAAAAAAGCAAAAAATAATGATAATTTAAATTAAATGTTTAAATTTATATTTGAATTTAAATGGTGAATAAGTTTATCACCATCTTTTCAATGTGGCAGATAACAAAAGATTTGATAATGTCAAGAAAGAAAGCCATAGCATTAGATTTGTGAATACTCAACAAAGTAAAAAGGAATTCTTACTAGCAATTTGACTTGTCCTCATTAGGGACAAACATTACCAAAGATTTTAACCTTAAGGAAAAACAAAATAGAATTAGGTTGAGACACATATTTTTAATTTAAGGGGCAATGGGGTTAAGTGACTTGCACAAGGTCACACAGCTGGGCAATTAATAAGTGTCTAAGGTCAAATATGAACTCAAGTCCTCCTGACTCCAGGGCTGGTGCTCTATCCACTGTGCCACCTAGCTGCCCCAAGGGAGACATTTATTGATAATTCTCTAAGTTGTAATCATCTACTTGTCTATATGGGGGGAGCAGGGCTAGCCAGAAAACTAGACACCAATCCCTTCCCCAAACCCCCCCACCCATGGCCATCTACCCTTGACTTAATAGCCTTGTCCATCTGGAGGTATGATCTGAAATGTAGGACCCCCAGCATAGGATGGGGGGGATGAAGGAGCAATGTGTGAAAAAAAGGTACAGGGAACACAGGAAGGGGTGTGTGAGGGTTTGGGGGAAGGAAGACATTCCAACAAAAGGAGAGTTTAAAAGACAGTCATCTCTTAGCACCTTGTTCATATGTTAATTGGCTTGATTACCAAGAGCTAGTTTGATATCTTTGATTGAACTTCTCCAAAATCCCTCTGTTCCCTAGTTTGATCAAAAGGAGGCATTATGAAATAGGGGAATTGCTAGTCCCTGTTAAAGAAATATGTTTAAAATTTATTCACTTTTTTTCTATAAAGATATGATGTAAAAACATGAACTATATGCTCAAACAAAAATAATATTCTTTCATCATAGGCCCAATATACTGTCACCACCAAGAGAAATAAATAGAACCTTTTCCCTTAGATTTTCATTGCTGTGTCCTAAACTCCTCCTCAATACTTTTCTTCCATTGTAAATTATCAGAATATCAAAACTCAGTCATCCATTAAGAATACAAGTCTTACCTTGAACCATTAAAAGTACAAGACTTAATTTGTTATTTTGAGAGGAATATCAAAGAAATCATGTGTGTGTGTGTGTGTGTGTGTGTGTGTGTGTGTGTGTGTGTGCAAATTACAAATAGATCTCAGAGTTCCAGAACTGAGCTCTGTCCAGCTACCTGGGTAGGCAAGTTCTCATTCTCAGGCCCTAAAGGAAGCAGGGTGACTTTGGTAACTACTTCTCCAGCCACAACTCTGGAGACACTTTTCTAAAGCAATGTTGCTCCATCAACTCCAGGCCTCATTTCCTTTCCACTCACCTACTTCCTCTGCCACATATGATACTCAGGGCAGTTAGGTGGTGAAATGGACAGATTGATTTGCCTGAAGTCATTAAAACTCATCTTCTGGGACACCTAGGTGGAGCAGTGGATAGAGCACTGGCCCTGGAGTCAGTAGAACCTGAGCTCAAATCTGGCCTCAAACATTTAAAATTAACTAGCTGGGTGATCTTGGGTAATTCACTTAACCCCTCCATTGCCTTACCAAAAAAAAAAAAAAAAAAGATGAATCTTCCTGGGGTAGCTAGGTTTTGCCTTGCAAAATAAAAAAAAATACTCATCTTTCTGAATTCAAATGTGGCTACAGACTCCTACCGGCTGTGTGACCCTGGATCAGTCACTTAACCCTGCTTGCTTCAGTTTCTTCATCTGTAAATGAACTGGAGAAGGAAATGGTAAAACCATTCCAGTATCTTTGCCAAGAAAACTTCAAAATTTCTTTCAAAACATATTTCTTCTTTCATATCTAGATAGCTAACTCATCTGACCTACTCGCCATTTTTCTCTTTTCTGCTTACCCTCTTCCAAAGACAGCAGTTTACCAAATATACTTTTAAAAGCCAAAAACATTTAAATAAATTAGCTGACTAATAGTTCAAAGGAAATAAACATACTTTTGAAGAGGTGAGCTACTCAACTCAGAAGTCTGGTATTCCACATACTAGGGAGATGACTTGAATGTGGCAATAACAAAAAGGGTGGTGAGAAAACATTCTGAACACAAATTTCAGTACTTTAAATCATTCTATCTAAGGATCAATCCTTGCCTAATATTAGTGTAAAATGGGCTTCCTGACCTCTTTATTTTTTTAAGGTTCATGTTTTGAAACCTAAAGCTGTGCTAAAATATTGTGGGAAGAATTGGAAATGGGGGGGAAGAAGAAGAAGAAGTAAGAAAGAAGTCATAAAACCTAAGAAGATTCAAATTTTAATCCCTGTTCTAACTACCAACCTTTAAACTGTGATTTTTGTGCAAAGTGCTGCTCCTGTAACAATGGAAAGTAGCTGATTTGTCATCAAAGGCTCAGCTATTTTTTAAATGTGCTGTCTTGGGCAAATCATTTTACCTTAGTCATCCTCATTCAGTTTCCCTGAAAAAAATTCTCAACTAAGTGGCTGAGCTATCAGTTTGGATAAAGGAAACATTGAAGTTGACAAATAGGGGTGGGGATAGGATTGGATGATCTCTGAGGTCCCCCTTAGATCTATGACAATGATGCTATGATCTCTGTCCTTCAGTTTCCTCATCTATAATATAAAAATTTAAAACAGATTACCTCTAAATTTTCTTCTAGAAATACCATCCCATACTTCTGTCAATTGGCTATTACCAGCTTCCAATGGGTAGCCAGATGGCACTGGCCCTGGAGTCAGGAGGCCAGGAGTTCAAATCCAGCCTTAGACACTTGACTCTTACCATTTTTATGACTTGGGGCAAGTCATTTAACCCTGATTGCCCTGCATCCAGGGCCATCTCTGGTTGTCCTGATTCTTATCTGGTCACTAGCCCCAAATGGTTCTGGAGGAGAAAGTGAGGCTGGTGACATAGCCCAGCATCCCCTCACTCAAATCCAACTCATGAGCTTGTCATGGCATCATTCCCTGATATCATGGTCTTCTTCAAGCATGATGGTCAAACATCTATCCATTACCAGCTCCCAACAATGAAAATCATTCCTCCACCTGAATACACACATATGCATGTGTGTGTACATACATACATACATACAAATACATAGAAACATAAACAAATCTTTTTTTTTAAGACAATTGGGGTTAAGTGATTTGCCCATGGTCAAACAGCTAATAAGTATCTGAGGCCAGAGTTTTAGAGTAGGTATCAATCCACTGTACCATCTAGCTGCCCCAAATATCTCCAGTCTCAAAGTCACTACTCATATTTCTTTCAATGGAAAAAAAAAGTGGTTGAAGAAAATGAAAAAAATTCTATTTAAGTATTATTCAGTAAGGCTACATATTTAAACAAACTATATATTTAAAGATACTTAAGTGAAGATGTTTTCACAAATTAGATAATTTAAATAAAAATGTATTGAAAACTTCCCCAAAATGCCCTAAAATCCCAAGAAACTTGTTATCTACAAATGTAGAATCATTAAGTTCAAAGTCAGTAGAAACTTATGATAAGGGTTTTTTTTTTTTTTAATGTTTCTAACCAAACCATGACTGCAAACAAGTTTGTAGGTAATCTGAACACTTGGGTCATTTGAGGTTGGAATACCCATTACTAAGTGTTCGGTGAAATCTCTAACAGGACAATGGATACACATCCACATTGATCATACCGGAAAAAGTGTTTCTTTTTACTTCTATTCTCAATGAGAGATTTGTGGCAGATGATTCTTTTGTTACATTTCAAGGAAGTGGGCACTTAAAAGGGTGATAGTGCCTACTAAAGATAGGTGAACATGTTTGCAACAGTCTACAGAAACAAAAAAACAGATGATGATAGAATTGAGATTTAAAACTGTTTCAAGTGAAAATGTAAACTTATAGGTCTCCCAGGCCCACCACCTCATTGCATAGACTTGTATAAGGAAGCAGAATCAATATTCAAATACAGTTTCTCTGACTATAATCCTTAAATATTTTTCTTGCTTTATAAATGCCAAATAGAATACCATTGTAACAATAAAGTGAATTCTTAAGGAGAGATCTCTTCTTCTAAGTAGAATAATGTCTGGATGGATGGATTATATTTTTTGCTTTATCTGTTTACATGATTTCAATAGTTTGAATAGCTACCTATCAGTGTGGAAACTTCCTTAACAAATACTGTTTAGGAATTGGTTCATAGTTAATAGTTTTAGGGAATTTCTCAGGATCACTGAGAGGTGAGTAATTTGTCTAAGATCACATAGTCAGTAGGTATCAGAGACAATCTGTAAACTCATCTCTTCCTGTTTCCCAAGCCAAATTTCTAGCCACTGTACCACAATCCCTTTCATGGTATATATTTTAGAAATAACTAAGCTATTGAGTTAGGCAAATAAAGTTTTAAAAATATAAACAAAACTCATCTAGATTACAGTATAGTCTGATAGTCTCAAAGGCAAACATCTCAGAATCCTAGGTAAAGAATAGGGATGGTTCACTTAACCTGAAGTATTTAAAGATATAATTAGAGGCAATGAGATATGTATGACTTAAGATTCCATTTAAGTTCAAGTTTCCTCATCTGTAAAATGGGAAGAATATTTGTACAATTTACCTTTGTAAATAGTTGTGGAGAAAGCACTCAGTAAAACTCATAAAAGTCATTCCAAAAGTTACTAATTTGTCCCAAATTTGTATCATTCTTTTTTAAAATCTGACTTTTATACAATGTTTCTTGTCTTATTTTGCGACACCATTGGATGTCAGTATTTTCTATGACAATATAAGGGGAAACAGGATGAAGGAAATTTTGGTTGGAAAGTTACAGTCATTAGTTATAAAGGCATATGGGGCTGGGGTAGGGGGTGTGGGGAACAGAACAAGAGGTTTTATAAGCCCAAGAAATGAACTTGATTCATGAGACAGGAGAGGAAAAGGAAAACATTTAGCACTGGGGAAAATGGAATAAGAAGAAAAGTGGAATAAGAAGCAATATGGAGGGAATCATAGCACAGTCAGTATGTATAACATTTTAGAAATTCCCTTGCTCTTAGATCTGTTCTCTTTCAAATTACTTTCCCATTTTACAGATGAGACATAAGTATGAAAGATTAAATAACTTCCTCATAGTCCTATAACATTTGGTGGCAGAGTGGGAATAGGACCAAGGACCTCTATTTCCTATTTAAAAAATGTTTTCCCCTATATCACACTGCAAAGAGAAGAAAAGGAGTAAACTTCTATTTTGTTTTACTTTCTGAGTACTTTGTAAAATTAACAAAAATGTATATTATATATATATATAAAATCAAGAGGCAGAGAATAATCTCTAATCAGTGTACTTACCCCATAAACTTGTTGTATAGAAAAGAGAATAATTACAAGTGACCTAATAAAAAGAAAAATCCAGTTTAGTTTACATTGTTGATTCTGATGCAGAACAAAATAGAAATAAATAATAAAGCTGAGTTTATAGGAGCATCTCCTCATCTCTAATAGATTAATTGTCACTAAATGTTCAAGAAGGAGCAATTCTTAGAGCTGGCTCTTGGCCACTCACCACATCTATGACCTCTTCCATTTCTGCCTTGGGTTTATAGAATTTTGCCAGGTCTCACTGTAGACCATATAATATAAAGGATATGATTCCTATCCTCCACGATTGTGTTTGAAAAACTAGACAAATGAATGTGAAACAAGTGGGGTAGAATTGAACACAACAGCTAAAAAATTTAGCTAAAAGCTAAATTATATAGGTTCAACCCTTTAGTACTGCTCAAATAAAGAGGACTGATGTATCCAGAGAAAGCTTCAGAGGGAAGTGGAGGAATGGGTTGGGGGATAGCTTAGGTCAAGTTTTGAAAGCTAAATAAAAGAAAAATGGGATGACATTCCAGACAAGAGGGGGAAAAAAACCATAGTGCAAGAGTATGAATTGGAAGTTTGGGGGGAGGGAGAGAAGGAGGGAGAGAATGAGACTTGACTTGTTAGACAATGGGGAATTATTTTAAGTTTTTAGTAAGAGATTGATATGAAAAAAGAAGTTCATGCACCTGTACTTTAGCAAATATTACTGTGACATAAGAAAAGATGACTGAAGATTTCTAAGAAGGCACAGAAAGACTTATGAACTGACACAGAATGAAATCAGCAGAACCAAGAAACAAAAATACAATGATTAAGTAGGATAAACAGAAGGGGGAGGGGCAGCTAGAGCACCGGCCCTGGAGTCAGGAGTCCCTGAGTTCAAATTCGACCTCAGACACTTAATGATTACCTAGCTGTGTGGCCTTGGGCAAGCCACTTAACCCCATTGCCTAGCAACACCCCCCCCCAAAAAAAAAACAGAAGGGGAGAGGAGAGAAGAGAATCTGAATGTTCAAATGGAAGGAAAACTGCCCCTTTTCCTATTGGCAGAGGTGTATACTGTATAGTTGTGAGATATACCCTATATCAACAGGCATGTCATGCTTTGATTGCTTTTGCTGGACTGGGTTTTTTTAACCTTTAAAAAAACAAAGGCAAGGCTCACTGGATAGGAGTGGGAAGAAAAGATATATTGAAAATAGTGGTGATATAAAATAAATAAGAGCAATAAAACAAAAATGATTTCAAAATGACATACATTTATAAACCTTATATGGTTAAGAAAATGCTTTTACTCCCATAGTCTCCATTTCATCCCATAAAAACCTTTGAAATAGTCTAAGGATTTTAGATACGATGAAACTCAGCTGAAAGGGACCAGAGAAATCAACTAGTATGACCCCTTTGGTTCACAAATGAGTTAAGAGAGGTTCAGAATTTACCCCAAATTTCCAACACAGCAAAAGTCATCACTGGGATTTGAAACCATGCTATCTGATTGTTAGACCAAAGTGCTTAAGTAACTTATTCAAAGACTCTCCTCCTTTTTTTTCTGGCCAATCATATTTTCTCTCTTTCCTTCAAAGTCTTTTGTCTTGAATGAACATTCTTCCCCCCCCCCCCCAAAGCAATCACCTTGAGTTGATAAGCTCAATTTAAATCAATGAAGGCAAAGGAGAATTTAAAATATGTATCCATTTGAAATTCATGACTCATATATTGAAAAACTAGGGGTCTAATGGAGCAACATGATTTTCTGTCCTATGGGTTTTTTTTTATTTAGATGTATTCTTTATAGGGAGCTTTTTATCTTAAAATAAAGTCTTGTAATTTCACATCTGGTTCATTTGGAATAAATAGCAATTTACAAAAGGACTAAGCTGGCTTTGGCCTCTACCCACCATCAAATCAAAGCACAGACATAGGAGGTCTACAGAGAGAGGGTGATATCACACAGCTATGTGATTATTAAGTGTCTGAGGTCAGATTTGAACTGCAGTGCAGGGCCAGTGCTTTATCCCCTGCACTACCTAGCTGCTCCAAAGCTAGACAGTCTTTTGTTGTGCCTCTTGTGAATAGGATTTATTTCCTGATGTGGGAGCCCAAATTACTGACATTTAAAGTCCTGTCTAAGTTAGATTTACTTAGTTTTCTTTTTTAGGTTTTTTGCAAGGCAAATGGGGGTTAAGTAGCTTGCCCAAGGTCACACAGCTAGGTAATTATTAAGTGTCTGAGGCCAGATTTGATCTCAGGTACTCCTGACACCAGGGTGTGCTCTATCCACTGTGCCACCTAGCTGCCCCTACTTAGTTTTTTCAAAGGACCCCCTTATCCCTCTTCTCCAGCAAAAATTTTATGATTTATCTAATTTTCATAATTTTTTATAATTACTTAACTTTCACATTGTGCCATTGCATTTAATTGGTCAGGTTAGGCCTCACACCAGCATGATGATACGTATTGTGTTAACTACTTTATCTATGAAGGAAATGTCACATTGAGGAGATACACAAATTATTCTCCAGTCAGAGGAAATTATAGGTAGAATTGCAATTCCAACTCCAATTTTAACAAATGTAAAATACTTCAAAAAACTTAAAGGGTTTCACATATATATATATATGTGTGTGTATATATAATATACACACATACAAACATATATACATATAAATATACATACATGAATAATTCTTTATATATGCATGTATATATATATATATGGCAAGTGTTCATGTTATTATTATTTTTGTATTCCTTAGTGATTTTTGTCTCCTGAGTCAGGCTCCATTTTAACTGATGACCATATTGCTTTTAATTAATATTTCAAAGGGAAAAAAGGTCTGTCCAGGATTTAAAAGATAAAAAGCCTTTTCACCACAGTGTCAATAAAGTATTTGTAAGTTAACTTAATCTTATAGGATTCAGTTTTACAAAAGTAGAAAGAATGCAAGTTATCTCTATAATAATGCTCAAATTTCAGAGAATGCAACAAATGAACATAGATGGGCACAGGCATGATACTTACCAAGCACCCATTACAAATTGCTGAAGCCATCTGCAAGGACACTTCATTAATGCCATTCGCAACCAATTATTTCCCATTCAGGTCTTCAGTTTCCAGAAAGTTCCTTAGTCAGTTTTTCTTTCCATTGGCAAGACTCTTGTCTTTAAGAGATAACCTATCTTGTCCTGCTTTGAAATCTGTATATATTAAAAAGAAATTTTCCCTTGACTACAGTATACTTATTGATTGATTATTCATTATTTCATTATTAACATTATAATGAACAAAAGATCCTTCTGAGGACAGATTCAATACACAGCCTTTTTGAAGAATTACCTTATCATCTTTCTCTGGGATATTTAAATTGAATAAAAATTATTGGGAGAAATCACACTCATGCTTCTCTTTTTTAAAACGTGAACCCATCAAGTACCAGAACTAGAAAGAACTTCAGAGGTCTAGCCAACCTCTTCCCCCTACCCTATAGGTAGAACAACCTAGGCCTAGAGAAGTAAAATAACTTGCCTAAGGTTATGCAAATAATTCGTGATAGAGTATCTATAAAAATATATGTGGCTGTGTGACCTTGGGCAAGTTACTTAAGTGCCTTAAATGCCTTAAGTGACTCCATTGCCTTAAATAAGTTAAAAACAATTAAAAAATAAACTTAAAAAAGAAAAGTATATCTATATACATATATATATATAAAATGTGCATTTTGTGTGAATTATATATGTATATATACATGTGTTTATGTATTATATGTAGGGACATATATATATATATATGAATTTTGTATATGTGTGTGTATGTATATATATATGGGGGGGAGGTACAGAAAGAGAAAGGGATCAAAATATCACCCACACTAAGCCAGTGTTTTAGTTTGCCAACTTTTTTTTTGTGAAATTCTCCTCATCATTTTCTATTGCCTGGGAGTAATTTTCTTTCCCTTTGGAAAATTCAGTGAAACCCCACCATTCAGCAGGCATTCCTTAAATGCCTACCAAGTTCTAGGTACCCTTCTAGATGCTGGAGATACAGTGAAAGAAATCAAATAGTTCCAACCCTCAGAGAATTTACAGCCCATAGAGTATATACCAATGTATGCATATCAGGGCTTTTGACCAAACTCACAGGAGACTAACTGTATAGTTTTAGGAAGAAGTAAACTGTTATTTGTTCATTCTTGAAGAAGTCCAATGAAATCAGAAAGATGATGTCATTGTTACTACTGGAAAGTTAAGGTGATTTTGACCATCCAATTCACTTTCCCATCCCATCTTTGAAGAAATAAAGGATTTGCTGGTAGTCAATAGGAGAATTGCAAAAGTAAAGACTTGAGAACTGAGAAAGTAGAAGAAAATTGGGAGACAGGAGAGGCAGATATGGTTGTAGGCAGAAAGAGGCTACCCAAACCTAGAAGTGGGCAGCTGTTAAGTTCTAAGAGCATTTTAGAGAATGACAAGAATCTATAGCCCTAGAGTAGTAAGACTCAGCCAAAGGGAGCTGGGGTGGAGGACAGAGATACAGACAAAACAAGATAGAGTCAGAGAGAAAGAGACAGAAACAGAGACAAAGACAGCCACTGAGACAGACAGACAGAGAGACATAGATAGACAGAAACAAGAGACAGAGGAGAGAGACGGAGACAGAAGAGACAGAGAAAAAAAACAGACACAGAGAAAGATGTAGAAAGAAACACAGTGGGAGAAAGAGAAAGGCAGAGGGGAGAGAGACAGAGACAAAGGGAAGGAGAGGTTCAAACTGAACCTGAGGGCTTCTAGGCTGGTTGAGGACAATAGACTAAGTGGAAGAGAGGGATACTGATAGGATTGCTGGTGTTTGGGTAGATCAGGATGAGAAAAAGTCTCATGCAGAAGGTGGTACTTGAGTTAAATTTTAAAGGAAAATAGAGAGGTTCTTAGAGGAGGAGAGGAGGAGGAAATGCATCCCAAGCTTGAGATACAATCTGTGCAAAAAGCAGAGGCTGGAGATCAAGTAAGGCTAGTTTGGCTGGACTAATGACTACATAAAGGGGAATGATGTAAAATTAGCTGGAAAGATAAATTAAGGGACTTTATATTTTATTAGTCAAGGAAAAGTGTATATATGTATAGGTGCATATAAATACATACACACATACCTACATGCCTATATATTAAACACTACATATATACTATATATCTATACAAATATGTAAATATGTGGAAGTATGCTAAAAATTAAATTTAATGACTCATCCTTCAGTTTAAATGATTGAAAAAGGTAAACATTTAGAACCTTCGTCTCTCAAGATGAAAACTGAAACATGTTGATGAGAAGTTGCAAAAAAGCTATTTTTAAATTTCTGGATAAAATCATGGTAAACTAACTCAATGCTGTATTGACGAGAGACTAGTTTTCCAAATAAGTGGCAGAACAACATTCCAGGAGATAGTTTCCAAATGAACCTGACCAGAAATTAAGTTGTTTGGCAAACTTCTGTTGGGATCAGGTAGACAGATTACTGATCTTTTCCATCCACAGATATTTGACTATAAACATTTTTGGGTCTCAAATAGGATTAACAATTATGCTTGAAGTAAGAATCAATAATTTCATGTGAATTTAATATGTTGGAGGTGAAAAAGAAATATGTTAATCACTTCTTTGTTCACTGTCCTAAATGAAAAGCTGACATTGTATATTGAAAGAGAAATCGACTGCAGTTGACGGTTGTAATTTTTAAACAAAATGATATAATTGATGGTTAGTACTTTTTAAAATAGACATATGGTTCTAAATTTGAAAAAATGGAGTCCTATTTGTTATTGTTATTGTCTAATAGTCAACTATGATGTCTAATCATTGCTTTTGCCAGTCACACTGGGATATGGGATGTCTAAGAGTCTTAAATGAATGCAAGATTCTGAGCCTCAATTTCTTCATTTGTCAAATGTGGATGATAAGAACACCTCTCTCGTGAAGTCATTTTAAGAATCAGACAAGTTTATGTGTATTAGATACTTTGTAAACCATCAAGTGCTACACAAATATTAACTATATAGCACTTGCCACCTACTAGCTACGTGACCTTGGGCAAGTCACTTAACCTTGATTGCCCTGCATCCAGGGCTAACTCCAGTTGTCCTGATTCATATTTAGCTGCTAGACCCAGATGACTCTGGAGAAGAAAGTGAGGCTGGTGACAGCACACTATCCCCTCCCTCAAATCCAATTCATGTTCTTGTCATGGCATTCCCTCTGTGATGTCATGGTATTCTTTGAAAAATGAAGGACAGGGGGTGGCTAGGTGGTGCAGTGAACAGAGCATGGGCTCTGGAGTCAGGAGTACCTGGGTTCAAATGTGACCTCAGACACTTAATAATTACCTAGCCGTGTGGCTTGGGCAAGCCACTTAACCCCATTGCCTTGCAAAAACCTAAAAAAAAAAGGACAAACATTTTACTAGGAAAGGGGATTCAAATATTCTAAAAGAATCTTTAGTCAATGGAATATAGTTGGATTTAGACTAATTTTTCCCTATCTCTTGTAAGATTTAAATAAAATAATGTCTATAAAGTTCTTTGCAAGCCCTCCAGCACTATATTATCATGAGTTATTTTTATTATGTCATTATAATCCTGTTTGCCTAAGTTTTTCTCACCTGCAAAGTAGAGAATATTAGCACCTACTTCTCAGGGTTGTTGTGAGAATGAAATGAAATAATTGTAAAGCGTTTAGAAAACTTCCTGGCACATAATGAGCATAATATTAAGTTAGTTATTATTATGGTTGTTATTAACTATTATTCTAATGGGTGATTTGTTTCCCTTATACCTGATTGCCTGTCTCCTTAAACAGGCTCACTTTGCTCTTAGATCTCTGCAGTACACAGAATAATTGAGTTTGCAGTGGGTTGACTGTTGGTATTTCTCATAGGAGCAACTACTATAAAGGAGCAAAATCACCAATCAATAGTAATGGGTCTTTTCCCTACCAAAATAATATTAAGTGGCACTAATGATCCATTCAAGTACTGATCTTTTTTTTCCAATAATAATTTTTCACTTTCAAGAGGAAAATTTCCAGCTCGAGTAAATTGACTAAATGTTCCTTTCATTTTAATTTTCTTAGATTAGAACCATTTTAAGATAGCCCTTTGAAAAATTTTGTTCCCTTAGGAAATCTGAGAGGTGATCTGAATGCTTATTTGCAGCCCTCTGGTCCCTTTTCCATCCAAGTTAGCAGTTCTGGACTCAGTCTTGACCAAGAAACTTCATCTGGGAGACTGAGTCTATCAACAAGATAGCTGCTTTATGAGCTTTTGGAAATCTTATCACTTCCTGACCACCCAGGAATTTCCCCTCTTGCTTTTCAAAATCACATTTCACTGGTTTTGTTTTTTTTTGTTTATTTGTTTTTGTCTCTAGCTTCTTATGAGACTATAGCTTTCAGTCATTTTCATTGGGTCAATTTTCATGAACATCTCAGTGCTAACTGGATCAATCAAATAGCATGCATTTATTAATCATCTACTAAACTGTGCTAAGGATTTCCTTTTTCTAAGTCTATGTCATACTGTATATTTATAGAATATATAAGCAATAAATGTGGGGTACTTTTGTGAAAAACTCTACATCAGGGGGAATCATCAAAGGTTTCTGGTAGAAACTGGAGCTGAATCCCAAAGGTAACCAGAGATCCTAAAAGGAAGAGGCAAGGAGGGAGATCCAAACCACCAAGGCCAAGACTTAAAGACAGGAAACATTGTCTCTAGTGAAGAAAAGCAGAACTGCTTTTCATAGAGCACATGAGAAGGGAAGAAACATTTATTGTGCCTCCTATGTAGCATATACTTTACAAATATTTTCTCATTTCATTTATAAAAACTCTGGAAGTTAAGTGCTATTATTATTCCCCTTTAATAGATGAAGAAACTAAGGCAAACAGAAGTCAAGTAACTGCCTGAGATCATTCTAAGGTTGGATTTGAACTCTGGTCTTCCTGCCTCCAGAACCCAGCATTCCACACATTCAATGAACTAGATACCTGAGGGAGAAGGAAGCATAATATGTAAAAATAATGGAAATGTGAGAAGAGACTAGAATGTGAAGAAGTTTGAATACCAAAGACAGGAGTTTGCAGAGATAATAGGGAGCCAAAAAAGTTTCATAAGTGAGGGTATGAAACGTCAAGTTCAGACCTGTGCTTTAGGAAAATAACTTTGTTGGGCAAGTAGATAATGGATTGGAACATGGAAAGAAGACTGGAAGCAAGGAGGTCAGATAGAAGGTTTTTGTAGTTATTCAAACAAAAAAAATTACTAAGGCTTGAACTACCTGTAAGAGTAGAGAGAAAAGGATCTGTTCAAAAGAAGCTACAGAGACGGAAATGGCAAAATTTGGCAATTGATTGATTCCCTGGGGTTCAAGGATTACACTGAGGTTATGAACATAGGTGAATGGAAGGATGGGAGGTGTCCTTTCCAGGTATGTGGAAGTTTGGAAAAGGAGGAAAAGAGAAGGAGTTTTGTATTAGACATGAAGAATTTGGAATGCCTGTGGTATCCAACCAACAGCTCACGATTTGGAACTAGATTTAGAATTGGAAGGGATTTAACTTTGAGCATAGTACACCTTTTAGCAATTAACTTGTTTGGTCTTTTTAGAAAGGGTTTTAAAAGGTTGATTTTTTTTTAAATCAACACATTCCATAATCAAATCATTTTATCCTAATTTTTTAAACCTCCAATATTATAAAGGTCTGATGCAATTCATGGAAAAGTCAGGATTACTAGCATTACTTTGCTTTTCTTGGAGGTAACTAGGGGATTCGTGCACAGAGAGCTGGCCCTAGAGTCTGGAAGACCTGAATTCAAATCAGGTCCTAGATATTTAATAACTGTGTGACCCTGGAAAAGTGCCTTTATCTCTGTCTCAGTTTCCCATCTATAAAATGGGGACAACAATAGCAACTACTTCCAGGGGTTGTTATGAGGATTAAGTGATATTTGTAAAATATTTAAGATCTCATAGGTGATTAATAAATGCATATTCCCTTTCCTTCACCCTACCCCCAAAGCATATATAAAAATGTATGAAATGTTAACATCAAAAATAAAGTATGAATTAGTAAATAATGTAAAATTTATTTTCCAAAGTGCTTTTTAAGATGTATATATATATATATGAAATTCTTTTTCAATTATGTTAGTGTGTGTAAGTTTATACAAATTCCAAGACATTCATAATATAACACATTTTAGATCAGATTATAAAAGGCAGCATGGAAATCACTAAATTTGGAGTCATACATCCTGGGTTAAAATTCTACAACCATTTACTACTTGTGACTTGGGCCAGTTATTTTACCACTGAGGGGATTGGACCAGATGCCCTCTATGATTCTTTCCAGTTCAAAATCTATGATCCCATAATCTTATGAACTAAGATTCAAAGTGACTAATCCAATATCTCACCATTAGTAAATAGTAAAGCTAGGATCCAAACTCAGGTCCTTTGACTCCAAATTTAGTCCAATCATAGCTTGGACCTGAATATTCCCCATGTGCTTAATCTGTCTCTGGAATATTTCTCAAGTCCTCTGCATGATTAGCAGTTATACAGTACAATTTATACTATTTTTTCTTTGTTATTTCAAACATTATTTTTAATATTCATTAATTTTTTGAGTTTCTACTCCTAATTCTCTCCTTCCCACCTGCCCTTCTTCCACCTATCAATAAGGCAAGAAATATGATGTTATGAAATCATGTAAAAACATTTTTCCCATTAGTCACATTATAATCAAAAAGTGAAAAAATAGTGAAATAAATTTTTAACAGCAGAGAGAGAGAGAGAGAAAGAGAGAGAGAGAGAGAGAGAGAGAGAGAGAGAGAAAGAAATCCCATACTCTTTAGATGGTCTTTAGTACCCTTCAGTCAAGGCTGGATAATTGAGGTCAATTTTTTCCAAGGTGAAATGGAATGAAAGTCATAAGATCTGCGTTCTAACTGCCCTTCTTAACTATATGATGCCAAGATTACCATTAAAATTCTCCGAGCCTGAGTTTCTTCCTTTGTAAAATAGATCTGGGACTGCAGTGGATGATCTCTTGGGTTTTTTGCATCTCTAAATCTATGACCCTCTCTTTACTCCTCCTAGGTGACACACTATTCAATTATGGTCCTTCAGATATCATGGCATGGTGCTCTGTATTCATAGCTGTATAGCATCATCTAAAGAAGCATGAGATTGAAAATATATGTCTGTGCATAAGGGAGCAATTTAGAATGGAGGAAAGACTTGCTCTCATTTCCCAATTGCTGTTGTCTTAAGCCACTATGAAATTCACAGAAGAAGCAAATCAGCCAAAGATGTTAAAATAAATATTTATTTGCTTAATGTGAAGGTCATAAAGGAAGGTTTGTCTTACTTCAAGATACCTAAAGGTGTGGAGGAGGAGGTGTGATTAGAAAAGTGGACTGGAATACAACTGGATATATGGTGGGCTCCCAATCATCTGAGATAAAGATTCAACAGGATCTCTGCAGGGGAGGGGAGATTTGAAACTTAACCAGCAGCTCAGAGTCCAAACCTTCGAGTATGATGATTATGAGATATAAATAAATGGTCTGATAAACATGCAGGAGTTCATTTGAGGATCTAGTCCCTCCTCCCACCTTAGTGATGGGGCATCTGAGTTGACTCCATGCAAGCTCTGCTCAAGAAAAAGGCCAAGTGCACATATTTGACATGTGAACACCAATTAGCTAAGGAATTAGAAGATTCCTACCATAGGAAGTCCTTGGAAAGGTCAGGGTTGTGGGAGAAAGTAAGAGGAAGAGACATATCAAGAAAAGATAAGCCCAAATAATGAGGAAATTTGTCTGAATCCAGTCAACTAGTTCTTTTCCTGCCAATTCAATTCTGGACCCAATTCATTACCCCTCTATATAACCTTTCTATATATTCCATATCTCATCATCTGCATTATATATCCATGTGGATTTTCCCATGTGGATTATTAGTCTGAATACTCTTGAGCATTTTGATATCTCAAGATGAAGTCCAGTTTATTCTAGGGTCTTAATGAAAATGTGACATTACTATTATTTACAGACATGAGCATCTGAAGGATTTTACCATCTTCCATTTGGCTCATCACCTCTAACAAATCTCTATCTCAGTCAATCATAGATTCAGAGCTTCACGATAGCTCAGAAACCACCTCGTTCAGGTCTTCTTATCTCGTTTTACAAATGTGGAAACTAAGGCTGTCCCAGAGATGCTAAGTGACTTAGACTTGTCATATGAACAACAGTAACAGTCAAGATTTGTTTTTAGGAATTTTGTCTCAAAATCCAGGTATTATACCTTAATTGATAGTGATAATCAAAATTATCACTGTGGTCTATCTCTCAAGAAATTGTTTGCTCTTTCCATATATGGATATATACATATATATATATATGTGTGTGTGTGTGTGTGTGTGTGTGTGTGTGTGTGTGTATGCATGAATATACTATATGTGATTGTAGATATGTAGAGATATAAATGTATATAAAATATGGTATTAGAAAAAATCTTTTAAGATTTTACTTTGCTCCACTCAAATATTTTTAAAATCATCAACAAAGATAGTGAAAATTTGTCTTCATACCTTTCAGCCAATTCATTGTTTGGTATTTTTCCTCAATCAAAAAAATTGACAATGGATTTATCTATGACTTAAAATTTTGTGAACCTAAAGGGGTGGCTAGGTGGCACAGTGGATAGAGTACTGGCCCTGGAATCAGGAGTACCTGAGTTCAAATCCAGCTTCAGACACTGAATAATTACCCACCTGTGTGACCTTGGGAAAGTCACTTAACCCCATTACCTTGCCAAAAAAATATCTAGAAAAAAAAGATATGACCCTAAGAAAGAAGCAGGGAGGTGGAGTCAAGATGATGAAGTAAAGGTAGAAATGATCCCAAACAAATATTTCACACAAACAAGATTCAGATAGAAATGAGATTTAGGTGAAGGAGTATTTTTTAATCTAATAAGAAAGATTGGCCCTACCTACCTGAAGCATCTTCTTCCTTAAGGAGTTCTCTAACATCCCTATCTGACTGACAGACACTTTGCTTTTCAATTTTGCCATCTTAGGGAACCAGATGAAGCAAACACAGATGTAGGAGTATCTGGTCTGCATCATCCAAGTGTTTTCTTACGCAGGGTGTGCACAACTAGGGCATTTAGGGACACTGCTCCCTTTCTAGAATACCCAGACTCCAAATGGAATAGCTCCCTTTAGATGACAAAAGAATGTAGCAATAAAATAAAGCTAATCTGAATTTTCCAGAATAATAGTTCACTATCAATGCTGATATCAGACAAGCATTCCAGTATGGTGACTTCATAATACATTTTTTAGAGGAAGGGTTTCAGAGAAGAAAACCCCAAGTTCAAATTTAGTAGTGCCAAGATATATGGATAGTAATGTTTAGACTGAATTAAGGAAAAAAAGTAGAGCTTAAAATGTTCAATACTTTACCTTAGGGAAATTAATTTGTAGTAATTAATATAATATAAATATTAATTAATGCTTACATTTATTAATTGAGAAAACCGAGGATAGTAAGGATACAGAAAAACTTTCCACAAATGACTGCCTACTTATTGGCAAAGGTTGAACTCTGATGTTTCAGTTCCAAAGATGCTGGTCTTGCTTTTAATTTTGAATGAACTTTTTGTGATATATAGCCAAAATGGTTTCTGAAGGTGGGTAAAATTATATATAGCTATATCGTATATGCCTTATCTAATAGGTATCAATAGATTCCAAGAAAATGGAAATTTATTTCAAGAAAGATCATCCAAAAGTGTTCATTTCGTTTTGGTTTTGAGCAATTAGAAGTTTCTATAGAAGGCTTCCGAGTTAGAATCTCTGTTCTTGATGTATCAACAGAACAGACCAAAGGCTTCTTTTACTTAGAAGCAGCATGGGGAAAAGTGCTCATTTTGAAACAGGAGGACCTGGTTTGAATCCCTACTCTGCTATGAGACCGGGGATAAGGCATTCCCCTTGCCTGGTACCTGATTTTCTTCTCTGTAAGAGGAGAGATTTATGCTAGATAAATGTTAAGACAAAACTAAAGTCTAGTTCTTCTCTACAGGACTGCCCCTACTCCCCCCCCCCCACCAGAACACTTGGATACAATTCAGCTAGGTTAAGATAAAACTCAAGGACAACCTTGAAGGCGTAATGGAGAGATATGTATGAGAAGTGCTGAGTGAGGTTGTTCCTAGACTGGGGATATGTGAGAAGTGGTTCAAGAACTCAGAGATGGTGTCTCGGGGTATCCCTACCCCAAACCGCCTTCCTGAAGTAGAACTGCTTCAAGCCTTCAACCATCACCACCACTATTGGGAACTAGACTGTGTCTCTACCTCTGCCCTAGAAGCAGCTCCTGCTTCCAAGTATGTTCCAGGGACATGCAAGATTCAGTTTTCATGAAGGAATGTACTTGTTAAATGATAATCCACTATCAAACATTTAATATATTTTTACATTAGATCTCACAATGTTCGTGCCAGGGGTCATCAAAGTGGGTGTTCCATTAACAGAAGAAACTAAAATAAAGAAGGGGCAATGTTCATGGTGAAACTATGAGAATGGGCAGATTCCCCTGTATGTACTCTGGTCCTGTCAAAATGACCTTCAGATTATTCCTTCCACATGGTGTTCTGTCTGGGTCTATGATTTGGCACAGGCTGTTCTCCAGTCCTGGAATGACCTCCCTCCTCACCTCTGCCTCATCGAATCCCTGGAGCTCTCTCCTGCAGGAGTTTTTTCCTCCCCAGCTCTTAGTACATTCTCTTCTCTAGCCCTGAATTTATATTGTCTATAAGTATATTTGATATGTGCCTTTTTTGTAAATGTCGGTTCATTCAATAAAATATAGTTTAAAACATGTTATATTTTATTTAACATAACAATATGTAGGTGATGTAATATAAAATTATATATTACTATATCATATATGCCTTATATAATATATTGTAATAGATATCAATATATCACATATATAACATGTTATCAGTAATAAATTAATAATAATAGTTATATATAATATATTATAAAATGGGATAGAAAATATTTGTATAACATAATATATATTATAATATGTTATATATGATACATATATAACATTATTTATATAATCAAATATCTACTATAAGCTTTTCTCAATAAAATATAAGTTTATAATATAAGAAATATAATACAATGTAATATAAGAAATATAAAGTTGAGGGCAAAATTCATTTTTATCTTTGTTTGTCTAGTTTCTCATTCATAGCAGAAACTTGATGAATGTTGGTTGATTATATTGGCTACCATTAGGTGACTTTACAAAACAAATAAAATGGCACAATTAAACATTTTTGTTCTATTCCATTATAAATGAATATTTTTCCTATTTATAGATACAGTGGAAATAAAGTAGACCTTTTCTCCCTCTCCCCTCCCCCACCTCCAACTAAAGCTTTATTCTTCATGCATGCTCATGATGGGAGGGATTTAGAATAGCCTAAGCTCAGGTTCATTCTATCAGTTGTAAAGACTGTGACTCCAGGCCCAAGGACTGGCTGAATGTCCCTCTTCTTAAGGGTCTGACTAGTAGTCATGTGTAGAGAAGTTGATCATCATTGGTCAGAGAGGTATACATTTTTTAACCATAGAAATAATTAAAGTTTTTTTTTACCAAATGATTGTGAGCCTAATGTAATTTACCCACCCATGAAACTGTGTATTGCTGGATTCCTGGAATATTGAAATGGGGACCAAGGAAGCCTGGGTTTGAGAATCAGTTCTGCCAACTAATTAGCTGTGAACAAGTCACAAGGTCACTATTGGTTTTATAAAAATGACAATTAGGTAGTATATAAGATTCCTTCAAACATTAGCATTTTGCAATTGTCTGTTAATATTAAACATTTTTAAAAAGTAAGAAGCAAATGAAACTTTTTCAAAATTATCAAATTTAAGGGAATTTAAGTATCTTATTCCATTTACACATATTATATTATGTGCTAGAATCACAAGCAAATCTAAATAAATTTGGATCTAGTTAGCCATTGTGAATCCAATACAGTGGAAACTTGCATTTGCCATTCATAGTTTAAATGCACTTAATCAGCATTAGGATGAACTGTAATCCAGTGGGTGCTGGAAGCAGAGCCTAAGAATTCAATCCTTGAAGCCTGTGTAACCCCAACTCTCTTCACCCTTCTCTCTCAGTCCTTCATAATGAAGGCTAGATGACCTCCTGGGTCCTTTCTACCCCCTAAATCCATGATTCCATGATTCTCACATATAACAGTAACATAATAAATGTTCTCAATGATTATACCAAAGCATTATGGGATCTTGAAGTATTTCTGATTCAGAAAAAAATGTTTTATTTTAAACTCTGTATCTATGTGTGCATGTGGATGTGTGTGTGTGAGAGAGAGAGATTTCAATGCCAATGCCATTTCCACTAAGACAGATTGGCAATTTATATTTAACTCACAGTTTTATAGAGGTTCCTGAGTGCATTGAGAAGGTAAGGATCACACAATCCATGAATCAGAGACAGGACTGGAAATCAGATGCCGAGGCTCAGCCTCCATTCTAATCATTCTGATTCTCTACCTTACCATTATTTTGTTGGAGCATTTTTAGTCCTGTTGACTCTGCAACTCCTTTTAAGGTTTTCTTGGCAAAGACACTGGAGTGGTTTTCAATTTCCTTCTCATTTTACAGACGAGAAAAATTGAGGTAAACAGGATTAAGTGACTTGCCCAGGGTCACATAACTATGAGATCAGATTGGAACCCATGAAGGTAAGTAAGTCTTCCTGATTCCAAACCCAGTGCTCTTTCCACTGCACTACCTCACTATCCAATAGTAACATTTTAAAGTTTAATTATATTTTTACTTTACTTATTTGTATCTTTTCAAAATAAAATAGTCCCAACTATGCTAGAACAAGTAGTTTGTGATGTCATTAATTTATGATGTCATTTTCCCCACTGAATCTTAGATTTTATCCTAACACAACTAATACCTGTGAACAGTTAGACAGTACTTCCTTGGAATAATCTTCATAGTTAGATAACCACATTATTTTCTAATGGATGAAATGCTATTCTGTAGAGTCACACTGCTTTCAAAAGTATTATTTTACTAGTTTATAAAAGGAACTGGATTTCAAGGAGGACTTGTGTAGGTTTCATTTCTTTATAGTAAGCCCATCAGAGCCAATAGATTTGACTCTGATTTTGTAAAAGGAAAAAAAAGGGGGGATGGTTAAAAATTCCAATATATATTGAAGCATAAAAAGTGTCAAAAATATTTATTTACAAATAACAAATTTTCACTTTGTTATCTTTCTGCCATGTCACACTCAAATTAAGTATTTTCTGCTCTTTGCAAGGTAAAAAAAATTGTCACTTGATTCATCTACTTCTCCAAATTTACACAACCAAAAGAAAATAGAAAAATCAAAATTAGTAACATTTTGGTCACTCAACAATCCTATGGGAAAGATCGATATGATCTGAAGAGCTGAGGGGCAAAAGAGTATGAAAATATATTCCTTGTTTTCTAGTTTATGAGGAGGAGTCATTGTCTGATTAGAGAGATGCTGATTGCAGTTAGGAGTTGAGAGTGACAGGGTTACTTGTACATGATTGAAGCAGTCTTAAGAGCTACTGCTGCATAGTGCCTACATTCCACAAAGTGGAATTACCAACCTCTAGTATAATCTTAATGATTCATATTTTTATATTACAATCTTTTTCTTTTTAGGTTTTTGCAAGGCAATGGGGTTAAGTAACTTGCCCAAGGCCACACAGCTAGGTAATTATTAAGTGTCTGAGGCCAGATTTGAACTCAGGTACTCCTGACTCCAGGGCCCGTGATCTATCCACTGCACCACCTAGTCGCCCCTATAATACAATCTTAATGCTATAATGAAAGATTTCAATTATAAGTTATTTTTAATTTCTGGTCTCTCTGCAGTAAACAGAACTTACTTCTGCTCCAAATAAAATCGATCACAAAGTCAATTCTGATTCTTCCAAGTAACCCTACCTCTGGCAAAATCAAGTTTTAACCCAAATCTGGAAACCTTTCAGAATGCCTCATTCATAAAATCAAAGTCCATTCTGTGGGACTTTAAATTTTGTGTCCTCCCCCCCACAGGAAGTAACATCACCATACATTTTAATGGCAGCTAACTTAAGAGTATTAGAATACTATCCAATTTCTTGAAGAGAGCACCTGCTGTTCTATCTCATAGGAAAGGCAGGAAAAGTCACACTGGTGACTGTATCCCAAAATAAACTAAGAATGAGCACTTCTATGACAACTTTACTTCTGTGAGTTGTTTATAACATCCCTGGAGTGTTTTGATTTCCTGATAAAGGAGCTTGTGCTCAATTTTTGTTGTTCAGTTGTATCCAAATGTTCATTACCCTATTTGGGGTTTTCTTGGAAAAGATACTGAAGTGGTTTGTCATTCTTTTCTCCAGCTCATTACAAATGAGAAAAAGGAGACAGAGAATTAAGTAATTTTACAAGGGTCACACGGCTAATAAATGTCAAAGCTCAAATCTGGAGGGTGTTTTTTTCAAAATACATTTTCCTCATCTACCTTGATCCTAATGGAAAGCAAATAATGATGTCTTTCCCAAAGAAAATCGCCAGTCACATAGCTCTGACCTGACTCCAGATCCAAGGGCTCTATCCACGGTACCACCTGACTGACTTGATGTTCAATAGATGTCACATTTTCTCTAATTCCATAAGTGATGCTGACAAGGTCCCTATACCTGTCATAGAACTGCTTGAAATATGCCTGTAAGATGAGAGAAGCCCAAGTACAACTTACTTTATCCAGGCTCTGGGAAAATTTCAGATGCAATTAAGAAAAATGACTTGGTAAAACTCTAAGTTCAATGACATACTAAACTCCCTATTTAAACAGGATCTAGTACATGGTACTGCTTAATAAATCCTTGGTGACAGATTTATACAACATAGTCCATAAATGGATTATAGGGATTACCTAATATTCTGGTTATTATAGATGACTTGGACATTCACTAAAATGTTCTTGAAAAGCATTTGCACATTTTTTTTTCAAAATATATTTTCCTCATCTACCTTGATCCTAATGGAAAGCAAATAGTGATGTCTTTCCCAAAGAAAATTGCCAGCCACATACCTCTGACTTGATGCTGAAATTCAACTCTCGAGGAAGTTAACAAATAAAAACAGTCATCTGCAGACTCTTCCCACCTAAAGTTACAGGCATATTAATGGATACTGCAAATGCATCCAAAGCCTCAATTTGGCCCAACTCTTGTAGCAAGGTTGGAGATTTTGTTTTCCACCTAGCATTTCCGCAGATAAGATTCAGCATGAAAAGCCACCTCAAAGCTGCAGAGAAAGGGATGAGCTCTCTTTCCGTTTAGCTATTGGCATTTCAGTGCCAGGGCTCCGGAGAAGGCATGCCAAAAGGAGGTCAGAGGCTGAGCCAGCTCCGGATCCCTCTGCCAGGTCGGTAATTCTACCCCCCAAAGAAATCAACATACAAACCAGGGGGGCATCCAGTGGAAGACTGGCAGACTGGCACTAGAATCAAAAAGTCTCTGTCACTCCCTCTCCCCCCACCCCAGCCCCAGTGCATTACCCCAAGTGCTCCCGCGCCCTTAGGTGGCTTTTCGCCTTCACCATTTCCTCCACAGGTGTCCCCTCAGCTGCAGCGCCCCCAAACCCTGGAGCTTGCCAAGAGGCCTGGCATCTCCCTGGCTGGGAAAGCCCCAGCTCGTACCTCCAGCTGGTGCTGCCCGCTGCTCCCGGAGCTGCCCTGCCGCTTCCGCTGCCACAGCCTCAGGGATCCTGCGCATAGCTTCTACCACCACTTCGCCCCTAAACTGGGTGTGGATTTCCTGATCCCCTCAAAATCCGTTCGCGACAAGTTCCCTTCACCGGGGCTGGGGGGGATCAGGGGAGCTGAAAAGATGAGAAAGCCCAAACGGAGCACCAACTCGCAAAGGGTCAATGCGCCCGGGATCCCGGTGACCACTCCCTCCACCCCAACCGCCGCAGCCACCTCCTCCCCTAAAACGGCCCCCACCCCTGCCCAGAGGGTGGGAGCCTCGGAGTTTGGGCTGCCCAGAACCAGGGGACCATGACCTTCCCTGGGCCGTTAGCACCTGCCCGAATTCTGCTCCCTTGTGGTCCCCTGGAGGGCAGGGCAGGGCAGGGCAGGGCAGGGCTGCCCACCCATCCCGGGTAGGGGGAGAGCCCCGGGAAAGGCTGAGGGCGGGACCTGTGCTGCGCTTCTTCCCACCCAGGGAGGGTGCCCAAGGCCTCTGTAGGAATCCAGGAGGTGGGGAGAGGACTGGTCTGCGGGGTTGGGTCTCTGTCTGAGGGGGAGAGGGAGCGCTCAGTCCCCGCCCTGCACCATCAGCCCGACGTCTCCAGCCCGAGATCCCCCAAAGTGAGTGAAGAGCCAGGGCGGGGTGTGAAGGGATGGGGAGCGGAGCCTGAGAAGCGGCGAGAGGGTCCGCGGTCCTGGGGCGCTCAGCCATGGGCCCTGGGGTGCTGCCAGTGTTGCTGCTGACTAGGCTCCTGTTGCTGCTGCTCCTTGTGGCGGCTCCCACTGTGGGCAAGGTGAGTCAGGGGCTGCATAGTTACCCTCCCCACCCCCACCCCATCCCCATCGCCTCCCCGAGCCCTTCTGGCTCCCTTCCAAGGGCATCAACCCAGTTGGATGCGCCCGGTATCAGCTAGATTGGACTGGGGGGAGGACTGCAGGTCCTGCGGGTGGCTGCTCCTGTGTGGGAATGGAGCTGTCCAGCCTAGGGTCGTGGGGTGGGTGATGGAAGCAGAAGACCGCTGGTCGTGTAAGTAAGACGTTATGTGTTACCTGGTCAGAGGACCGAGGATTTATAAAGAAGCCAACAATGCTGTAAATAAATCTGGTGGGGAAGTTCCTCTTCCCTATATAGAAATAAAAAGGTCGGTTTTCTCAAATTCATTTGTAAAAAGAAAGTACTTGTGTGGATCAAAAATAAAGTTGTTTCGAAAAGCTCCAGTACTGAATTGAGTGTAAGTTGGCTCAGAGTTGGGAGTCAGCCTGACTTCGGGTCCCAGTTCTGCAAGGAATCCATTTTCCACAAACACTTGTGCAATCCTTTCAATGGGCCAGGTACTTAACCGAGACGGAAAAATGACAGTCCTCGCCCTCATGAAGTTTACAAGCTAATCAGAAGGACAGGACACATGCACAAGTATGCAAAACGGAGTCAAATGTGAGCGGGGCAAAGCATTTCAATTTTTACAAAGTGCTTTTCTCACTACCGCCCTCTGAGATGCGTGATAGGGTAGCCTCCTTTTACAGATGAAGAAACTGAGGTCTAAAGACGTGATGAGGCTTCTTGTCCATGTTCACCAACTAGTCAACTGAAGGTAGAAATAAAAATTCAATTCTGATTTCAAGTCCTAGAATCACATATTGTAGCAACACTGCATCAGATTCAGGCAAGGTGAGAGGAAAATTTGAGAAGGGTGAGAGAACTCTTCCAGCTGAGGTTTAATGGATGTCTTTCTGAGCTCACCAGAAGAAAAACGGGGGGGGGGGACCCTAGAAATTATAAATAAGGAATTAGGACATGTACCTTTCAGACATGAGCAACAGTCTTCATGAATGCACTGAGACGGGGTCAGTTAGTAGTCAAGGCTGATTGTAACATGGCCTCTAAAAGAAAGAACTGGAAAATAAGAGTGAAGGGGTATAAGAAGCTGATTATAGAGAGCCTCATTTCCTGCCATATAATAAGCACTTAATAATGTTTCTTCCATTTGTCTATCTGTCTTTGAAGTTCTGAACTTAGGTGGTAGCAAGTGAGTTGAGATGAGGTGATGAATATAGATTTGATAGCTATTATACATATTTTTAATATTTACTTCCTGTTCCAAATTCTCTCCGTTCCTCAGATTCATCTTCCTTTCATTAAGAAGGCAAGAAATAAGGTACTCATTATACATATGAAGTCATACAAAACATATTTCCATAGTAGCCATGTTACAAAAATAAAGCAAGAAAAATAAAGAAAATGAAAGAAAATATTCTCCAATTGGCACTCAGAGTCCATCATTTCTCTCTTTGTGGGTGGGTAACATTTTTTATAATGAGTCCTTGGGATTTATCTTGGATCAATGTATTGATCAGAATAGCTAAGTTTGTCTCAGCTAATAATCCTTACATTATTGCTTTTACTATATTCAATGGTCTTCTGGTTCTGCTCCCTTCACTTTGCATCAACACATATAAGTGTTCCCAGGTTTTTCTGGGATAGAGGTAGAAATCATTGAAAATTGCAACTGGTTGGGGGGGGAGGGGCAGAGCCAAGATGGCAACAAGAGAGAATCATCTCTTAGGCGCTGTCTCATAAAACTTATAAACTAAGAACTTTAACTAAATTTTCGAGAGACAGAATCCACAGAGGGACCCAGTGAGGCAGTTCTTCTACTCAAGCTAACCTGGAAAAGAGCAGAAAGGCTCTGCTTCCCAGGGTTGGAGGGACGGCCCACCAGAGGGGTGCCCCCCCCCAGAGCGAAAGAACTTCAGCCTCCTGGAGGCATCCCCAGGGCACTGGGAGCCACAGCTCACAGCAGTGGGGGAGTTTCCTGACCTATGCCCCGGGGAGCACCGGGCACAACTTGGGGGGACAGTGGGGGACCTCTGCCAGAGCAAGCACAAGAAGCCCAGCCCTCAGGGCACACAGTGAGCAGCATGGCCAGATTCATGAACAGGAAGTAGAAGTCCGTAAGCAGGAGCCCCCAGGGCATGAGTGCACTGAGCCAGGGGAGGGAGTGGAGAGAGACTGCCAGGCTCTGTCCTCTGTCCCTGGAACAGGATGCTAGGATTCTGACCACATTCAGATCCTGATCACAGTCTAGGCCCCCTCATAGAACAGCAGGGACGCCCTTCACCTCAGCCCCATGGCGGGGCGGGGCACTTATGGTCATTCACAGACCAAGAGGGAGGAGAGAGCCTCATACACTGAGATCCTTGTGGGAGTGTTCCAAAAGCTCAGGAAGCACCCCAAAACCAGGCTCAGGCCAAGAAAATGAGTAAGAGTAAAAAGAGAAACACCATTGAGAAATACTTTGCCTGTAAGCCCAAGAAGGATCGAAACACTCAGTCTGAAGATGAGGAAGCAAGCTTCTGCATCTAAAGACTCCAAGAAAAACAGAAATTGGGCTCAGGCTATGACAGAGCTCAAAAAAGACTTTGAAAATCAAATGAGGGAGATAGAAGAAAAAGTGGGAAAAGAAATGAGAGAGATGCAAGAAAAACATGAAAATGAAGTCAGCAGCTTAGTCAAGGAAATCCAAAAAAATGCTGAAGAAAATAGCACGCTAAAAACCAGCTTAAGTCAAATGGATAAAACAGTTCAAAAAGTTATTGAGGAGAAGAATGTTTTTAAAAAGCAGAATTGGCCAGATGGAAAAAGAAATAAGAAAGCTCTCTGAGGAAAACAAATCCTTCAGACAAAGAATAAAACTCAGGGAGATTGATGAATTTGTGAGAAATCAGGACTCAATACTTCAAAACCAAAAGAAAGGAAACAAATGTGAAACATCTCATTGAAAAAACAACTGATATGGAAAACAGATTTAGAAAAGATGATTTAAAAATTATTGAAATAACTGAAAGTCATGATCAGGAAAAGAGCCTTGACATCATCTTCAAAGTATTACTACATGAAAATTGCCCTGATATCCTAGAAACAGAGGGCAAAATAGAAATGGAAAGAATCCACCAATCTCCCCGAGAAAGAGACAAAAAACAACCCCCAGGAATATTACAGCCAAGTTCCAAAACTCCCAAGTCAAAGAGAAAATATTACAAGCAGCCAGAAAGACACAATTCAAATATCGCAGAGCTGCAGTCAGAATCTCAACAGGACTTAACAGCAAGTACATTGGAAGCTCTTAGTACTTAGAATATAATATATCAGAAGGCAGAAGAGCTTAGAATGCAACCGAGAATCAATTACCCAGCAAAAATAAATGTCCTCTCCCAGGGAAAAAGATGGACTTTCAATGAATCAGGGGAATTTCAAATGTTCCTGTTGGAATGGCCAGAGATGAACAGAAGGTTTGATCTTCAGATACAGGACTCGGGTGAAGCATAGAGACTGGAGGAGAAGGGGAAAATATGAGGGACTTAATGATAATGAACTGCATGAATTCCTGTATAGAAAAATGACACTGATAATACTCATATGAACCTTCTCAATTAACAGAGCAGGTAGAAGGAGCTTTTATAGATGAAGCACAGGAGAAAGTTGAATTTGAAGATAAATATAGTGTAAAAATAGAGTCAATAGAAAAACGGGAAATGTAATGGGAGAAAGAAAAAGGAGAGGGGGAATAGGCCAAGATATTTCATATAATAAGATTTTTCTTTATTACAATGAGCTATTGCAATGGATATGGAAGGGGAGAGGCAAGTGGGAATGAGGGAATCTTCGCTCTCATCAGAGGTGGCTAGGAGAGGAAACAGCATATATATACTCAATGGGGTACAGACATCTGGAGTAAGAAGGAGGGGGGAGCAGGGGGAAGGGGTGGGGATGTGAATAAAGGAGGAGAGGATGGACCATGGGGGGAGAGTGGTCACATATAACACATTTTCTTTTTTACTTCTTGCAAGTGGCTGGTATTGGAAGGCCTGTCCAGGACCATAGGGCCAGGTGGATTCTGGGCCTAAGGGGTGGTATGGGGGCTCAGGGCTTCTTGGCCCCAGGACCAGGGATCTGTCTGCTGCGCCATTCAGCTACCCTACAGCAGAGTCAGAGTGAAAGGAGAGAGAAAATATAGTACATGGTAGTGGAGAAATATGAAAGGAGGGAGTTGCGCTCAGCAATGGCAATGGTGGAAAAATATGGCAGTAACTTTTGTGATGGACTTATCATAAAGAATGTGATCCACCTGTGACAGAATTGATGGTGTTGGAACACAGACTAAAGCACATTTTTTATTATTATTATTTGGGGGGGCAGGGCAAATGGGGATGGGTGGCCTACCTGGGACCGCATAGTGAGGTGATCGTTGGGTATCTGAGGTCGGATTCGGACCCGGGTGCTTCTGGCTCAAGGGCCAGTGCTCTGGCTGTCACCTGGCCGCCCCTACTATTATTACTATTTTATTTTATTTTGGGTCTTTTTTTTTTTGGTTTTTGCAGGGCAGTGGGGCTGGGGTGGCTTGCATGTCACACAACAGGGTGATTGTTGGGTCTATAGGGCCGGATTTGGGCTGCGGTGCTCCTGGCTCCAGGGCTGGTGCTCAGCCCACTGTGCCACCTGGCCATTCTTACAATTACTACTATTTTTTTAATTTTAATTTTACTTTTTTCTCTCCCCTTTACTTTATCTCTCAAGCGAGTCTATATTTTTTTGGGGGGAGGGGGTATTTTGTTTACTCTTAAACAAGAATATTTTAGTAATGTATAAAAAACATTATTTGAACAAAATAAGAATAAATAAATTTTAAAAAATTGCAACTGAGGGAATGTGAGGGTGGATGATAAGGAAGAAACCAAGATTATATGAATATATTTAGGTGACTAGGATAATGGTGCATTAATAGAAATAGGTACATTAAGAGGAGGAATTGTTATAGCAGGAAAATTGACAAGTTTAGTTTTGTACATGTTGAGTTTGAGGTACTTATGTGGTATGCAGGTAGAGATACCCAGTAAACAGTTGAATAAAGTCAACAGTTCAAGAAAGAAAATGAGGTTGAATAATTTGTAGGTATAATGTTAAACAGTCACTTCTCTGTGCCTCAGTTGCTTTATTTGTCAAGTGCAGGAACAAATACCTATCTTAACTACCTCTCATAGTTGTGAGAATTCAAGGTCAGTGAAAAGTTAAAAACACCTTAAAGAAATAAGTATTGCGATGAATTTGGGGATGATATCTGGATACATTCAGTTTATATCTCTGAAGTAAGCAGAGTTCTTAGGAATTTCATTGAGACAACCCTGGAAAGTGATAGACCCCATGAATGTTAATGTGACTCATTCAGAATTTTGTTTATGAACTAACCATTCATTGTTTTGGATCCTGTTATTTATTTGTATATAGAAGGCACTCAATAAATGTTGACTGGTGACTGTTGGATGATCATGCAGGTGCTTTGAACACAAATAGACTTTGGTTACGTAGAATTCAAGCCCTATACCCCTAGCTCCAGGGATGGCCTCATTAAAGCCTCTTGGCAATATGGAAAAAACTATAGACACCCTCATCTGTTATGATCTAGCCTTGACATTCCAAAATTTAGCTAAGGCACTGCCAAGAAACATACAGGAAAAATGTGCCAGGGCCATACCCAGTCTGCTTTTGACCCTGTCAAATTGTCCTGTCAAGGAGAGGGAATAAACTATATTTCAGGTAAATCACTATGGAGTAGCATGCAGGAGGAGGGGAGGAAGTTATGACTTTAAAATTGTGTTTAAAGATTATCCTTAAGATAGTGGTACTCTGTAATTATTAACCTCTATTTGTTCTAATTTCCAGTTATACTATGAAATGTCCTTGTTTCTTTTAAATCTCATGTTTAATGTGCTCTACTGAGGCTTGATGAATTTGCTTGCCATCACAATCAGTTCAAATTCAGATCTGTTCCCCTGCCTGAAAAACATTACAGACAACTCAAAAGCAAAGAATTGTTTCATTCCTTTACACCTACTCAAGTATCTAGACTAAAAAGACATCTGAATAATAACACTTGTCCTTTTCTATGTAGTGAAAAAGATAAAAACATGAAGTCTTAACATTTCTCAAAGCAAGGTGGCTATATTCCAACAGAGACTGGAAAATTGCTTGTCTGGGAAGTTGTAGTCTGAATTCATCCTTGAATAGGGTTTCAATTAGGTAATCTCTAAGATCCTCTCCAGTTCTTAAGATTCCCTAGGAGTCTAGTGGTGTTTCTGAAACATAGTGTACTCAACTTTAGACCACCCACAGAATTCCTGCAAAGTTGCCAACAGAGCATCCCCACCCATACCTTCTGTGTGCTTTGACCAGTTGAGCATGGACTTGACTCTGTAAAACTTTTCCTGGGTTACCATAGAGGTGACGACAACAATAAGAATAGGAGACAGTTCTATAGTATTTTCAAGGTTAGCAAAGCATTATGCACACATTGTACTATTTGACTTCTCTGGAGTTAAGGTTGACCAGGGAAGGTGTAGAGGGGAAAAGAGAGTTTTGCTACCCCAGGTGTCCAGATAGGATTAGAAGGTCAGGTCCTGGTGCTTATATAAGTACTGGCTTAGTCCTCTCCTTTTTCACCTCATCACTCCAGATAAGGTAAGAGAATGGGAGAATAGGAAAATGGGAGGGAGGTAGAATGACAGCTGGGGAATAAGCTCACAAAAATTCAGTGATGGCTAGGGTGTGGAGACCTTAGAGCTGGGAGTCTATAAAGTTGTTTTTAAAGACTATTTTGGTAATCAAAAAAATAATTGTGATAATTCAATAAATTACTTTCTTTTGTAAAACTATGGATTTCATTTTATCCACTTAAAAATTCCATTCTGAGAAAGGGTCAATAGTCATCACCAGACTGCCAAAGGATATTAGTCCATGACACAAACACACACAAACCTAAAAACCACTGTCATAGAGCAACCTCTTCTCCTCTGATTTCTGGGTCATGTAAATTATCTAATCTTACACATTAAATATTTGTGAAATTCAATTACTTGAGGAAAGAAATGGACCAGCCTCAAGCAAAATTTCCAAGCAGTTGAAGTTTTTCTTGAATGTCATTTCATTTAGCTCCCATTCTGTGTCTCTCCCACTGTCCCTTATCCTTCCTCTGCCCCAGATATTCCAGTAACTTCATATTATTCTCTTATTACATTTCTCAACTTGGATAGCTATTTAGATGGATAGCTATTTAGATGGATAGCTATTTAGATGGATAGATAGATAGATAGATAGATAGATAGATAGATAGATAGATAGATTGATATTGGATGGACAGATGAATGGATAGATGAATACAGAGGAGATAGATATAGATAAGTATATTGGTAGATAGATGAAGATAAATATATAATTGGATAGATAGATGGATGATAGATTTGTAGAGATATATGTAGATATATTCATGTCTATATCATAATAATAGTTTTTATATTACATATTAAAGTTTACAAAGTGTTATGTATATCTTCCTTCATAATAACTAATAACATCACCATTTTATAGATGAAGAAACTCAGATAGATGTTAAGTAACTTGTCTACTATTATATAGCCAGTAAATGTCTAAGGCTATATTTGAACTCAGGCCCTTCTGACTCCAAGTTAACGAATCTATCCATTGAGCCACCTAGGTGACTAGTAGTATGTTCCATTGAATATAAGGGCCTTTCCTTAAATAATTAGATGTGAATAGCTTCTTCAGTCCCCTTTGAAGCTTCCACCTTAAGGTCCAACATAGCTTCTTAATGACTGATTATATAGTGGTACAGTAAAGAGAGTATTGGACCTGGAGTCTGGAAGACCTGAGTTCAAATTCTGAGACTTATTAACTATGTGACCCTGAATAAGTCACATAAAACATTATCTGCCTCAGTTTCCCTATCTAAAAAAATAGAAATAACAATAATAGCACTTACCTCCCATGATTGGATAAAATGAGATATTTGTTAAGTATTTTGCAAACCATAAAATACTAAGTAAATTCTATCATCGATGATAATGATGATGATGCGATGGTGAAAGTGTACCTGATTTAGTCTAACTGATAGAAGACTTGGCTGAACTGACTCTTGTTCCCATCCTTAAAATAGAGATTGCCTACAATGTTAGTATGAGGCATTATTGTGACTTAGCCAACATTACAGGGCCTTTAATAAACTAGTTAACTTTTGTCCCAAGTATTGTCTCTCCCTAGCTACTTCCCAAGATGAAGATTATCCTCACTACTGACCCTAATCTCAGGCTGCTGTAGAGTAGCTACCTCAAGACCAAGGGAACCCTTCCATGGAAACTATGGTGGCATCAGAATAGGTGAACTCTCTGCAGATATGGGTCTAGAGAAAATTGTGAAAATTCTCTTGGGCTTCATTCACCACTTCCATTATCAATGACACTTCCATTATCAATGAATACTTAATGCAATAATAACTGCATGTCATTATTTAATTAAGTTGTTTTAAATATATAATTCAACTTTGCAGTTGATGGCTCATATAGTTTGTGAAATTACCTGAATTATACTCTCAGTTTTTCTGCCTTATCTATGTAACCCTGCCTATCCCTCCATGCCTGGAATGTTCTATCTACACCCTCACCTTTCCCACTTAGAATTCCTGACTTACTTTAAAACCCAAATGAAATGCCATCTTCTTTCTGCAAGAGGTCTTTCCCAGACCCTCAATCACTAGAGCTTTCACCAAGAAAGCTACCTTGCATCTATTCCATATGTATCTTATATTTATTTACATATTGCCCCTTTAATTAGAAAGTAAATTCCTTAAAAGGAGGGTTTTTTTTGGCTTTTCCTTGAGTCCTAATAGACCTTAGCAAAATAAACAAACAAATGCCCAATAAATATTTGATAAATGATTGAATAAACGTTGATTCATTAAATGTTGGATGTTGTTTTTATGGTGGATCTTTAAAAAAAGAACTTTACATACATTATCACATTTGATCCTCCCTACAACCCTATATGGAAAATAGTACAACTATTATAAATGGGAAGACAGTCTTGAGAAGGAAAGTCACTTTTCTAAAATTTCACAGTTTAAAAGGGCAGAATTCTGTTTCAAACTCAGATCTTTCTATGTCAAAGAACTATGTTTTTCCCATGATATCTCCTGCTTTTCTATGCTTTGATCATCTTGTTTTTTGTTATAGTTGCCTGGAATATATTTTTCCCCATAAACTCCAAGTCTTATTGGATTCAGTAGCTAAGGTGGTGTCCTATAGGCAGGAACTGAAATAGGGAAAAGACCTGTGATTTCAATCATCTGAGGAATTCGAGGATAAGGATGAGGAAGCTCCCTTTACTTGATAGGCATCTTTTTCTATAACTTGGAGTTTCAGAGTTGTTTAGAATAGTATTCTAAAGAGGTTGAATGACTTTCCCAGGGTCCCACAGTCAGGATGAGATGAAGGCAGGGCTTGAATTATCCATTAAGTCTATCTGTACATAGTAGAAACTTAATATGTATTGATTTAAACTGAATGTCTCCTGTGATCTGCCTGAATTGGTTTATCTAGACTGCAAGTGGAAAATAATGTAGAAAATGTAGGCATTTAGAGCTCATATAGTTCATATAGTTCAAATCCTTTATTTTACATATGGAAGCAGCATATTATAGTTTAAAAATAACATTGGAGTAGTAGAAAATAGCCAAATTTTCCTACTTACTTGTTAGGTGATCACTCATTTTCTGAGTCTATTATCTCTTCTACAAAATGGGGAATATCATGGGACCATGAACTCCCAGGGACGGTTTGAGGTTCAAAAGAGTTTCGGTGAGAGTGATCTGAAAGCTGTGAAGTACTGCACAAATATCCGGGATCCTTTCAATTTTACAAACATTCATGAAGCTCTGCCTGGGCTAAACTTAGCCTGAGGAGGCATACAAGGAGAGAGAGAGACAGACAGACAGACAGACAGACAGACAGACACAGAGAGAGCCAGAGACAGAGAGAGAGAGACAGAGAGAGATACAGAGAGAGAGACTGAGAGTCAAGGGAGAAACAGACAAAGACAAAGAAGAAAGACACAGATTAAAAAGAAGCAGAATGGCAGTGAGAGAGAGAGAGAGAGAGAGAGAGAGAGAGAGAGAGAGAGAGAGAGAGAGAGAGAGAGAGAGATCACTGACCAAGAGGATCAGGAAGGGTCTTATTTGGGAAAGCAGTACCTCAGCAGGACTCGGAAGTAAGTTAGAACTTTTACAGATCAAAAACAGATTGTTCCAGACACCTGGGACTTCTTGGGCAAAGGTACCGAATTCGAAGACAAGCATGAGTCCAAGAGCGATGTTTGTGGAGATGTTTTTCTATTCATTTAATTCCTCCATTAATTGTGACATAATATCAACTTCCTGGAATGTATTAGGGAGTTTCTTCTTTTCAAAAATATTATTCAGAACATTCTTTGCTGCTGGTATTTTCTAATAACACCATTTGAAAATGTCAGCAGAAAGGACATCCTCCTCCTCCCCTGTCCTTGTCCTCATGCAAAAATGATCAGCTTGCTTATCTGAGACTAGAGCATCTAAATATTGTTGAAATTCTTTCACCTATCTCTTTACTTAAGAAGCAACTTGCCAAAAACTTCCACTAAAAAGTTCATTAAAATCCAAAAAAACCCATTTTTTTGGCATGCTATTCTCTCCAAATGCTTTTTCCCTTGCATCTAAAAGGAATGATGAAAGGGACTCTGTTTAAAGGTGATAAGGGAGAGAGTGGTTCTAGTGTCATAAATGTGCAAATGGATGCATCCCTTTCAAAGTGAATAACATTTGACCAGAGGGCATTCCCTAATGATTCTCTGATCATGTTTGTCCTTCATTTTTGAAGAAGACCATGACATCAGGGAGGTGATCCATGACAAGCAAGTGAATTGGATTTGAGTGAGGGAGTGTTGTGCTAAGTCCCCAGCCTCACTTTTTTCTCCAGAGTCATCTGGGTCCAGTAGCCAGACATGAATCAGGACAACTGCAGATGGTCCTGGATGTGAGGCAAGCAGGGTTAGGTGACTTCTGTGGTCAGATTTGAGCTCCCATTCTCTTGATTTCAAGGCCAGTGCTCTATCCACTGCACCACCTAGCTGCCCTTCTCTGATTATTACTTATTACTAAGTATTATTACTTAGAGGCAAGATTATGCCTCTTATTATAGGACTGATCCTTTGTTGGCCTATAACCAACAGACATTATTAGGCATCTACTATGTGCCAATAATTATATGAATCACTAGGGAGATAAAGATAAAAGTGAAGCATTCTAATGGGGTAGACAAGGTACATATATGGCATTTTATTGCACTATGTCTTATTACCCTTCACAGACATTGCTTTTGAAAAAAATTCATTGAAGGTTTGTGTCAACTCTACATGAAGCAGAAGAACTATTTTCCCCTCAGTATATGGTCACACTGTATCTCTGAGACTTTGGTAATTCTTTCAATATTTCCAATTTTGTCACTGTTATTATAAGGCAATCTGTGGTCATTGTTCTTTGATGTTACTACACTAATTGTTTGAGGGAGTCAGGAACTGTACCCACAGGAGAGGGTGAACTTAATCATTAAATAGTATGTGTGTTCTAGCTGCTCTATACATGGACTGCTCCCCTATCTCTCTCCCCCTCTCCTTGGGTGTCCCTATTTCCTGAGTGACAGCACTATTTAAATTGTCAACTAATAGCCCTACAAAGATCTCCAAGCATTCAAATGAAACAATCAGTTAATGTGGCCAAATTCATTGTTGTCTCATAGAAAGAAAGAAAGAAAGAAAGAAAGAAAGAAAGAAAGAAAGAAAGAAAGAAAGGAAGGAAGGAAGGAAGAAAGAAAGAAAGAAAGAAAGGAAGGAAGGAAGGAAGGAAGGAAGGAAGGAAGGAAGGAAGGAAGGAAGGAAGGAAGGAAGGAAGGAAGGAAGGAAGACCTTCAATGTAAATAGGAATTTCACTGAGGAGGCACTTACAGTTTTGGGGGTGAGCATTTTAAATTAAAAAATGGTTTTCAAGGTAGTGGGTTCTGAGAAGCAAAAGTGAGCAGGGAATTCATTTCAGGTATGGCAGAAGGGGTCGAGGAGGATGATCTGTGTGAAGATGGAGGCAAGAAATGGAATGTTGTGAGTGAGGAACAGCAAGGAGATCATTTCGGCTGAACAAATGTGAATGGAAGCAAAATATAATAAACCCCGGGAGGGTGAGCTGGAGTCCAGGGCTTTAAATGTCAGAGGAGTTGCTATTTGATCCTAAAGGTAATAGGAAATCACTGGAGTTTATTAGTAGAACTGCATCCTATTCACCACTTACTTCTACTGAAACTAGTTAACACCCACCTACTCAGTCCCTATGTCAGGTGTGTCCAACTGCCCATTTGTGTCACATAGCAAGGAAATGAAGGACCAGGTGAATGCATGCTCAGTGTTTATATTGAAAATGGCTTGTTCTTATTTTTTGCTTAAAATATAAATGTGTCATTATTATACACATTTTTTATTATTATCATTTTTAAGTTTTTGCCCAAGGTTACACAGCTAGGTAATTTAGTGTCTGAGGCCAAATTTGAATCCAGGATCTCCTAACTCCAAGGCCTGTGCTCTAGTCACTGCACCTCCTAGCTGCCCCACATTTTTTATTATTATAATTTATTGTTATTTTATTAATATACTAATTGGTAATTTGGGTTACATAAATAAATAATAAATTCTATATGACAAGATTTTGGGGTGTGATGCGACCCAGACTAACTAAAAAGGTTGAATGCCTGTGCCCTATATCATCCTATATGAGTGTCTTAAGTCTACTTCCTGCTATATAATTCGTGTGAACAATTGGTGTCTAAATACCTTTTTTTTAAACTGGATTTGAGATTTCATGGTGTTGGATGCACCCAGAGAAGAACTCTCTTCAAATATGAACACCTTCTCTGCAGTTGTCCAACACCCTGGGAAAGGAAGCAACGTGCCCATTTTTACATAGGCAGTATATATATATATATGTATATATATATATATATATATATATATATATATATATCAGAGACAGGATGGGAACCCAAGTCTTATGTGACTCCAGGGTTGGGTTTCTAAATCACTCTGCCTTTTATCATTATCTGATCTGACAGTAAATACATCCTTGCTCCCGTAGCCTTAAGTAGTCCTATTATGAAGTCCAACATGCCTCTGGGCTAGCAATAGCTTGATTGAGTCTAGTCTTTATCTAAACCCTAGAATGATCACAGATCAGGGGCTCTAAAGGTGTATTTGAATATTTATTTAGTATTAGTAGATCCTATGAGGCAATCTCACCTCTCTGTTCTCTGCAACACCACCTACCACCTTTCCTCAACTACTAGGTAGTAGTTACTCTCTTTTCTTTTTCAATTAATCAGCCAATTATATATCATTTCACATATATATATAATTATTAATTGTCTGAGGTAGAATTTGAACTCAGGTCCTGCTGTCCAGGCTGATGCTCTATCCACTGTGTAACCTAAAACATTTTTCAACCAACCTCTAAACTTTCCACAGAGATTTCTTGTATTCAAGTCCTATTGGCAAGGAAATAGTTACGGCCTCAAAGGTTTCAGGATACCAAGAGGCAGGAACTGGTTTTGCCCCACTTTTTGTATCCTTAGTACTTACAAAAGTACCTAAAACATAGGAGGAGCTTAATAAATGTTTATTGATTGATTGAGAGATCCTTTATAGAGAATTTATTTAAGGAAATAAACAAGAATTGAATAAGATGCATGGGTTGCCATCTGCCCCAGGGGAGAGTGTCCACACTAATGAAAATCATAATAAATATCACATCGAGCATTTGATGAAACAAAACTCACATTCTAATAAATAAGAATATTATATAACAATGATGTCTTTTTGTATTTAAAATAAAATGTGTTTTTCAAAGGATAGAAGGAAATAGGTATCAGAGATCAAGGCAAGATTAAAAAAAAAATCGAAGCTTAAACAGGCTATTGGGAACCAGTATGGACCAGACCAGGAGGTCAAAAATTCAGTAACATCACATCAGCAACACCCAGACCTGATTCCTTAGCAGAGGCCCCAAGCAGGAAGGAAGCTTGTTAACTAAGAGTAGCCAGAGTCAGAACCATGATATGGCAAGGCTCGGTGAGAGTAAGTGAAGCATATTATGGAGCCAATTAGGAAGCTGACTTGACTGAAGTCAGGAGATGGGAGGCCAAAAGTTTTGTTTCAAAAGCAAATCAATTTGATTCCTAATCTTTTTTTCATTGTTCAAACTAGAATAGAATCAGAAGCCCTTTCAAATGAGTTCTAGGATCCCATCCAACTCTAATACCTAATGATTCTACGCTGAATGCAAAACTTCAGTCATGTTGAATTGAGTCAAGATCAGAATGGGTAGAACACAAAAGAAAAGTTGATTGTTGAAGGGTTGAATCTTCCCAACAAATATGACAAAGAATAATAATTGGAAAATCTAACTGCACTCTCTGACTCTTGCCTAGCTGACCAGTTTTAATCCAATCCATTGCTGACTCATGTCTTTTGGATAGTGTAGGGGCAACTAGGTGACATGGTGGATAAAGTACTGGCCTTGGAATCAGGAGGACCTGAGTCAAATCGGATCTCAAACACTTAATATGTACTTAGCTGTATGACCTTGGGCAATTCACTTAACCCCATATGTCTTATGAAAAGAAGAGAAAAGAAAAGAAAAGAAAAGAAAAGAAAAGAAAAGAAAAGAAAAGAAAAGAAAAGAAAAGAAAAGAAAAGAAAAGAAAAGAAAAGAAAAGAAAGAAGAGAAGAGAAGAGAAGAGAAGAGAAGAGAAGAGAAGAGAAGAGAAAAGAAAAGAAAAGAAAAGAAAAGAAAAGAAAAGAAAAGAAAAGAAAAGAAAAGAAAAGAAAAGAAAAGAAAAGAAAAGAAAAGAAAAGAAAAGAAAAGAAGAGAAGAGAAGAGAAAAGAAAAGAAGAGAAAAGAAAAGAAAAGAAAAGAACCTGTGTGATAACTATCTGACTAGATAATCTTTGTCTGGCTTATTGATATTTTTATCTCAATGGGCATGTTTTGTTCTCACATTAATAATAATTTCTTAAATGCTTTTTTCTCCTGAAATATGATAAATGGTATTAATCTTAAATGCAAAATCAAATCCTGAGAGTCATTAAACTTCATACCTGGAATCAGGTAAAGCTAATCTATTTTATTTTTTTTTTAACAGTTCACCTCTTTGTCTAGTGTCAAATGAGATTATTATACAAAATCAGAACTAAAAATTCAGTGGCTAGGGCAGCTAGGTGGCGCAGTGGATAGAGCACCGGCCCTGGTACTCCTGATGGAGTACCTGAGTTCAAATCCGACCTCAGACACTTAATAATTACCTAGCTGTGTGGCCTTGGGCAAGCCACTTAACCCCATTTGCCCTGCAAAAAAAAAAAAACCTACAAAAAAAATTCATTGGCTGGTTTAGAGAAAAGGTTGCCCCCCAAATATATCAAAGAAAATAATAATTAGTTGTTTTGGTCAAAGTTAGAGTTATAAATTTAACCTATTTATTCCTTCCTTTATCCTTCCCAGTCTATGAATTCTTAGCCCTAATTTTGCCTAGACTGTTGATATTAAGGTAGTTTTTTTTAAATGAAGTCTATCAACCAAATTGCAAAAATAACCTTTTGACCATGTGTAATGTAGGATTGGTTATTTATTAAACTGCAGGTGGGTGGTTTGTGATGTTTTATTATATAATCCATAACAGTGAACCCAGTTATTTATGGTGTGGCTTTAATGAAATAGAAGTTCACAGGTTCGGTTTCTTCACGGACTAGTTAGTAACTTTCTGGTTCAGTTTGTTCTGTGTGTCTGACCCAAGATAGCTGTCCTCCTGCCATACTATCGGTCACAAGAGAAACAGGGTAGACCATCCCAGATACCATTCAAGAATCTGACTCAAAGGGGAGGTCCTACTAATGTGTGGTCCAGTGGGCAGTGCAAAGGGACCATTTTTAAATTTTTATTTACCCTACAGTAATCACCAAAAGCAGCTTGCCATGGTAGTCAAGGGAGCATTCATCATTTTTGATGGGGATATTTCCAGATCAGAAATAAAATCCTGCTCTTTCAGACCTTTCCGGAGGGAAGTGGAATGAAAGGATAGTCAAACTGGTTTTAAAAAAACTTTCATTGTAGGGACAGCTAAGTGGTCCAGTGACTAAAGGATTGGCCCTGGAGTCAGGAAGACTTGAGTTCAAATCTTATCTCAGACAAGTGATACCTACTAGCTCTGTGACCTTGGGCAAATCACTTAACCACATTGCCTTGCCACCCTGCACTCAAAAAAATTCTCTCACTGTGGGGTTCACAAAATACCTGCCTTATGTTAGCCCTTCAACACATAGTTCTTATACTTTAAAGCAATGTGGCAAACTGCCTCACTTGTACTGAACCAGATTAAAATGCAATTAGGAAAAGTTTAACAAAATAAATAAAAATCAAATCCAGTATAGGTAAAAGTTAATTTTTGGTTTTCTAAATGAGTATGTACCTGGCAGGTATCTATTTCTATTTGAGACTGACACTGCTATTTTAAAGGATCTAATGTGATCTGTGGTATACCTGGATTATATAATAGTTTATAAGCAAGCCATGTAACAAAGAATCTCTATAATAATAGCAATAATATTTAATATTTTTATAGTGATTTAAGATTTGTAAAACACTTTTTTACAGTTCTTGGGATAATAATCTCATATGGGTCCAACTAATTCAGGATAAGGAGGTGAGGGTAGAATAGTAAAGTCCAGATCCTTTGGTCCTCCTGGGCTTTGATTTTTAACATTTCTAGCTTGTTTAGATGAAGGGACTAGATGGGATCCTCAGAAGGGTGAGAACTCTCATTTCTTCAAGAGGCAAACTGCTCAGGAAATTCCCTTCTCTTTTTAGAAGGTCACTCCCTAAACTTCTGAAACCAGTATTATTCTTAAGATAAGTTTCAAAGCTAAGACTGCTCCAAGAAATTTCCCTTCATTGACTGAAGGCCAGATTTTGGAATGGTGCAGCCTAGGAAATCAAATTCTCTACCCTTTCTGTATAGGAGAATACAGTTCAGAAATATCATCCATGAACTCCCCTCTTTGGTCATAGGCCCACAATATGTATGTTGTTGCCATTGTGAGTTAGTAGAAAATCTATCATTGCCAAGAATGTCCACTATCAAGAACTTTCTTTTCAGGTCAGTTTATTAGAAGAAATTTCCTTGGGGATTGGGGGAAATGGATGCTTGCCAACATAAGCCCTTCTATACACATTCCCAAACTACTCCAGTCTGATTTCTAAACGAGGTTAAAAAAAATAAAAGAAAAAGTACAAAGCTAAGGGAATTTAGGAATCTCTTTTATAGGCTAGTAAAGAGGGGTGACTCCTTGATCTAGAATCCATTCACCCCTAAACTCTAGGCAATCATCTTGGATACAGCCTCTGTCTCGGAAACCCAATCAGAAGCCATCCTTGATCCTCTCAGCAAATCCCCAAAGGACATGGCCCATATCCTGGATGGGGAAGTGTTTATCAATGTCCCAAACAAAAAGTTTACCTCTTAGTGATTGTGGTTGGTCCTTTGCTCTCAAAGACCATTACATCAGGGAGGGTGATGCCGTGACAAGCAAGTGAATTGGATTTGAGTTGGGGGGGCTGTGTTAAATCCCCAGTGAGGGTAGTAGTAGCTATCTGGGTCCAGTGGCCAGATATGAATCAAGATTGGGGATGGTATGTGAAGTATTTGGGGTTACATGACTTGCCCAAGGTCACACAGCTAGTAAGTGTCTGCATGCTGTCTCCCTTATCTGACTGTGAGCATCTTGAGAACTATCTTTTGTTTTTCTTTGTATCCAGGGTTCTTGTAATCATCTTGTAATCATAGTAGGCACTTCAGAAGTATTTATTGACTGACATTGTTATGTTCAAAGTACTGAATTCAGTTGTATGGGAAAGATAAAGCTGAATAAGATGGGCCTGCAATCAAGTAGACTCTTGCCTATGTAGGCAAGTAGATAGACTTCAACAAATGAGGAGGCTGGACTAGATATCATCTAAGTGGTGAAATGAATGGAGTATTGGACCTGGACTTGGATTCTGTAAGAATTCAAGTTCAAATTCTTGCTCAGATACTCATTAGCTGGACAAAGCTTTAAACGTTGTCTACCTCACTATGTTAAATGGAAATAATATTAGCAGCTAGCTATCCAGGGGATAAAGTGAGATTTAAAAAAATAAAGTATTTTACAAATCTTGGAGTACTAAATAAATACATTTATTTGTTAACAGATGAGAAAACCGGTCCAGGCTGGTGGGCAGACCTTGGCCACGATAGCCAAGTTGGGATTTGAATATGGTGCCTCCACTTCCCAATGCAGTGTTCTTTCCCACTGTTCCATACACACTGCCTTCTTTTAGGTCATTCCTAGGCAGAAACATTAAGCATGGAGGTGTAACAGTCTGTGTGCAGAAACCAGACCTTTTATTTACTGTGTACTTGCCTACCTTGGGTGGACCCAGCCCCATGGGGAGAAAAACTTGATTCAAGATTTTAAAACAATAAGGGTCATTTTAAACATTAAGATGGAATAACAAGGAGCGTAGAACAAAAATAGATTTTTAAAAAGGGATGAGTTTAATACATGCTGAAGAATCTGATGAACACTGATTTTGTGAATTATGCTGTCATTTACTATTTTATAAAATAAATGGACTAGTAGATACAAACACATAAGGATTATCTCCTACTGGAGACAGGACAACCAGCCCCTGCTCAAGGTCCTTCTCAGACATTAGCTGTGTGGCCTTAGACAAGTCACTTTGCCTCTCAGTACTCCCTCTCTAAAACTCTTTAAAATTTGCAGAACAGGTTCTGGTATGTCCATTGGTAGATTGGTAGATCAATAGATGCTGGCTCTCTTCCACAGAGATCCATCTTCCCCAGTTCATCTTAATGCCATTGCCTTTCCTCTCTTAAATATTTTCTATTCATCCTGTGTATAACTTGCTTTGTAAATATTTGTTTGCACATTGCCTTTTCCATTATGTTGCAATTGTTTTGAGGGCAAGGACTATCTTTTGTCTCTTTTTGTATCCTCAGTTCTGGCATTTTCTTTATTGTTATTACTATTGTTATTGTTTGGTCATTTAGTTGCCTGACTTTATGACCCCATTTGAGGTCTTCTTGGCAAAGATACTGGAATGGTTTGCCATTTTCAGCTCATTTTATGCATGAGGAAACTGAGGCAAACAGGGTGAAGTGACTTGCCCAGGGTCACCCAACTAATAAGAGTCTGAGATCAGATTTGAACTCAGGTCCTCTTGACTGGAGGTCTGGCACTCTATCCACTGTACCTCCTAGCTACCCACCTGGTCCATAATAGGGGTTTAATAAATATTTATGGATGGAGTGATTTATCAATGAAATCATAGGTCAGATCCTACCCCCCCAAATAATAATTATTATTTGTCATTCCCTGGAGAAATAATTTAAATTTCTAAATAAGATTTGAACCACAAACTTGGAAAACACCTGCAAGAGCAACTAATGAATCTAGCCTCCTCCTTTTATAGACTCAAAAAAGGAAAATTCCTTTCCCAATTGACATAGATGATAAGGGTGGAGCTATGAGGAGAAGGCGAGTTAACAACTTAATGTTCTGGGCTTTTTCCATTACAATTTGGGTTAGTATTCAGGTAAGGTAAAGTCCTGTAACACATACCTAGAATTTTTAATGTGGAAAACAGACCAGTAATTCTAGTTTTATGACCATAGAATTTAGGTTGGAAGAGATCTTAGAGATGATCTAGTCCAATGTTCTCTTTTTACACAAAAGGAAAATAAAATCATATTATATATACATATATATATGTGTATATACACATATATATGTATATACATATATATAATGACTGAGGACGACTAACTTATCCAAGGAAGCAAGACTTCAATGTACATACTCTGATTCCAAATTCAGTACTCTTTCCTCTACACAGAAATATCAAGTGTATGGCCTTTATCACTCCTGAGGGTAACCCAAACAGATCAAAATGCAATTGAGAAATAGTTAATAAAACCTATAAGAACATGTTAAAACATCTCTAGCTGGAGCACTAGAAGATTTGAATTCAAATCCTACCTCATATGGTTGACACCTGTGTGACCCTGGGTAAGTCACTTAACTCCAACTACCTTAAAAAAAACAGTTAGAACTTTGATAATATCAGGACAGTTGATTCTCATTGCTCACAGTAGTAATTTCCTACAAAGTCACTGCCAATATTGAATTCGGAAATACTGAACATTGCTCTTAGGGAAAATATGGGATATGTCAGCACTTTGCAGAGCAGCTTCACATATAGACTGGACAAGTTCCGTTTCCTTCTTCCTTAACAATGAACTCACAGTCAATAACTTTTTAACTCACTACTGAACAAAGCTTATCAGGTATATCAGAGCTAGTTAGGAATACTAGGGGGCAGCTAGGTGATCAGTGATTAGAGCACTGCCTCTGGAATCAGGAGGACCTGAGTTCAAATCTGATCTCAGACACTTAACACTTACTTAGCTGTGTGACCTTGGGCAAGTCACTTAACCCCTTTGCCTTGCAAAAATCCAAAAATCAGGGGCAGCTAGGTGGTGCAGTGAATAGAGCCCCAGCCCTGGAGTCAGGAGTATCTGAGTTCAAATCCAGCCTCAGACACTTAATAATTACTTGTCACTTGACCCCATTGTTTTGTAAAAACCTTTAAAAAAAAAATCTAAAAATCATAACAAAAAGCAAAAAAAAGTGAAAAATATACTAGACTGCAAAAAGAATACTTGTTTATATGAAAGAGCCAAAAAAATGAGTCAGTATGTGACCTTGTTCAACCTCAACTGAAAACATGACCAATAGGTGACAAATTTTCCACATATCTCTGAATGACCAAGAAAGTAGGTGAGCCAGCAGGTAATCTCAAAAAATACAGAATGTGAGAGTAATAAATGTATGTTTTTCTTTTTTTATATTTTTTAAGGCAATGGGGTTAAGTGACTTGCCCAAGTTCATACAGCTAGGCAACTATTAAGTGTCTGAAGCTGGATTTGAACTCAGATACTCCTGACTCTAGGGCTGATGCTCTATCCACTGCGCCACCTAGCTGCCCCATGCTTTTCTCGTTTAATATATGACAGCTAAGTGACCTATTTGCTAGCTTTATGACCCCTGGGCAAGTCACTTGACAAAGTTTGCCTTATTTTCCTCAACTGTAAGATGAGCTGAAGAAGGAAATGGCAAACCATTCCTGTATCTTTGCATGGAAATCCCTAAATGGGGTCATGAAGAGTCCTTCATGATTGAAATGACTCAATAACAAGAAGCCAATATGCACCCTGCAAAGATCTTTATGTACCGTTTTTTAGGGTCATGAAAAGTTGGAAAGACTGAATAATAACAAAATTTTAGCATGGAATATGAGATATGGTATGACCCAAAGAAAAAACATTTCCTGCTTTCACAGAAAATAATTTTGAATCAAAGCACTATTCGATCTAAATCTTGATTTCTCTATTAAGTTATTGTAGTTTGGGGGAGGGAGGGGGAAAGCAATGACTTTATTTTTATATTAAAATTTAGCATGTATTAGTATTTGTGGGTTAACAGAGATTTGTGAGATGTAGAATTGCCTTACTAAGACATTTCATTCTAATTTAGTATGTAAACATACATTAAAAACATTTCAACCAGAGAAAAGTACAGTGGGGCCCTTCTCAGAGTCCAGAGATCTGCTCTCTTGAGCTAACCTTAACACAAAATACTTTTATGTAATGAAAGCCACTGCGATATCCGGTCAGCTATTTTTAAAGTCTTTCTCTGCCATGCCATGAATCTCAGAGCCAGAAACATCTCAAAGGTCACATCGTCTAACCAGTACCTGAGCAAACAGCTTTGATACAGTCCAAGTGAGGCAATTCCGTCTTATTCCTGGTTTAGTTATTTTTTTGGGTACCATATCTACTGCCATTTTCATTGTTTGGCAGCAGTTCTTTTTAGTCTTTTCAGAGCTCTATATAGATTTAAGGAGTCTGGGAATTTGGAAGGGAAGAAAAATTACACTTTTCCCCTAATATAATTGGTTTCCTTTGTCATTCTATGTGTTTTATTTTATATATTTTTTACAAATTTGTTATGAGAAAGGTACTGCAGATTTCATCATATTCACTAAGGTGTCCACTACACACACACACACAAAAGCACTACTGTTAGAACGGGCATAATGAAATCTCTAAGTCTCCTTTTGGCCTATAATTCCATGATTCTATAGAAACATTGGTCAGGAATATAACTCCCCACATTCTAGTTTTGAGGCATAGCCAAAATATGCTATAACAGTGCACTTAAATGAAATGAGAGAAAAAATATAAAGTTATAGTTTATATACCGAATTGTACATGATTCAGTAATTTGTTTCACATCAGTATAATCAGGGGAAAAATGGTTCCACTATTAACTGCAAGTTTAAAAATGTTTCATTTGGTATCAGATTGGAAGAATCCTGTCATTTTGGGTCAATCTCTTGAGTAAATTTCAAGACCACAAAATGTGGATGAAGCATTTGTTTCTGAACTAGGCTTCCCAACCAAATACAATATCAAGAAATGAAACCGACTTTAAAAAGACATCCTTGGAAGGAGAGTTTAAACGCTCTCTGCTCCAGTTACATAATGGTGTAGTTACAGAAAAATTGCTGCAGTATGTCTAGAGATCGGAAACAGAGGACTAGGGGGAGTCAGCAAATCGGAAATATCAGATTTCAAGGTCTAATAATTCAGCTTGGAGACAGATGCAGTTAAGACTTTACCCTATCACCTTTAACTGTGAGAATCTCCAGGCAAATTCAACTTGAGAATTCTATCCCTGGTCACAAGGAGTCTTGGCTCCCCTCATGAAATCTCCTTTTAATCTAATAGAGACTCTTATTTTCTCTTCATTATTTTAATAACTACTTCTTGAAGACTGGTGCCATGTTTTTGCCTTTCTTGGTATCCCTCTGCTTAAGGCAGTGCCTATTAGATAGTTTGTGCTTAATAAATACTTCATGATTGACTGACTAAATATATAGGCTTTATATAAAGAATGATATTTCCCAAGGGAAACCTGTGAGAAATGACCAGAACCCAGACAAGTTAAGGAGAGCTGTGGGGCCCGAGTTCAAATTCTTTCCTTGCTACTTACTACCAATGGGATTGTGGATAAGTCACTTAAGCACTGTGCACCTCAATTTTCTCCTTGGTAAAATGTGGGAATTGGGCTCTATGACCTCTAAGGTCCTTAACAGTTAGTGATATATGAACTAGGGATTTCCCAAATAAAATCAAGTTGAATATGAAATGCAATGTTTTTCTTATTGTGATTTGAGTTTTCAAGATAAAAGAAAGACATTGTTCAGCATCTATGTTGTTATTGAGTCCTTTCAGTCATTTCTGACTCTCCATGACCCCATTTAGGAATTTCTGGACAAAGCTATTGTAATGGTTTGCCATTTCCTTCTACAATATTTTTTTCCTTCAATTATTATTATTTTTTAAAGTTTTTGCAAGGTAATGGGGTTAAGTGGCTTGCCCAAGGCCACACAGCCAGGTAATTAGTAAGTGTCTGAGGCCGGATTTGAACTCAGGTACTCCTAATTGCAGGGTATCTCTATCCACTGCACCACCTAGCCGCCCCTCCTTCAATTTCTTTACTCATTTTTAAGTCATTTCCAACTCTGGGGTTTTCTTATCAAAGAAAACTGACTTTGGGTTTGGTCACTTTGAGTGAAAATCTCAAATGGGGTGAAATGTTTGGTGGTAAATGCTATTTTTTTCTCTAATATCTATAACAGAGAGGAAACTGAGGCAAGTGATTTGCTCAGGGTTACACAGCTAGTGTCTAATAACATATTTGAAATCACAAAGATCAGTCTCTGCAAAGGCAAAGAAAATTAAAAATCCCTACTTAAGGGGGCAGCTAGTGGGTAGAGCACCAGATCTAGCCTCAGACACTTAATGATTCCCTAGTTGTGTGACCTTGGGCAAATCACTTCACCCCATTGCCTTAAATAAATAAAAATTTAAAAAAAATTTAAATTCCTTCTCACTCAGAAATCATAAATCTATCTGTGTATTTATCATTTCTACTTCCTGTTAACCTTCATGGACATATTTTAGGAGCAAGAGAATGGGGGTTTTTGTATCCAGGTAACTACATCTTATATGTGGCAGGGCTTGCTTTCTGGTCTCCAGTGTATCATTCAGAAGTAAAATATCCTTGATTAACAGGTAGCAATTTAATTAATCAAAAAAGACCTTTCCTGCAGAGGTCAGTAGTCTGTGGTATTTTGGACTGAGACCAGGTGAGGCCTTTGGAAATAATGTAAAGTAGGCAAAGTTTGTCCTTGCTTGGCTTTCTGCTGCCTCTCCTATCATTCCTTAGATGGACCAGTTACTTTCTGTTTTTCAAAGTACAGTGCACACCTATCTCACAGGATTTGTCTGATTTGATGAAGACAATTTGTCAGATATGATCATCTCCATTTTTATAGGTGAAGAAACCAAAACCTATAAACCGGAGAAGATGGCAAGGTGACAAAGGTAATTTAATGGCAGAGCCAAGGGGCAGCAGCTAAGTGGAATCGTGATAAAGTGGATAGTCAGGAGAACCTGAGTCTTACTAGCTATGTGACCCTGGGCAAGTGACTAAACCTTTGTGCCTCAATTTCCTCATCTGTAAAATTGGGGTAATAATGAATAACATCTACCTCCCACAGGTTGTTGTGAGGATAAATAAGATAATATTGGTAAAGTGCTTTACAAAATTTTAAGTATCATATAAGTGTGAAGAAAAAAATTCCTGATTTCCATTACTTCACTGTGGTGACTCTCATTCAACAAACATTTACTGGCTGATGATTTGACACAACCCTCCCTCATTTAAGTCCAATTCACTTGCATATCATGGCATTACATCCATGATGTCATGGTTCCCTCACCTCAAAGGTGTATGATTTGCAGATACTTTGCTTTACTTCATTAGCCCCCCACAGCTGCCCAATGAGATAGACAGGGCTGGTAACTGTCATTATTTTGATGATGCAGAAAAGTACGCCCAGGTAGGTGAAGGGACCAAATCCAAAGCCCAGTTTGTATTGGAATGGAGAATTACAACCTAGAATCCTATCTTTTGACTACTGGTAGAGGAAAAGGGAAGGGATTAAGCATTTCTAAACACTAAGTGACTTTGCAAATATGAGAGTATTACTGTATTCTTTCCAATAGATTACACCACTTTCCCTATGAGTATCATATAGAATGTTGGCCCAGAATTCAGAGGGTCTGAGTTCAAATCCATCTCAGACACTTACTAGCTGTGTGACCCTGGACAAGGTGGGGGGGACACAAAGAGAGACAGAGAGACTGATAGAGGCAAAAGAAATAAAGAAAGAAAAATGGAGACAGAGACAGAATCAGAGAGAGAGAACAGCAAAGAGACAGATAGAGACAAAGAGAAAAAGAGACAGAAAGTCAGAATGAGAAGCAGAGAGACACACAGACATAGATACAGGAATTGTAAAATACAAAGAGAAAAGACACTTTGAGGGGGACTTTGAGGGAAAACTTGCAGAAGGTAGGATTTGAGTAAATGAGAAACTAAGAGATAGAGGTCATGAGAGAGATCATGTCAGTCATGGGGACAGTCAGTGAAAGAATTAAAGAAAAAGGCCAGAGACTGGAGTAATGTTGCTCGCTGTTGCAGAATGATTTTTCCAACTTATTTTCCAAATGAATTTACGTTTGAATAAAAGTCATCGGAAAAACACTGGAATGGAAAGGGAAAACCTAGATGTTAGCCCAGGCTCTTCCAACTCCATGTAACCAGGGACAAGTTAAAGGACTTCTCTCAGTTTCCATTTCTTCATTTGTAAAATGGGTATCAGACTAGATGGTCTATAAGGCTCCTTCCAGCTCCAAACTTTGAAGATTCTATTCTTTGTCTTGTCTACAGAACATAGAATAAACAATGCTGTTTGGATATTTTAAAGTTAGAATTTGAGTCTTTGGCTCAATGACTTGATAAATAAATGACTTGATAGTTAATCTCAACCTGAAAATGAAGCCAGTCTTAAGCTCGCTATGAGATAATGATATCCTATTTTTAAGATGACTCTTTTGTTTATGTGATTAAAGAAAAGTAGATAGAGAAATGGGAATTTGATACGAAGTTTCAAAGAAATTAATTTTTTTTGTCAATTCTACCTCATTTAAGAGTTAAATGTCAACTTCCCAGTGGTGAAATGGAGATGTTGAAAGGGGTTTTCATTGGCCTGCAGATGGATCAGATTTCTGAATGGGGGGTTGAGGGTGGGAAGGAATGAGTAGGAGAGCTCTATAAATTGCTGAAGAGATGTGGCTTGTGTAAAGGTAAGGGAATACATGGAACCAAATCCCTTACCACCAGACAGTGGGAGAAGTTGACATGGCCATTAGTTAAACCGTGCTTGTTTGGTAAAGAGATATTGCCTTCTCCTCTCTTTCTGAACAGGTTTAATTCAATCCTTAGCTTATCATCTATGTGGGCCATCTTCTGTAATTGATATAGGGAAAAGAATTGTCTTTATGATTATAACCACTGGTTTCATGCCTTGGTGTCTTACTTTGTTTTCCTGCCTCCAGCTTTAACCCTGTAGGTATAGAGTTCTGAGAACATTCTAAACCTTTCTCCACAGAAATTATGTTCCTCAAGTGGTACTTTCATTTTTCATTTCATATCAGAATATGTATAGTGCATGTAGTATATTTCATTTCATTATATTTGCAAAGTACTTCGAATGAATATGAAATATAGTCTCATAAAATGGGCTAAAAACATTAAATACATTTGAAATGAAATATATTCAGATATTTCTCAGAGTGAATTACTGATCTTATAGCAACTAATGCTGACAATTATATAAATAGAAGTAGTGAGGTGATCTAGGAAGACCCGAGCTCAAATTCAACCTCAGACATTTGTCTCACCAAAAAAAGAAATGTAAATATTTTTTGAATCATTTCAAGCATATTTTGGGTATTATCACATGCTTCATGCCATTTCATCCAGAGGTGATATTTCATAAAGAAATTAAAGGAATGGAATTATGGGTTTTGGAACTGGCTAAACAGCTACTTCTGTGTCAGTTTCTTACTTGCGATGATAATTTGTTGAATTGAGGGAGAAATGTTAGCTATAATTTGCCTGAAATGTAGCACAAGATTCAATAGCAAAATGAGGAAATACGGTCTAGATCTTCCTGCTATTGAATAGTTACAGAAAGTTGAATGATCCTATTCAGAACCTAATTATCAATAGATGGAGGTCTATTTAGTAGTACATAAACAATTTTCCTTTATGATCAGTTTTCAGTTCATTGATTGATATTTTCATGAGTCACCTGCCAAAACACGAGTCAAAGAACCTCACCAATCTGGGTAGCAATAGACAGTTGTTCTTTTTGTGTGTTTATTTTATTTTATTTTTCCAGTTATATGTCATGAAAGTGTTTCAGCATTCATCCATTTGCTTATTTATACATTATGTATTTTGTGACCATCCTCCCTTCCTACTCCCCTCCTCTTAGTAGCGAACAGTGAGGTAAAAGTTATTCACTGATGTCTGTGTTTAACATGTTTGCATATTATCATTTTATGTATGAGGAATTAAGAGAAAAGAAAGAAAATTGTGGGATAGAAAGAAAAAATAAGAGAAGTATTTAAAAAGTGAATATAGTTATCCATTCAGATTCTGTAGGTTGTTTTTTTAATTTCCGGGGGTTGGGGCTTCCCCCTCTGAATGTGGATGGCCTTGTCCATATTAGGTCTCTCAGGGTTGTCCTAGCTCTCTGCACTTCTGAGAGGAACTACAGCCACATCAGGGTTGATCAACTCACACTGCCGTAAGTGTGGTTCTGCTCCCTTTGTTCAGCATCAGTTTCTATAATTCTTTCCATGTTTCACTAGAGTCCAACTATCTGTGATTTCTTATAGAACAATAGTACTCCATAGCATTCATATATACCATAACTTGTTCATCTGTTCCCCAACTGATGGGCATCTCATCAATTTACAACTCTTTGCCACTACAAAAAGTACTGTTACATATTTCGAACATATGGAACTTTTCCCATTTTATGATTTCTTCTGGCTATAGTCAAAGGGTATGATCAATTCTATTGCTCTTTGGGCATAGTACTATGCAATAAACAGTTCTTAAGCAATTATATCAGAATTCAAAATGATCTTGATAAGTTATAAAAGTAGTCAAATAAAAACAGCATGAAGCTTAGTAAGGCAAAAAGCATAAATTCTTACTGTGGTACTTGATATTTTAATGCCTATTCATATATACATACATATATGAATATCCCTTCACTATGGATATTCCCTCCCCATTCATTAATTTTCTCAATTTCCACCATACCTTTACTGAATCTCAACAGAGTTCTCACTGCTGCCATGGTAAACCTTTTATTCTTCCCTGATTGACTCTCAACTACATTTCTCAAAAAAAAGGTTGTTCTAGACCCTTTCTTCTCCCTCAAGTCCCTAGTGACACCCTCTCTTCTCCCTCTTAGCTAAGGATCTTGTCTTCTACTTACTAAAAAAAAATCAAGACTCTCCATTTGGGCTTTCTCTTTTCCCTGATTTCACACTGCAGGATTTTACATTCATCCTCCTCTTTTTTGTGAGTGTCTTAGAAAGAAGTGGCTATTCTCTTTGCAATCACTCTATTTGTGTCTTTGATCAACTCTCCTCCCACTTCCATCCCTCTCTTGCACACACATCCCTCCAATCTTTCATCTCTATTTATCTCCTGGCTCCTTCTCTGCTACCTACAAATATGTCCAGGGATCTCCACCTTTAAAAGTAGATCACTTGGCCTTACAATTCCTCCAGGTCATCCTGTTTCCTTTTCCCGCTTTTCATAGCCACACCTTTAGAAAAAGCTCTTTACTCTCTGCTTCATCTATTACTTGAAATTTAGTTTCTAAACCCACCATTGTACTGAAACTGCTCTCTTCATTGCCTTTTCTTGTCATTTTTCATTTCTTAGCTTTGAACACTATTGACCATTTGCTTTTCTTAGACAATCTATCCTCAGTTTCCATAATACAGTTACTCTCCTGGTTTTCCTCCTAGCTATCTGATTATTTCTCCTTAGTTTCCTACCCCCCCCCCCTTAATTATTTCCCCTAAAATTTTGGTGCCCTCTTCTCTCTCTCTCTCTCTCTCTCTCTCTCTCTCTCTCTCTCTCTCTCTCTCTCTCTCTCTCACACACACACACACACACACACACACACACACACACACACACACATATACTCTCTCTCATCTCATCAGTTACTTTGAATTCAATTATCTCTATCCAAATTGCTCCTTCATCTATAATTCAACCCTCATTCCTATCCTTAATGCCATACCTACAACACCATTTGATCCTTAGCCATCCCATGGTTATCCTTTAGCATTCCAATGCAGCATATCTGGAATGAGACTTTTTCAAACCTCTCCAATCCTGCTCCTGAAGGGACCCCCACCCTTCCAGTTTCCAAAGTTCACCATCTTACACTCATGTTCAGTTCTTCACTTTCCCTGCTGAGATAACTAATCATTTGCCAAGTCTTAGTAGTTCTGATTTTACTACACCTCTGTCATCAGTCCCTGGCTCTCCATTTACCAGCCAGTACCCATGTTCAGGTACACATTGCCTCTTTTCCAGGAGGTTTTTGCAATAGTCTTCTGGATGATGTCTCCACCTGGAGTCTCTCCCATCTGTCCTCCACAAAGCAACTAAAAAGGTTTTCCTAAAACTTGAGTCTGACACCTTTGCCCAGTAAACTTCAGTAAACTAATCAGTAAACTAAATTAGTAAACTAATTCCCTCTAGGTTACAACACTAAGCTTAACATTCATTTAAATCTCTGCCCAGGTGGGCCCAACCTACCTTTCCCAACACCTAGCCTTTCCCCTTATTCCCCTTTGTCCTCACCCACTCTACATGCTAGCCAAGCCTATCTTACTGTTACTAGACCTTTGCATGCTATGAACCATATCCATTTCTTTGCAAAACCTGTGTCTGAAAGACTACATTCCCCTCTTTCAGAAAGCTTAGCTTCTTTCTACATGCCACTCTGACACCATCTCTTATGGGTGTCTCCATGGGGGTAAGTTTTCTCCCTCTTAAGGTGAATTTAAACTCACTGCTTTGTAAGGAACTTGAACTTCTTTTATTATTTTTATTATTTTTTTTTTTAGCTTTTGCAAGGCAATGGGGTTAGGTGGCCATACAGCTAGGTAATTATTAAGTGTCTGAGGCCGAATTTGAACTCAGGTTCTCCTGACTCCAGGGCCAGTGGAACTTGAACTTCTTAAAGGAAGGATTTTTTATTTTTGTTTTCATATGCCCAGTATCTGGCAACACTTGTCTAAAGTAGATCTTTAAGAAATGCTTATTGAACTGAATTGAATTGAACCAAAGAAGAGAAAGGCAAATTATGCTTCCTAAGAGAAAAAAGATCTAATGGTCTTAGTGGTTAACAAGATGTATCAAGTTCAGTAGGACAGAACCATAGTATTAAAGACAAGCATAATTTGGGGATTTGGAAGTATGCAATTGCAATTATCTCATTGTTCTCAACCCTAAGTATCCATCTGCCAGAGTTGTGAATCCAGTCCTGGACCATCAACTAAAGAGACATAGAGTGATTCACAAGAAGTCATATGAAGATGTTCAAAGGATCTCAAAATAGGTAAATAGTAAAGATTAAGGGAAGTGAGAGGATAGGGAAGAGAAAGCTGAAAGGTGATGGTATTAACTTTCCAACTAAATAAAAGTCTCTTTCATAGTAGATAGTAAATCACTGTTTTTATTCTCTACTTTATTCTCTGTTTATATTCTCTATTATCTCTCTATTTTTATTCTCTATTTTATTCTCTATTCTGGAAGACAGAATAAGATTGGTTAGGTCAGCATGAGGAATTTAAATTCAGCAAAGGGAGGAATTAAATATCATTGTGGATTGTTAAACCCTGGAGTGGGTTATTGAAGGAGACTGGGAAATCTCTTGTTCTGGAAGTCTTTAAAATTCAAAATGCTTTTGTCTATGTCTATGTTTTTAAGGCAGAGTGGTAATCTTTGCCCTACTATTGCTCTGGATGTCTTGTACTCTCCTATTGCAGCTTTTGCTATTGAGGTCAAAGGGTCCTGCCTCACAAATAATCCACATCCTGAGTCTTGACGAAGAGTGATCCTGATATTTCTGGAATCTCCTGAGATTCCTATGACTCAAAGACCTTGAATTTACTAGGAGGCCTGAGTTTCCTTCATAAGTGCCAATGGGAGGGTGTTGCAAGGCAATGGGGTTAAGTGACTTGCCCAAGGTCACACAGCTAGGTAATTATTAAGTGTCTGAGGTCATATTTGAACTCAGAGCCAGTGCTGCTTCTACTGTGCCACCTAGTTGCCCCTCCAATCCGATTTAACAATAAAACGGAATGGCAGAATTTGAGCTGGCAGGGACTTTGAAGTCTTCTCTAGTTCAAATCTTCCCTGAAAAGGAGTCTTCTTCTCTATGATGTCTCCAACCATACGGCCATCCAGACACTAGGGAATGGGGACATTCTGCCTCCCATGAGGGACTGTCCTTCTTTATGATGGCTCTAATCAGAGGTTTAACTGTGGAGTAGGTAACTTCAGTTGAGGATGGGTGTGTGCAAAGGACAGTCTCTCCTTCCCCAGACTGAATATAGATAGAGTGAAATGGGGCAGAGGTAGGCTGGGAAATGTGGTAATTTGGGAAAGACAGACCTTGGAGGGAAGGCACTATCTTTTTTTTTTTCTAATTTTATTTAAGACTATGGGGTTCAGTGACTTGCCCAAGGTCACACAGCTAGGTCATTATTAAATATCTGGAACTCAGGTCCTCTTGACTCCAAGGCCAGTACTCTATCCACTGTGCCACCTAGCTGCCCCCAGGAAGGCACTATCTTGATAAGACCCAAGGAGAGATAGTCTAGGTGAGGAACCAGGGGTCATGGGACAATCTGTGAAGGAGGTACAACCCTCCAGACAGCAATGCCTTGGGGCAAGGGTCTGGTCACTCTGTGATGGCTAGGATTCTAGCTCTAACTATAAGGGAATTTTTCCTTGTATGAAACTGGAATTTGCCTCTCTGTAACTTTCACTGATTGTTCCTGGTTCTGCCTATTGGAGCCAAGCAAAACAAACGGAATCCTTCTTCCACATGAAAGAACTCCAAATACTTAAATATTGTGTTTATGCTTCCCTTTCTTTCTCCAGGCTAAATATGCCCAATTCCTTCAACCTACCCTCCTATGACATGGTCTTTAATCTCTTTATCACTCTAGATTAACTTCCAGAATTTATTGGTGTCCTTCCTAAATTGTGGTGCCTAGAACTAGAGCATCTGCTCAGAACAGAGCATGGGAGGACTGTTACCTTCCTACTTTGGGGCACTATGCACCAGTTATTGCAGTCCAAGATCATGGCAAAACTTTTGGACTGGGGCGGCTAGGTGGCACAGTGGATAGAGCACCAGCCCTGGAGTTAGGAGTACCTGGGTTCAAATCCGGTCTCAGACACTTAATGATTACCTAGCTGTGTGGCCTTGGGCAAACCACAACCCCATTGCCTTACAGCAACCAAAAAAACCCCAAACCTTTTGGACTGTAACATCACATGGTTGATCCTTATTGAGAGGGTAGTTCCCTAAAACCTGTTAAGTTTGTTTTTTAGGGGGTAGGGGAAAGGGGAGAAACTAACCATACCTCCTCTATATAGTATATTTCATTAATTAAAATGAAAAACTTTCTATTTATCACAGTGTCAAGCATACAAGCTTAAATAAACTCTTACTGATGATTAACTTTTACATTTCATCTTATAGATTCAAAACATTGTTCTATCTAGATGATGAAGTTTTCTTTTAATCTTGACTCCATCTTATAATATCTTCATTATCTCTCCCAGCTTTGTGTAAAACATAATATCTATGCCTTTATCCAAGACATTGATAAAATGTTCTGTACAGAATCACTAATGAATTCTTGGGGTACTAGTGACCTTCCAGGTTGACACTAATGGATTAAATACTATCCTTTCAATCAATCAATTCACTAACTATCAATCTACCAAATTATTTTCTAGCTCACATCTTTGAGGAAAGCAGAATAAACTGAGAAGCTTTGCTTGGCTGCAGGTACATTATGTATATGAGATTCCTCTGACCTAGTGGCTTATTTACCCTATTGAAAAACTGGAAATAAGGTGAGTCTGGTTTAACCTATGCCTGAAGGAGTCATGTGACTCATTGTGAATGCAGCTTTCTCTGCTAAATTCTCATGTGCTATCCATTTATGTTCTGGAACTGTATCAGGAATTATAGTCAAACTCATAGAGAACACTTTGAGACTATTATGCTCTTTCTTATTTTGAAAACTGGGGAAATATTTTGCCTATTTCCAATTGTGTGAAACCTTTCTCATTCTTCACAATTTTTCAAACCTCATTTAATAGCCCCTCATCAATTCTTTTCTTCAGTTTTCTTCAGTTCATCCATATCTGATGGCTTAAATTCATTGAGGGATGTTTATCTCTTCCCTTATCTTGTGTAACAACTACCTTGTTAGCCCTTTTTATACTATCTTCCCTAGTCCAAATCATTATTCTTAGTAGAGAAATTTTTCAGTGGTCCTAGGATCTTTCTTTCCCTCCCCTATCCCTAACAGTAAAGTTTATAACCCAGCTACACTTTTTTATCCTTACCACTCTTGTGCTCCCTAAGTCATCCACAGAGGTCTGTCCATCATTCTTGGGGACTTTCTCTAAATCTTTTAATATAATGTGACTCATGCTGAATGAAAGCTGTTGCTCATGTGTCATGACTTTCTCTTACTGCATGGCTAGATCACTTCCTTTCTCAATCATACATCTCCTAGACAATCTATTTTATTTCACTTCTGATGTTAACTCATCACTGGTAATAGGTATACCCTACATACACCCAGCTCTAGTCATTCTTTTGCCCTTGCAGTAGATACTATAACATCACAAGAACATTTATATTAAGAACAAGGGATTTTGTTTCCTTGAGAAACTTGGGGTGGCTAAATGAATTTCCCAAAGGCCATTCCACCAAAACTCTTCCTTCTATGCAATTTATTGTCCAGACTCTGAATCTATTAGATAGACAAGCCATAAGCAGTGAGATCCTGTATTTATCCTTTTTCCAACCTTTTTGAAATCTGCCCTTCCAGAATATGTCATAGGAGGCTCCTGAGGGAGTTTTCTTTTTTCCCCCTAAGGATTTGATGCCCTGACTGACCAAACTGTCCTTGATCTGGAATTAGCACATCTCTATCAACACCTTCATGCAAACAGAATTAAAAACTTGAAGGTCTCCGGTGAATATCTCATCTTCCGCTCCAGCCTTACTTCTTTACATCTATGTTATCTTCTCCGACATTTATAGCAATAAGGAGAGAAGAGCTGTTGTGTGTGATATTCAGCTGATGATCAACCACAAGCAATTACTTACATGAGTTAATTATAGCTACATCTTTTTCCTAGAATATATTAGGGTGGTTCCCATATGTCTGAGTCATTTCCTTATATAAGTACAAATTCAGTCTAATTGGTATTTGCAAATTGAAGCTGTCATTCTAAATTATTGATAAGAGTAACTCAGGAGAACAATGCCATGCCTTAGATCTCCATGCTCCAATATGTATGAATGCAAATGCTCAGCAATACACATAAAACAACATCTTAGTTTAATATTTAAAAGAAACTGCACTCTGGGTGAGTTAGTCATCCTTATTTATTGCACACACACTTATATATGATTTTGTGAGTTGTTTTGGTCCCCAGATCTTTTTTCCTGGGGACCAACTTTTCCATAATGATTTTGTTGAACTTTGCCATGCCTCAGAGAGCTTGTGCAACCTTTGAGAATCATGGGATCACATCCACTTTTGAGTTAAGTAAGGATGGTGCTCTTGTGATAGAAAACAATTAAATTAAATGTTATTGGTTTCATCATTATGATAATTATTAACAATAGCTCAGTCTTATATAGTGCTTTAAGATTTTGCAAGAAGCTCTCCATAAATTATCTCATTTGATCCAATTCTAAACCATAACACTATAAAATTGTGACTTATTTTGCACAGCGTTTAGATGAGAAGGGATGCTTTTCTCATTGTATTTAATTAAAAGTCAAAAATGATGGAAGTAGTTTTCCAAAAAAGAGATTTGACCCAAATAGTTTATTGCTGAGGGCTTGAGATGCTATCTTGCTTAGTGTATTTTCAGAGAAGAAAGAACAAATATTCAAAGTCTAAATAAACCACCCAGAATTTATTAATCCCTACATAGTAGTAACAACAACAAAGAAATATTTGGTATTAACTAAGCACTCTACTTCAAGTTTATGAGTTGTTTTAAATCCTGAATTTTTCCTCTCAGCACTTCCTAGCAGGGAAAGTTTCCATTGCTGGTAAAATTTTAACAGTGGTTAAGAGTTGACATGATCTCAATTGCCAAGTGCTTCAGAATTAAGAAAGTTTTTTTTTTACAAGTAAAATTCAAGAAACCAAAATAATATGGAATAATAAAACATTTTTGTTTGTCTTCAAATCAGTAGTATTGAATCAGTTAAAAACAGATGGAAAAGCAAGGAAGAATGGAAGCAGTGTGTGTTTTTAGACAGGTGAGATGAATTTCATTAGGCTGTGAAATCCCTGGTGTATGGGATTTAAGAGAAACAAACAGTCCATTCTAAAATCTGTGAAACACCAGTTCAGTTCAGAGACAAGCCCAAGACAATACCTCCATCTTATCTGGGAGTGTCTTTTCAACTATTTATGAATTAAAAACAAGATAGAAGTGAAATGTTCTGAATGAAAGTCGAACTGTTAAGCATCGAGGCTGTGTGTGTGTTTCTTCCATTCTTCCTTTCCAAGAGGACTCAAAAATGAGAAAAGGGCCCAATTATTTGGAGCCTGCTTAACTAATTGTATCCATCAGAAAATGGGATAGACTGGATCTCAATGGGTCCTCTCTTTGATATATTCAGACATTATATTATATTGTATTATTTCCTAAAGTACTGAATGAAGCCTTTTAATTACTATCACTAATCATTAACCTGAAAGCTGGTAAATAAAATTCAAATGTCTTGAGGCTTCACAAACTCTTTTAATAAGGTGATTTTATGGTTAGCAATGCAAAATAAAGAAGTATGGTTTATTCTTTATTTCCTCTTGCAAATGTCTAAAGATTATTCAAATTGGTTATAATATAGAAATGTTTATAAATATAATTATAAAATATATATTAACTTGGTCTTGCCTTGCTTCAGTATAATTATAAAATATAGAAATAAATATAAACTAATTTTAATGTATATAAATATCAAATAAATGAGAATAATTTCAGACTCCAGGATTTGAGATTGACAAAGGTCAACTTATTTCTGCTTCCATGCTACTGTAGGGTTTGCATTTTCTGACATTTTCTTGGTAGACACTCAGACTACTCAGAGATGATCCAAAAAGCCATAGAGAGTCACACAGGAATTGCAACACATTATAAACTGCAATTATTATAAATAAGGAATCATACAGGGCAGGTGGTATATGGTTGTTGTTCTTGAACACCAAATAGGATATATGGTTTTTGTTTTCACAAAGGACCAACATGACATCACTACACTGGAGTTAAGGTATAGTGTTAATGATTGTGGATGATCAGATCACTATGAGCTTGGAAGGTTCTACCATAGCTTGGGCACAAATAGTCCATATGAACATTTAGTATATGAACATCTCTCATTTCTTTTGAGCTATTGCAGTTTGCTTATAGACTATAGCACCTTCTTTGTGGGTCCACCAAACTGGGCAGTCCTGTGCCAGTGTCTCTCCTGTATCATGATCAATTCTAAAGTTCTCCAGAAAGACCTTGAGAATGTCCTTGTACCACTTCTTCTGACTCCTTGTGAGTGCTTGCCTTGTGTGATTTTTCTATAAAATAATCTTTTAGGTAAATGCATGTTTGGTATTCCAACAACGTGGTCAGTTCATCAGAATTGTACTCTGCAGTAGAGTTTGAATGCTTGGCATTCAAGAACCAGGGTCCTTATCCTGTCAGGTGATCTTCAGAATCTTCCTAAATGGAAGGAACATACCTTCTTGGCATGGTTCTGATAGACTGTCCAGATTTCACAGACATATAACAATTCAGTTAATACAACAGTTCTGTAGACTTTCCCTCTCACACTTTCCTTCAGAGTGACTATGCACACATCAACCTCATCATCTACATCCCTGGAAAGTATACTGCCAATGTAAGTGCAATTTTTCCGCAGCATTTAAAATTTCTCCATTTACTGTAAGCAATGGTTTCACACTTGGAGAATGTGGTTTTGACTGGTGGAGCACTTCTTTTCTTGGTGTTAAATTAGTACAAATGGCAGAGAATCATTCCATAGTCTGTTGCATCTCAACCTCAGAGGTGGCATTGAATACACAATTATCTGCAAGCAAAAAGTCAGAACTGACCCAAAACCAAATTGTAACACATTGCAAATAAGGAATCATACAGAAAAAGTGATATATGGTTGCTATTCTTGCATGACATACATTGTTGTTAACCAACTCTTCCTCCACTTTAGTCTCAGCTTGTAGTTTTTTCCAAGTTAAATAATTTATCATCAGTTCAATAGCTAACCTTGATGCCATTTTTGTCCTTCTTGGAGGCATCCCACAGCATCACTGAAAATATCATACTAAAACACATGATAGCAAGCACATAACTCTGCTTTGCTCCATTGGTAACTGATATAGCATGAGAGCATTATCTATTATCCAGAACCCATGTAAACATGTGGTCATAAAACTGATGAACAATATTAATGAACTTCTCTGGGCAAGCAAATTTTACCTCAAAATTAGCATCAAGGAAATGTATGAATGCAAAAAAGAACATCAAGATCAACAAGCCCCAGTGGACCCAAGACTCAGTGGATGTGCCTATGCTAAGCTGATACTGGGGAATATCACAAAAAAAGCAAAGAAGTCTGATTAGATACCCTGTGGAAAACTTATAAAAAGAAATGGACAGGAATTACCCAGAATGGGCAGCATGGATGGGTTGCTATACGCTTTATTGGAGAGAGTACCCACATTGTTGAAATCACAGGTCCATTTGAAATATTTTCATGCATTCTTATCTGAAGAGCAGGGGCTGACCTTCATTGGTAGAGGGAGTTCCTAACCAATAAAATTGCAGGTTTAGTCCAAAAAAAAAGAATTCAATGTACTTACCTCACAGGGTTGTAAGGTTCAAAGGAAATAAAGCATAAGAAATGCTGCATAACCACAAAGAACTGTGAGTTATTACAATTATGTCCAACATCATCACTCTCCTACTTGAATTTACTCCTCTAGCAGAGTGTCTAGATTCCCAAAGACGTCTGGTACATTCTTACCTCCATATGGTTTTTTTAAAACTAGAACTCACCACCCATCCTTCAACTTCTAAAACCTTGTCCTCTCCACCCATCTGAATTCTACTCTTCCAAGGTTCAACTCAGGATTCCACTTTTTTGAAGCTTTTCATGATCTCATCAGGCTCCAGTAAACATATTCCTTCTCTCTCCCTCTTATTCTCTTTTTCTCTCCCCTTCCTCCCTCTCTCTCCCTCCTCTGTCTTTTTCTGCTTCTCTCTCCTTGCCTTCCTCTCTTCCTCTCTCTCCCTTTCCTTTTCTATTTCTCTCTCCTTGCTTTCTTCCCTTTCCTCCCTCTCTCGCTCTCCAGTCTCTGTTTTCTGTCTCTCTTATCTCTCTCTGTCTCTGTCTCTCTCCCCCTCATTATTTCTTTCTTCTTCCCTTCCCTTTCTCTTTCCCCATTCTTTCTTTTTCTATTTCTCTCTCCTTTTCTCCTTTTTCTCCCTCCCCCTTTCTTTCTCTTTTGTCTTTCTCTGTTTCTGTCTCTGTCTCTTTCTCTCTGTTTCTGTCTCTCCCCTTCTCTCTTTTTCTATTTCTTTCTCTTTTCCTTCTACTCTTCTCCCCTCTCTCCCCTTTCTTTTTTCTTTTTTCTCTTCTATTTCTCCCTCCTTCCTTTCCTCTTTCTCTTTCTCTTTTGTTCTCAGTTTCTCTTTGTTTTTCTCTCTGTCTCTGTGTCTCTGTCTGTCTGTCTCTCTCCCCTTCTCTATTTTTTCTATTTCTCTCCTTTCTTTCCTCCCTTTTTCTTCCTCACTCCCTCTCTTTCTCTTTTTGTCATTCAGTTTCTTTCCTGTCTCTCTCACACACATAAGCACATATGCAGAAATTCTGGAACACTTGTAGTACTTAACTTATCATGCCCTACTTTGAATGGTTAATTATCTTTTCCAATGAATATTTACAGTCTCTAACTAGATTTGTGAGTGTCTTGAGAAAAAGGACCTTTTTGGATTCACTAGCATAATACTTTTATATAGTAGGTGTCAGATAAATATTAGTTGATTGAAAAATAAATGGACTGATTTAGATCTATCCTAAATTAGGTCTTAAAGGGGACCTAATTACTGGACATGATCTTGCTTCTTGTTTCAATATCTCAAAATAGGATCATAGCAGCCGCTTTTCTCCTTCCCCACTCTATTATGACTAGATGCTATAGGGACGTGATTGAACTGCTTCCAGAGCAACTCAAAGCTTATGGCAAACTGGTGGAACTCCAGAACCAATTAACAGTTGTAGACTTGAACAGGAACCCCTTACCTTTTGTGAGTTATAATAATTAGGGCTGCATAAAGTTCATAGGATTACAAAGGAAACTAATATCTCAAAATTAAAGATATCATTTTTCTTTCTCCATCCAAGTTCATAGTTCCTCTGCAATTTATCCAGGCGTGCATAGACCTCAGGTTAAGAGTCTCTGGCTCTACAACATTCATCTGAGGAGGAACTATTTGGGTGCTACATTATCTGCTGAATAGTAGGCTCTTACTGAATGCTCACTAAAGTGACTAGAGGTCACCTTCCTTCCATTAGCCCCTATGACACCAATTTTTGGTCCAGAAACCTGGACAAATGGACCTAGGCCAGTGTTTACTCATCCTCTGCTGTAAGCTCCTAGATTGTCCTGCTGGTCTGCCCTAAAGAAGTCATTCAGCTGTCATACTTTAGCATAGTGTTTGTCACATAGTGGGTCCTTAATAAATGTTATTTATAGATCAGCTTGCTCGACAGTCTCAGTCAACAGCATTTGATGGGCACCCCCAAGGTATAGAGCTCCGCATTGTGGGCAGCAAGACAAGACACAGACAATACTGCCCTTGTTGACTGATTAGTGTCTGGAGATCTGGGGGAGGAGAAAGAAAAAACCTTCAAGGCCTTTGACTCAAACAGAACACTCCATTCAGAGTAACCTCGGTCACTTATAAATAATCCCACTTAGGCTAAAGCTTCAGAGTTGCCTCCAGAGTACAGAAATGCACAAACATCCAGATTATCTCCCTTCATCCTGGCTAATCTCTTGTGATAGCTCAGCTTCTCTCTGAGGGAAATCAGGGTTAGCACTCTGTGTTTGTGTGTGTGTGTGTGTGTGTGTGTGTGTGTGTGTGATTTGTTGTGTTTCTCAGCTATGGTCCCATAGCTACAGTAGGGTCTGAAGCACAAAGCACTAGCAGAAGAATCAATAGATTTGCCCTCAATTTTCTGCCAGAAACTTGTTAGTGAGGAGAAGCAAGGAATTTAATACTTCATTAGGAAAATGGAGTAAAACACTTAGCTATGTGACTGGGGTCCAATCAGTAAAAAAAGAAAGATAATATTCCCTATAGATAACTGAGGGTTATTCTGGGGCTCAGATGAGATACTGTCTTTCTGTGTGTGTGTGTGTGTGTGTGTGTGTGTATGGCACAATGTGTTTGAATGGGGCAATGGGGTTGAATGGGGCCAGTCTGTGTGAATGGGGCAATTTGTATGAATGGGATAGTCCTTACTGAGAAAGATTTAGATCATGTCACCTGAAATATAACAACTACAGACAAAAAAAAAACCAAACCCTAAGCTTTCATGGTTACTCCATGATAGGGTATTCACCATTGAGCCTGGCAAGGCCCAGCAACATGGAGGGACCTTGTCATACTTTAGTTGTTGTATACATTTCAGAGTCTTAAGACATCATGTGAAAAGTTTTCAAAAGGATCTTGAGCTCCTTGGGGGGGGGGGGGTAGATTTAAAATAAACCCAGAAAGTTTTGTACTGTACAAAGAACGCATTCCTTGGGGGCAAATCACCCACAGACTCCTGATTATCTTCCTGAAGAGAGCATCCCATCTGAAGTATGCTCCTTGTTTTGTACAAACTCATCAAGATGAATAATGTCATACATGAATTCCCTTTCATATGTCAGGGAAAAGTAAATGTGTTGTGGTCAACTCATTCATCTTTCTAAAAAGCCAGCAACCCTGTCCTCAAAGAAAAAGAAACATCAATTGAACACTAACAATAAAAAATGAACAAATAATCTGGGGGAGAGGAAGAGTTCAGCATGGAACTAGACTTAACAAGCATTGAATAACCCTTATAAACAGACCTGAATTGGAATCACCAACATTTCATACATCTATACTTTTACCTGCAATAATATGTGTTCTTCAGATTGCCTTCTTTTGGGGTGAGGGGGAAGGAAGATTAGGGGAAAAATTGTAAAACTCAAAATAAATAAAATCTTAAAGAGAAAAAAAATATGTATTCATAGGCATTTGATATAAAATAAGCTGTTGGACAAGTCATTGGCCTCTATGTAAATCATCCATAAAATGAAGAGGTTGGTGAGCTGTTCTTGAAGCCTGTAAATTTGATTTTCAAAATGTTAGTTCTATTTCAATGTAACTGATTTCCTTGGAAATCCTTTTTGTCTTATTTTGTGCATTTGCAAACATTCTTCTGAGAAAGGATTTTGTTCATACTTTTCACCAGACTGTTGCCTACTGAAACCATGACATTATAAAGGTTAACACTCTTTAGACTAAACGGTTTCTAGGGTTCTTTACAGTTCAAACTCTATGACCCTAAGTGTCTAAAAATCATATAAACTTCCCAGGATTAACATAGCATATGAGGGCAGCTAAGTGGCGCAGTGGATAGAGCACCAGCCTTGAAGTCAGTAGTACCTAAGTTCAAATCCGGTCTCAGACACTTAATAATTACCTAGCTGTGTGGCCTTGGGCAAGCCACTTAACCCTTAAGCCTTGCAAAAAAACTAAAACTAAAACTAAAAACTAAAAAAAAAACCAATACAGCATGTGAAATAGCAAACATCTTTAACATCACTATTGAAAATATATCTATAATGTAACTATTAGCAAATGAAGGCAATAATAATATCTCAAACTCTGAGGATTCTGAACCCACTGATTAGGCTTGACACATACTTTTCATTTCATGATATAATTAAATATTAATAACAGAGAAGTATACTTGACAAAAGAATTAAACTTGGTCCCTGAAAAGAGATTTCATAATCTCACCCAGACAGATATGAACAGAGTGCAGTGTAACATTTTGTTTGGGCAAGCGAATGTGATAAGTTTATGGAATTTAACACATTTAGAAATTTCTTAGAATTTCAGTCTAGAAGGTATCTTAGAGATGATAAAACCCAACCTTTTCATTTTATAAAAAAGGAAATCAAGGCATAGGAAAAGGAATTAACCAAGATAATATAGGAAATAAGAAAAAGAGATGAAGGTAGAACCCATATCCTCTGACATAAAATCTAATGTGCTCTCCATTCCAAACATTTATTAAACACCTACTATTGAGAAGCATTATGGTAAATGCTGAAGATTTATATAAAGAAAGGTAGAAAGAGTCCCAGATCTCAAGCAGCTCACTGTCTTTTGGGGGAAACAATAGGCAATAGGCAAACAATGCACAGTAAATGGACATTAAACTCAGAGGGAAGATTCTAATATTAAGAATGACCAAGAAAGGGAGAATATGGGACTTTAGCTGAGACTTGAAGGAATTTGAAGAAACCAGGAGCAGAGAAAGAGAGACCAAGAGAATTCTAGGCAGGATGGATAACCTAAAAAGAATCTGGAGTCCTGAGGGTCTTTTGTAGAAAATAGCAAATAAATCAGTGTATGTAGAGAATGCAGAGGGGATCAAGATAAAAAACTAGAAAGATAGGAAGAACCAGATTATGAAGGGGCAGCAAGATGGTGCTGTAGGACACTGAGTCCGGAATCTGGAAGGTTCACTTTAGTGAGTTCAAATGCTATCTGAGACACTTATTAGTTGTGTGAGCCTGGGCAAGTCACTTAACTATGTTTTCCTCAATTTTCTAATCATGAACTCGAGAAGGAAATGGCAAACTACTCTAGGAATTTTGCCAAGAAAGAGTCACAGAGAATTGGACATAACTGAAACAACTGAAGCACAATAAGTTTAAGAAGAGCTTTAAAAGCCAAACAGAGAATTTTATATTTGATCCAGAAAATAAGGAAGAACTTTATTGAATAAGGAGAAAAAGTTATCAGATATATGCTTTTAAAAAATCTATTTGGCAGGAGGGATTTCAGTTGGGAAAAGAACTGAGACAGAGAAACCAACCAGTCTGATATTTTGATGTCCAGGAATAAAGGGATGAGGACTTAGTTTATTAAACAAGGACTAATTATGTTGGTGAGCATAGATACACAAAAATAATGTGTGGCTCAGCTGATTTTTTTTTCTTGCCAGCTGTCTGAACAGTTGATATAGAGGACTCTATTTACCTGCCATCAATCTGGCTCCAGTGATCAGTATCAATTGGGAAGGTTGTCTATATAGAGAGATTGGACTCTAAAGCCCATTTCAATCCAAGTATTGACTGTACATGGGTTTTTCAACCTAAGTTTTTAAAATTAGGCATGAGAAATTAGTCAAATATGAGCTTCCTGTATTCACTGGACAGATAGAATTGTTCTTATAGAGTCTACTTTTCATAGATTTTCTTAGTGTGATATCTACTTATCAATTTATTCTTAGTGTTACTTCAATCACAAACTGTGATTTTACTGTTTGATTCAATTGGAAAAAATTTACCAAGTACCTACTTCGTCTCTGGTATACAGCTAAGTTCTGGGGTCAAAGACCAAAAAACCCCAACAATAATCCCTGGCTTCAGGGAGTTTACCTTCTATCTGAGGGAAAACTGTATGTACAGAGATAAATTAAATAACATCAGGAGCTTGAGGAAATCACTAAATCGTAGGAAAGAGGTTTGTGGGCAGGAAAGGTTGATGGTAGAATGGGGTTCTTGAGCTGAGTCCTATAGAGAGCTAAGAGTTATAAGAGTTGGAGGAGACAACATTCCTGACTTGAGGGGTAACCTAAATTAAAACACAGACACAAGAGCTCAAATGTCATGCTGAAGGAAGACCAGTTAGATCAGAGTAGTATTTTCAATTTTTCATAATTAAATCCTTGGATTTTTTAGATTCTAATATCTGAACAGAATTGTGGTTTGGTATGTTTTGGTTTTGCTTGTTAGACATTAATAAGGATTTCACTTAGGACTATAAACTTTGATCTGGAAAAAATTCGAGAGGCCATTTAATTCAACCTCCTCATTTCGCAAATGAAGAAACCAAGGTCCTGTAACTACACAGGTAATCAGTTGAACAGAAGGTATTTTAACTTCTGCTCTCTAATGCCAAAGTCAAAGTTTTCCCCTGTCCCATGACTTACATGCTGGCTTAGTGTAGCTACCCTTTCTCAGTTTATTATTACAAATGGAGTTTTGCTAATTTCCAAGTCTGTTTTGGTTTTGCATTTTTGTATTAAAAATTAAGCAATGTGCCTCATTGCCTTCTTTGGGTTGGGTATACAATGGGCTTTTCAAGCTCTGAATACTAATTTCATTATGAATTAGATACTACTTATGAAAAAAAATTTAATGTTTCTAATATTTGTACCTTGAATATTTAAAGCAACAACTGATTCCTTTGTAACATAGTCAACTGGACACTAACTATTTACTTTTATGTCCACTAAGAAGTGGCCTGAATTCTAGAGAGGTATATTTATAACCCATGGACACTGGAGAGTCACACTGTCTGGTTTAAGAACATTTTTATCACCTTCACCTAAGTGCTCCAGACAGTTTAATTTATCAGTTCCACCAAAAATGAGAAGTAGGTCTGGAAGTATTTGTTTTCCTACTGATTCATTCCTGAAACCCACATCAGTGTTTTACTTTTGCTTAAGTGCTTTGGAACAGAGAGCTAAAGTGAAAAAGAGAGATAAACATGACCCAAACCTCAGTTCACATAGTAACACATTTTTATCTTTTATTTTTATTGGATGAGCCTAGCAACCTATTCATTCCTTCTCTTCTTTCAGTTATTAGATGGTGAAGGCAGAGTCCTTCTTCCTAGCACTACTTCCTAGACAGACAGACTTATAAACCCCTCCAGCCCTAGTGATAGATGTCATTTTTATTGTCTATACAGAATCATACTCCTCATATATCTCCTGTGATCTGAGATCATCACTAGGGTTCAATTCCTATTATTCATAAAAATGACCTTGGGTCAGCAAGAAAATCACTAAGTTTAGCACACACATCCCTGATTTTATTTAAAGCAAAAAAATATTTTATAAAGATTTCTATTTGATATATTTGGAAATGAAGGTGATAACAAAAACAAAAAAAATCAAAACTTTTTTTAATTAAAAAAATTAAATCACTTGGTATAGTGACTGAATATAATAGGTGCCCAATGACTGTTATCCACTCACCTTTCCTCATCCCAAATGGTAACAATAGAAAGTCTGGGGAGTCAAAAGCTACTTTAGCTATCTAGAAAATGAATCCATGATTCAGATTCTTCAATTCCCATCAAGATTCACCTTTTACCAAGACTGCTTCTAATCCCCTATCTGAGAAATAACTTTACATTTACTTTGAATCTGGAATATATTTATTTGTGTATGTGTTTGCTCATCATATAAACTTCTTAAATCAGGCAAAGATTCTTTTGTTTATTGTGTTGGAGGCAGGACAGAAACCCTATCTTGGCCCCATGATGAATCTCATCAGTTAACCCACCTCTAGAATATTATTTCTCTTTGTGATGTCCTTCTTTGTCTCAAAGCTAGTGAATATAAATGAGTTATTCTGATTTAATAAATCTAGCCTTTCTTTAGTAGAAACACAGGATACAATCCCATCAGGATTGTGCATTTTAAGTGTCTATATACATTTTATTCTCTGATTCATTGAGACACTCTCTCAAATTTACACATAAGCCTTCTTCCTCTACCTACATCCCATAAGTAATAACATAGTTTTTTTTCATCTGACATGATGTTTTTTTTAAATAAATACATTCTTTTTCAATCATCCCAACTTAATTAACCTTGTCTTCAAGGTCCTTCTAACTGGCACCTCTCTACTATATGTATTTAACTCGAATCAACCTTCCATTTGTAGTCACTCAACACCTTCTTGACTCTGTTCCAAAATCTATACTGTTTGCTACACCAGGAATGTGTCTTCTTTCTATCTTTTGGAAATCCTACTTATTCCTTAAGTTCTCAAGTTCTTGTATTATTTTGGTAAAGTATTTCATGTGGTCTATCTCCTTTGCTTAATTAGAAACTGGATTTAGAACTCACATTTCACAATTTGCTTATATCTAGATTAGACCCTTATCTGTATTTGTTGTAGCTATTTGCATGAGTGTCATATTCCATTGTAGACTATAACCTACAGGAGGGCAGGGACTCTGTGATATATAAGCATCTTAGCATCAGACTCAGTGTTTTATATATAGGTGATGTTTTAAAAATGTATTTATAAATGATTTCAATAGCTAAATCCATGACAAAGGAAGAAGGAAGGAAGGAAGGAAGGAAGGAAGGAAGGAAGGAAGGAAGGAAGGAAGGAAGGAAGGAAGGAAGGAAGGAGGGAGGGAGGGAGGGAGGGAGGGAGGGAAGGAAGGAAGGAAGGAAGGAAGGAAGGAAGGAAGGAAGGAAGGAAGGAAGGAAGGAAGGAAGGAAGGAAGGAAGGAAGGAAGGGAGGGAGGGAGGGAGGGAGGGAGGAAGGGAGGAGAAAGATTCTGTTATTGTGCCCATTTTACTAAAGCAAACAGAGGCTAAGTGACTTTCTGGGAGTCACATAGTATCTGAGAGCAAATATCAATTCTTCTCAGATTTGACCCAGAAAAATGTTGGTATTTCTCAAGAATTATTTCATTTCATGAAAAATGAGGGTTTGCTGTACAATTTCATGATGGCTCATTTTTATGGGTTCTTATTTTTCATGAAAACAACAAATGATAAAAGTTATCAACCCATTACTCAACTATTGTTATGTGGAGAGTGGTGAGTGTGATTTATGGTTTCAGCAAAATAGAAAAATTCATAATTCCATAATGAAGAAAATTAATTCTTTTGAAATAATTTATGGTTGAATTTGAAGCAATCTGTGTTGAAGTAACTTTTGTTGGCCAACAATCTTCAGACTTGACATCATTTAATTAGTTTCTTTGGGGGTAAGTCAAGGACATTTAGAAACACTGAAGCAAAGCATCATGCCTGACAATATTTGGATTACTTGGTTATCCATGCAAACATTTCTGCAAATGAACACAGGCATAGGTAGTATCTGGGGCACCCCCTGTCACCTGTGGATTTCCCAGAAAAGCTACCCAGGTAGTTGGTAAGTCTTCATCCATTGAAACCATAGCTCATGAACCCCCAGCATTGTGTTTACTTTAGTAACTCAACCAGAGAACACAATTAGTTCACAGGAAAGGCATTTAATAAAATAAAAAAGTAAGAAAGATGGCAATAGAACATTCCACCAAAAAACAAACTGGAGGCACAGTCTCTCACAAATAAATTTAACTTTTCCACTCAACTAGAAAACACAATTCAAAATGAAAGCCTTCACGAAATGGAAAAATAAAAAATATGGCAATATAAACTTTCCCCCACAGCCTGAGGCACAGTATCCCACAAATGAGAGACCCTCAATAGAAGGTGGGTAGGAATAGAAACCACATATACACTCATGAGGGATACCTGTGGCCAGAAGACCTCTGTGATAGCTCACAGAAGGATGAATAACTCTTGCCTTCTTTGATGGAGGGTTGCCAATGTCCTAAGGTGAGGTCCTACTTTGCTGGTGATAACAGGTATCTCCTGTTCCTTCTGGTTCTTTACCTTCATTGGGTTATTCTCTGCTGACACCTACTGGACCTCACCCAGAGTCTTCAAGTGAGATGCCACCCTTTCTCCAGATGAGAAGGAATTTGTTCTACCATTTTCTTTTTTCAATTTATAACCCAGAGGTTAAATTTCACCTCCTAGTGAAAAAAAGTACTCATTCATGAAAACCTTAGGAATATGTGGCTTTCCCTCAATAAGAAGAGAGTGTTCATTTCCAGTGGTCTAAGCCAGGGTTTAAACTCTTTACCAATTAGTCAATTAGAGACACCAGACATTATCTTCTGAACTCTCTTCTCTGGATAGTAAAATCAGGGTATTTGTCTAAAGCCCCTATCTGACTTGGGATTAGAAAGCCCCCTTTAAAACCCTATTGTTGATATTTATACAACAAACTACAAAAGTTTAGGGGGGTCTGGGGTATCTTAGATACTCTATGCCTCCAGGATTTTCTGTCTCATGATGAAAAATGCCAAAACAAAAAGGCTAGATGGAGTTGCTGTAAGATTATCTTCCCCTACCTCAAATTCCCTCTTCTAAATTCTTGTCTTTTATATGCCAGCAATATGACTAGTAGTAATAAACCTTCCAGGTTCGGAGGTTTCATTCATTACTAAGAAGGGAAGATGCATCAGATCCTAAAGAGAACAAAGAATAAAACCCATACCACCTGATCTCTTGTCCCAGCTGTGCCCGTTAGTAACTGTGTGACTTTGAGCAAGGCCCTTAACTGCCGTACTATGAGAAACTTGAACTAAGTATTTATAGTCTTTCCCAACACTGAAACCTATTAAATGCTGCAACCAGCAGCTTTCAATACTTGTAGTTTTAGATGGGATTATTTAAGGTATAATATTGAAATACCAAACCCTATGTATGATGGTTAATAAGGAAATAGAGAAATGATCCTCTTATTTATATATGAAATGACCATTTGCCCTGATAAATAGTTTGGGAAGGGGGACTGAATTCATGATTTCACTGGTATAGAAAATTCTCATGGTGTATTCCATTTGAAATATTGAAGTAATTCAAGCAAAAGAATGAAATAATAATGAAAATTTATCAGTTTAAACAATGGTCTGACACTTATGGACTTCTATAAGTAGCTGGGTGGCATTAATAAATAGAGGTTTTGGAAATTGTTTTCAGTTACGTTTAATTCTTCACGACCTGATTTAGGGTTTTTCTTGACAGAGATACTAAAGTGGTTTGCCATTTCCTTCTCCAACTCATTTTATAGATGAGGAAACTAAGGCAAACAGAATTGAGTGACTTGCCCAGGGTCACTTGGTGGTGTCTGAGGCCATATTTGAACTCAGAAAGATGAGTCCTCCTTACTTCAGGACCAGCATTCTATCTACAGTAGCTGCTCCAAGTCAGGAAGACAAGTTCAAATTCTGACACTGGCTATATGATTCTAGATACGTAACTTAATTGTGTTTAACCTCAGTTTCCTCACCTGTAAAAGGTGGATAATAATAATACTCACCCTAGAGGGTCGTGGTGAGTGTGAATTGAGATAACAGATCAAGGGCTTTGTAAACCTTAAAGGGATACATAAATTGTATGTATTATTACCAACAGACTGATATAAACATTTATTAAGCACTTACTATATGCTATATTAAATACTATGGATAATAATGATAAGCAAAAAAGAAAGATAGGCTCTGCCCTCAAGAAGTTTATATTTTAATGGAGTACTAAGGGTATGTTATACTCTATAGAGACAATTATTAAATTTTCAGAGAGATTTTTAATACCCCAGAAATCGACAAACAAAAATTAGACTTTATTTGTTTTAATTGATTATCTAGATTTAAGAAAGTGGTGGAGAAATGATTAATAATTTAAACCATAAAGTATATAGCCCCAGTTATTAAACATTTTACCAGCACACTCCTGAGACAACAGATAAAAAGAGTCCTAATACTGCCTAATAAAATGAGTTTCGATTGTGTGTGGTAAATGTTTCTATTATATTCTGCAGGATTTCTCATAATTTAGTTTATATTTCAGAATTATGAGAAACTTCCTTTATTTTTGTCCTTAATTTTTAGAGATTATGCCCCATCGAGTTTCTACATCTTCCCATCTGTTGATGTTATTCTTTGTTTTTCTACTTTTTATTTCTTCTTTCTCATTCTTTCTAATGTGTCCTTCCTTGTTTGTAACTCTTACTTTTTCTGCAAATTACTCTTTTTTTTTTCATCATTCTATCTAAATCCTCCCTATTTTCTTCTCCCTTCATTTATCGTAGCTAAGGTTTTTCTAAGTTTTTTCTTCAGTCTTATTCTCAAAGCACATTTATATGATATCAAACATCTGGAAGCTAAAAGTTCAGTTAATCATTTGAGTGTTTGAAATAACCAGATGCTTCATTTCACATAGAAAGAGTCCAGGTTTCCTCACTTGTCTTCTGCTATCTCTCATTTCCTCGGTCATTCTTTTATTTACATATGTATAAATGAATAACTCTTCAGTATAACAGGCAAGGGGTGTTACTACTGACAAATTCACATTTTTGCCTTCTTTTTTTAGGTTCTTTCTTTGTTCTATTAATATAATGGCTTACTTTCTTGAGCTCCTTTTGTGTATTAAGTTTTATGTCCTAAAATATATGTTTTATTTAAGCAGGAAAAAATCCAAAAGAATTATAATTATTTCCCCAAGTGTTTAATGGTAATATATAATATACACATGCATCTATATATACATATATATATTCATTTACATGTATGATACATGATCATCAATGTGGGTATATGAGTATTCCCTCCAAATCACCCATTCTGTATTTCTTGGTCCAGTGCAAGCCTTGCCTGTGTCCTCACATAAGATAATCCCCCAAGAAATATGCTTAACAGTTAAATTGATCTAAATAGACATTCACTGTGCAAATTAAAGCACTGTCCTAAGCACCAAGCACCATAACATCAAATAAGTTATGTGAGGGGAGATCTAACAAAAGAGTTAAATGTATTTAGATGAATTCTAATAAATGGTGGAGGAGGAGGAGGTGCAAAGGAAAACACGGGGTCAAATCCTTGATCTGCTTTTTTACTACCTATTTGTTGATGGGTAAGAGAGTCCCTCTGTGGGCTTCATTTTCTTCAATTATGTAATAAGAGAATGGGATCAGATGGTCTAAGAGACCTCAAAGCTCCAGAGACAGACCAAAGGAACACCCAAACCCCATAGAACTATGAGTGCTTTTTTCCCCTTGGATTTTCCTTTATTTGTTTTCTTTTCAATGAAACCATAACTAAATTACTAGAATTTACATAGTGGAGGAAAGATTTTTTTTTAAGATTAAACTAAATCACTTATTAAAGGAAGCAAAGTAGTTAAAATGAATTAATAGGAATTTAAATTTAAGGAAATAAAACATTGCATATATTACACTTTCATACAATTTTTCTAGCTTTAGGACAATTTTTAAATTTTCATTTCTCTTAGAAGTAGTACTAGGAGAGGCGGCTAGGTGGTGCAGTGGACAGAGCACCGGCCCTGGAGTCAGGAGTACCTGAGTTCAAATCCAGCCTCAGACACTTAATAACTACCTAGCTGTGTGGCCTTCGGCAAGTCACTTAACCCGTTCTCTTACACAAACTAAAAAAAAAAAAGTACTGTTAGGGCTTAGCCTATATTCACACTTCTAAGTAGGGTTACATTAAGGGCAGCTAGGTGGTGTAGTGGATAGAGAACTGGCCCTGGATTCAGGAAGTCCAGTTCAAATATGGCCTCAGACATTTGACTCTTACTAATTGTGTGACTTTGGGCAAGTCACTTAACACTGATTGCCATATATTCAGAATCATATCTAGCTTTCCTGATTCATATCTGACCGCTGGATTTGGATGACTTTGGGGGAGAAAGTGAGGTTGTTGCTTGCTATGGTCTTCAAAAATGAGGGGCAAACAACAATACACACACACACACACACACACACAAACACACACACACACACACATATATACAAATATATGTGGGCGCATTTTACAGATCCATGTATGGTATATGAGTGTGTGTACACATACATGCATGTATCCTATATGCATAGGATTACAAAAGGAAAGTATAATGAACTACAGTTATCTCTCTAATTAAATAGATATATAGATAATTATATTAATTTGATTATAGTTTCTGTTATAATTCTGTGATTTTATTTTATTCATTTTTAAAAACATGATTATAAGAAGTCTGTAGCTTTCGCCAGATTACCAAAGGGAATTTCTGGCAGAAAAAGTAGTTAAGAATCTCAGTTCTAGATCCAAGGGCTCTCACTGATGCTTTCAACAAAAAATTTTTCTAAGTACAGAGTCTGGAACTAGCCCATATGAGTAGCTTGAAAGTGAGCATGGTCCCATCCTCCTCACAAAAATCTCCCATTTACCTAGTTAGTATCTGAATTTTCTACTTTTTGAATTTTTTTTTTTTGGAGTCAAAGCATTGGTTCTAGAAAGACCTCAAATAAAAATGTAGTTACCTGGAAAGGGTTGCAAATAAACATACTAGTACATCTTTTTTAAAATTTTTATTTATTTAAGGCAATGGGATTGAGTGACTTGCCCAAGGTCACACACCTAGGTAATTACTAAGTATTTGAGTCAGATCCTTCTGACTCCAGGGCTGGTGGTCTATCCATTGCACCACCTAGCTTCCTCCCCCAGACTTGTACTTCTTAACTCGATCAGGTTAACCAGTTTCACTTAGCAAATACTGGGGGAAACAGACAGCAAACTGATAGGATAGTAAGAAGGGAAGGGGCTGAGAAAAGTATAGAGAGTAAAGGCACTTCCTAGGAAGTCAAGTAGGAAGGTCTTGGCCTGTGAAGTTATCAGAAATGAAGAGAGGACTAATGAAATGAAATTGGGATGAGGGGCTCAAAAATGAGCTTTGTCTAGGGACTGCTGCTCCCAAGTTATTTTAAAGAAGGGTACAGAGAAGAACCCCCATGCTCACAGTTTGTATAGCCACCCTAATCATCAGTTGCAGTACCTATATGATTCAATGAAATTGTATAGAACAAATTTTTTTTAAAAAATTCATTAATTTTTAGGGATTTTTAAATTTATATTACCTAATGCATCCTTCCTCCCAGAAAGCCAAAGAATTTTAAAAAAAATAGAAAAACTATTTATGACTAACATATTGGGAAAAAAAGTTCCTTTCTCCCAGTTCTTCAAAGAAGTAGTGGCATAGTGGATAGAGCACTGGCCCTGGAGTCAGGAGTACCTGAGTTCAAATCCAGTTTCAGACACTTAATAATTACCTAGCTGTGTGACCTTGGGTAAGCCACTTAACCCCATTGCCTTGCCAAAAAAACCCTCTAAAAATAAAGATAAAAAGTAAAATACTTTATCATCTCTCTGCTTTGTTGTTGTTTCCCATTACATTGTTGTAGTCATTACATATATTGTTTTCCTGGAATAATAATTTATTAATTTTCATGTTTAGCTTGTAGTACAAAGACTTTTCCACAAAAGATTCTTAATAAATGTTTATTGAATTTAACTAATGGTGCATGAAGCAGATGGGGGCAAACAAGGATTGTATTTCAACATTCTTTATGAGAAAACAAAGATTTAGACATTGTCCATGAATAGACAGTAAATCAGTTTCTTGCATTTATTCTCTATCCATTCAATGACTGATCTTTTAATGACTTTCTTTGCCCATGGGGCAGACTGAGGACTCTGTAAATTCTCTGAAAGGGGAAGCATCCAAGGACATAGCTAGACAAGCTGTGATGCCAGAAATAGGATCATACAGACTCAGAAATGTGCCCATACCTAGTTGGAGATCTCTGTATATATGGTAGCAGCATTGTCATCCCCCTTTTCTGAACACTATGTTTGTATTGTTGTGGTCTAAGGTCACACTAGCTTTTTTGGCAATTACATCACACTATGGACTTATATTGTGTTTATATTGTGCTTTTTTTCTGGTCAAAGATTTTTCTTACCCATGTCTCAAACTTTACATTTTTTCTTGATAGGTTTCATCTTATTAAATGTATTAGTCTGACTCAATCTTAAGGTCATAGATTTGAAACTTAAAAGAACCATACAGATCATCTGGCTCAATTGTCTCACTTCACAGAAAGAAACTGAGACCCAGAGAGAAGTGATTTGCCCAAGTATTCACAGGTAGCAAATGACATAGTTAGGATTTGAACCTAGGTTTTCTCCCTCAAATGTAGCACTCCTACTATGCTACATTACCTGCAATCTAATATATCCCTCTCAGGTTCATGCCATTTCCAATTTTTATATGCAGGATATCTATATCTTTACCAAGGTTAACAATAAAATAGTCAGCAGAATAAGGTTAGGCATAGAAAACTGGCAGTTCTCCACCAGAGACCTTTCTCCAGGTTTCTCTTGCTCTATTAACTTGCAGTCCAAAGATCATTGAGCTACTTCCTAGTCCAATTGATTGTACTTTCACCTAATTTCACATCTCTCCAGAAAATCAGCTTCATAAATGCAATATGGAGGTGGGTGGAGAAGGAATTTGTCCATAGGTAGCTGATCTGAAAAAAAATCTAGATGTTTAAATGAATTGAAAACTTATATTGCTGATTCAGAATGATAAACTTTTAATCTAATGCAATCTAAGATTATAAACCATACAAAAGCATAGTGTCTTTCTCATGGGACTTTGGTCAGATCCTATCATAACTGGAGGATTATTGTTTTCAGTCTGGATGCCACTATTCTAGGAAGGACAATTGACAAGCTAGAGAAAGTCCAGTAGAAGGGGTCAGAGTGGTGAAAGACCTTGAGGTGATGCTCTCTGTGAGGACTGGTTGAAAAACTAGGTATTTCCTGGAGAAGAAAAAACAAAAATGGGAAAAAGGAGGTGTGATAGGTTCTTCCTCACTAAAGAATCTTTTAACAAAACCTGGACTTGTCAAAGATTTCAAAATTAGATACTCAGAGTGGAAGACATCACATCTAGACCAATACTTACCAGAAAAACTTTCCTGTTCACACATGTGATTTTGTATTTGTGTGTGTATGTGTTTGTAGGAGTAGAGAATTCTGATGTGAAATTCTTCTTGGATCACTATACCCAAGGTTCACGGTTGGTTGCTTAACAAAGGATTAGGAGAGGAATGCACAGCCTAGGAATGTGCTCAGGACAACCTTTTGAGGCTAGCTGGCACTATGCATGCTCTCCTTACTCAGCTTTTTCTTTTCACTGTTTATGTTGCTTTAAGCTATTGGTGGGCAGAGAGGCCAGCCAAGTCCATGTCAATAGAATATCCAGATTGGCTTTGGACAGTACCAACTTCCCTTATGATGAATTGGGCTTGAGACAGATAAAATAGAAGGGAACTAGAACAAGGAACACTTTTTTTGGCATCAATAGGTAAAATTGGCTATAGAGTTATTTAAAACAGAAATATTTATCAAGTGCATGCTACGTATCAACACTGTATCAGGTGTTTGGCACATAAAAACAAAAATTAAACAGCAGCTAATATTCTATTGAGGGCAGGGGACACATAGAGACATAAATAAATACAAAATATGTACCAAACATTTAAAAAAAATGACTGGGGGAGGGTGGGGGGGGGAGAAAATGTCCTAGTCATTGGAGACATCAGGATAGGAATTTTCAGGGAGGAAGCACTTGAATTGACCTTGAAAGGTAGATACTGACACCTTAAGGCAGAGGTGAACAGGGAGTTCATTCCAAGATGAATAACCTATAAAAGGCAAAGTCAAGAATTTCAGATAAAGAAAACAGTAATGAGACCAGATGGATGGGAAAGTGGAATGTGCAAAGAAGAAGATGACACTAGAAAGGTAGTTTGGAAACAGATGGAGAGAGGCTTTAAAAGACAAATGAATGAGCTTTTTTATCTCAGAGAAAGGAAAAAATGGAGCAGAAAAATGAGATGGTCTGACCCATTACTTGAGGAAAATCTGATTGATAGCCATGGAGGACATCTGATAGAATATTCTTTCTGCTCAAAGAACCCAGAGATATCTCCAAGCAAGGATGAGATACAACAGGAAAAGGAAAGAGAAGAGTCTCAACCTCACTGATGGTTTGGGTTTCCCTACAATGTTAGTTTTTCATACAATCAAGCTATGTTGTCTCTTTGTAGTTTCCATAACAATTAGCTGGAATTCTTGAGTCTTTAGTCCCTTCCTAGGCTTACTTGGTCAACACTTTTTTCCCTTTTCAATCCTTTGGTGAATTACAGTGCTACAACTAGCCTCTCCTTTCAAATTCCGCACCCCCAATATCCCATCACCAATCATACATAGCTAGACCAAACCCCAACCTTTTTCCTCCTATTCACATGGGACTGAATGACCCTGAAGAAAGTCATTCACAGTGCTAACTATATCTACTACAAATTTATATTATCTAATGGCAACCAAGTGCTTCTCTCTTCAAGCCTCTCAGATCATACCCTACCTTTAATCCTTTATGGGTTATGGACATCATAGATGTCCAACCTTTTAGCTCTTCTGTGTCTCATTGCCCAACAAAACCTTGCCAAGAACCACATATAGTATTTAATATTTATTTTTTACTACAATGTAACCCATATTACCAATGTAATAATTAGAATAGAATAGAATAGAATAGAATAGAATAGAATAGAATAGAATAGAATAGAATAGAATAGAATTAATATAATAATAAAACATAGCAATGCCACATGAATGGTTTGTGAGGGCTGCAGGTAGCCCATGGGCCCATGAGTTGGATATGCCAACATAAAGACTTTACTGGAAAAAGTTAAGCCATTTTCCAAGATCCACTTCCATTCCCTTTCTTCTTATCTATAATAGTGATAGTGAGAATGATAAGAATTAGAGTTTATATAGTGCTTTAATGTTTGAATAGTATTTTAAATGTGTAATCCCATTTGATCACATCACTTTGATATCACTCCACCCACTATCTCCTCACTCACTTTAGTCTCTGATAAAGAGGAGGCCTTTCTCTTTCCCAAAGATAACCCCCGGCATTCATCTCCGATTCTATTCCTTCCTATATTTACCAGAATTATTAAATCTATTATTAAATTATTATTAATTATTAATTAATTATTAAATCCACTCACTTTAATAGGTAACCATTGATTCCTTCTTTGTGTCTTATAAACATACTCAACACTTCTCCTTCCTTAAAAAAAAAAGAACAAAACTCTCACTAGCCGGGACTGTCTTCAATAGCTGGGATCCTGTACCTCTCCCCTCCTTCTCCATTAACCTCCCTGAAAAGCTCTCCATACTCAGTGCTTCTACCTTTTTTCCACTTTTCTTCGATCTGGTTTGCAAGCTTATCATTCAACTGCTCTCTTAATTGACAAAACTGATGACCTCTTCTCAGTCTTCATCCTTCATCCTTCCAAACCTCTCTGCCGCACTGGACACTGCTGACCACCCTCGCCCTGCTCTCTTTTCGTTCTCCTTCCTATCTGTTCATGTCTCAGTTTTCTTTTCTGGATCTTCATCTGTGTTATGTCCCCTAATTGTGGGTGTCTCCTAAGGCTCTGTCTTTTCCTTTTCCTTTTCTTTCTATTATCTGTCACTTGCTGATATCAGCTCCCATTAATTCAAATATCTCTATAGAGAACTCCAGATCAATAGAACCAGCCCTAGACTTTTCTTGGTTTGTAACAACAAAGCACTGTCTCTTGTACATTTGAAACTAAATGGGGGTGGCTAGGTGGTGCAGTGCATAGAGCACCGGCCCTGGAGTCAGGAGTATCTGGGTTCAAATCCAGTCTCAAACACTTACTAATTTCCTAGCTGTGTGGCCTTGGGCAAGCCACTTAACCCCATTTGCCTTGCAAAAACCTGAAAAAAAAAAGAAACTAAATGGTCTGTAGAGTTCTCAAAGGTAGCGAGCCCAAAGAAGAACTCATGATCTTTTCCCCTAAACTCACTCCTCTTCTGAATTTCCCTACTGCAGTCTAGGTTACCACCATCCTTCCCATGATCCAGGCTCTTAACTTCTGGTCACCTTTGACTACTCATTCTCACTCACTCAACATTATCTATAATGAGCTGTCAAATCTTATTTTATCTCCACTATTTCTCTCACTCATTATCCCTTCTTTCCATTGATATAGCCACTCCTCAGTCCTCATCACCTTTCTTCTGAACTACTGTGACAGCTTTCTGTTTGATCTCTCTGTCTCTCCCCAGTGCAATTTATCCTCCACCCAATGATTTTCCTAAAATTCACATCTGACTATGTCACCTTCCATTAAATAAACTTCCATGGTTACCTATTACCTCTAAGATCACATATGAACTCTTTGGTCATTTAAGGATCCTTACAATCAGGCCTCTTCCTCTATTTCTAGTCTTCTTACATACACTCTATAGTTAAATCAAATTGGCTTTTCTACACACTTTATTCTCTGTCTCCTATTGGAGATGGGTTTTGGAAAATCAAATGGAGATAATATTTGTAAGACATTTAGCAATGACAAACAGTAGGCATTTAATAAATGCTTCCTCCATCTCCCTCTGTCACTTAGAAGCCCTGGATTCCTGCCAGACTCAGCCCAAATGGAACCTTCAATAGTATCTCCCAGGCCCCATAGCTATTGGTGATTTTCCTTTGAAATTATTTTTCAACTACTCTGTATATATTTTGTGAGTAACTTTGTATACTTTTACATAAGGATAAATATATGGCATGATTCCAATAGTTTCTTCAGTGGCATCATTATGAGGAAAAAAATTTACCTTAAAAGTTCAGTCTTTGGGCCAGCTTAGACACTTAATAATTACCTAGCTGTGTGACCTTGGGCAAGCCACTTAATCCTATTGCCTTGCAAAACAAAAAACCCCAAAAGTTCAGTCTTCCATGTTAAATTCCTAAATGAACAAACAGAAATATTAAATTAAAAGAAGGAAAAGTCTTGAACCAAGGAGAGCAATATGGAAGATATTATGATAGTTTAGCTGAGAAATATTAATGGTCTTAACTAGGCTAGTGGTGGCAATGTAGAGGCAGTGACAGAGGCACTGACTCATCCTGGAGTCAGAAGACCTGATTCAGACATTTATTAACTATGTAAACCTAGGCAAATCACTTATTCTGTTTGCCTCACTTTCCTCTACTATGAAATGAGTATAACATGAGCACCTGTCACACAGGATTGTTGTGCAAATTAAATAAAATCACAATTCCTGGGACATAGTAGGAGTTACATAAATGTATATTCTCTCCTTTCCCTTTCCCAATGGACAAAAAAGAGATGTTGTAAGAGCAGAAATGACATGACTTAACAGGAATTGGAAACCTGTAGTCACAATATCTTAAAAGTGGATTCTTAGTTTGCTAAGCACATCAGCAAAAGTATACATGTTCTCATTGATTAATATTTTAATGAAAAAGTTATACCTATATGTTGCTTGCATGTATGCTTGGGTTCACATATGTACCATGAAACAGGTGTTTATAGGTAAATAGGTAGTGAATAAAATGATTGATTTTTCAGTGGGAATTTATCTCCTATTCAGAATTATGGCACATCAAGAAATGTGTGGTTGTACTGGGTCATGTGGGGATATAGGGAGAGCTTGAATAATTAAACCTCGTAAAATAGGAAAAAAAAGATGAGTAAAAAGCACAATTTATTCCAGATTGTGAACTATCAATGAAAGTAAGAACTAAGAACCAGAGTTTCTAGACCTCATCAGCACATTTACTTACATTTGGTGGGTATGTTTTATTCAGTAAGGAAATGTGATTAAGTGACTTGCCCAAGGTCACACAGTTAAGTAAGTATTAAATGTCTGAGGCTGGATTTGAACTCCAGGGCCGATGCATTCACTGTGCCACCTGCCTATACGGCACCATAGATAGAGCACTGGCCTTGGAGTCAGAAAGCTGGGAGTTTGAATCCAATCTCAGCCATTTACTGTATGACCTTAGGCACATCATTCAACCTTGACTGCCTCACATTCCAGGCTATCTCCAGTCATCCTGACTCATATCTGGCCACTGGATTCAGACTTAGCACAGCATCTTACTCAAATCCAATTCATGTGCTTGTGATGGCATCACCTCCCTGAAGCCATGGTTTTCTTCAAGAATGAAGGACAAGGGACAGCTAGGTGGTGCAATGGATAGAGCACTGGAACTGTAGTCAGGAGTACCTGAGTTCAAATCCAGCCTCAGACACAATAATTACCTAGCTGTGTGGCCTTGGGTAGCCACTTAACCCCATTGCCTTGCAAAAACCTAAAATAAAATAAATAGAATTATCAGGAGACCTTCACTATAGGAGATAGCATAGTAGAGAGGGGAAAAAACCCATTGATTTTAAGATCAAAAGTCCTGGGTTCAAATCCTGCCTGCCTCATAATTACTACCTAATGCCCTTGGGCAAAGTTATTTCACTCCTCTGGACCCCATATTCTTTATCTGTAAAATGAAAAGGTTGAACTGAATGCCCTCTGAAGTTCCTCCAGATTGAGATCTATAAATCCTTGATCTATAAGGAATGATTTCTTCTGTATTCTCCATTGAACCTCTTCCATGATAGGAACAAATACCTATAGTAAGTAGATATCTCTCCATTTCATGTTCCCCTTGAATTTATTATCATAAGGTCATGGAGCATAGAGAATCTAAGGATAAAGTTATAACTATTGTCACACTTTTCAGGGAAGTTTGAATAATTTTAATACATGCAGTGTATATATGTAAATATGTAAATGTATGTATATAAATATGTAAATGTTCAGACTGATTTTGAACTTAGTGCTTCAGACTCCAGTTCAGTGCTCTCTGTACTTGAAAGGAGCCTAGAATTCTAGCTCTAATCCTGATCTCTTCTTTGAAAACACCCTCAAACATGAGCATATCATTCTTAGGTTTTGTAGAGAAGGAAAAGTTAACTTAAAAGCTAATAGCTAGCAATATTTTTCCCCTTGCTTTTTCTAGTAGTCATAGTATCCATGACTTTTTCCAAGCATATAGTAGCTTTCCCTCTTTCAGATAACATAAAAAAAAATCCTTTGAAACCCTCAAAACTGTTGTCACCAGCACAGACTTTCTCAATACAAAGATGTATGGATCTAAAATATAAATGTAAACTCCATGCTCTAAAAGAGTATCAAAGTATCAATTGTGTTTCACAAATGGATCAAAAAAAATGAGACTTTAATGAACATCAATATATCATCTCAAATCAGTTCAAAAAATTTTAATAATCTAGAACATAAGGAATTTTAGTGATTCTATTTCCCAAAAATAATATAAATATTTTTAAATTTTATTTTTATTTTCATTTCTAAATTCTCTTTCCATTTTATCTTCCACTCATTGAGTAGGCAAAAAATGATGCATATTTAACATAATATGCAAATATATTTCTCCATTAGTCATGTCCACTCCCCAAGAAAAAATAAAAGAAAATAATGCTCATTCTCCTCTTGAGTTCATCAGTTCTCTATCTGAAGGTGGATAACATTTTTCATCATGAGTCTTTTGGAGTTGTGATGTATCATTGTGTTACTGAGCAAAGTTATTAAGGCTACCACAGTTGATTGTCTTTATACTATTTCTGTTGCTATGTGCATTGTTCTGGTTCTGCTTACTTTGATTTGTATCAGTTCACATAAATCTTCCAAGATCTTTCTAGAATTATCCTCTTATAGTACAAAAGAATTGTATCATATTCATACACCATGACTTGTTTAACCATTTTCCAATTGTTGGTTTCCCAATTGTTAGTTTTCAATTCTTTACTACTACAAAAAGAGCTGTTATAAATATTTTTGTACATATGAATTCTTGTCGTTTTTCTTTGATATCCTTGGAATACAGATCTAGTAGTGATATTGCTGCACTAAAGGTCCTTTGAGTTTAGTTTTATAAACCTTTGAGCTTGGTTACAAATTGTTCTCCAGAATAGTTGGACTAATTCACAGCTCCAACAGCAAAGTATATTAGTGTGCCTATTTCCCACATTTCCTTAAGCATTTATCATTTTCCTTTTCTATCTTCTTAGTCTAACAAATTGGTGCCAGGTAATACCTGAGGGTTGTTTTAGTTTTCATTTCTCTAATTACTAGTGATTTAGATCATTTTTTCATATAACTGCTGTTGATTTTGGTTTCTTCCTCTGATAACTGTCTATTCATATCATTTGGCCACTTAACAATTGGAGAATGGTTTTTTTTTGTTAAGTATTTACCATTTATTCTTTTTACTTTTGCTTTTGCACCATTTTTTTAGGTTTTTGCCAGGCAAACAGGGTTAAGTGGCTTGCCCAAGGCCACACAGCTAGGTAATTGTGTCTGAGACCGGATTTGAACCCAGGTACTCCTGACTCCAAGGCCGGTGCTTTATCCACTACGCCACCTAGCTGCCCCCCCCATTTATTCTTTATTTAACTTATTTGCACACATTTATTTGCTTATTGTCTCCTGCATAAGACTGTGGGCTCTTTGATGGCAGGGATTGTCATTTATTGCTTTGTATTCTCAGTACTTAGTACAGTGCTGATGCTTACTGACTGATCAGAATTATTCTATTGTGCACGGTTCTATAGCTGTTCATGAACACACCAGCAATGACTATTCAACCTTCTGTGCAGAGGCACATGTGAATGAAGATGAGGATGAGCATGATGAAACACAAGATTCAAGATGCCTATTCCATTAGTTGGTGCTGCATTCCCTAGAACTAATAGTTAGATCTGCAAATGTAACAATATTTTTAAACTATATATATATATATATATATATATATATATATATATATACATATAAATATATATATTAATGTATATGTCTAGGAAAAAATTTGTGTGTGTGTTGTGTGTGTGTGTGTGTGTGTGTGTGTATGTGTGTGTGTGTGTGTAGGAATGAAAAGTCAGAATATCAAGGAAATTATTGAAAATAAAACTTGAATGAAGAGAGCTTAGTAGTACCAAATCTCAAGCAATATTATAAAATACTAATCATCAAAACATTTTGGTATTAGTTAAGAATTAGGGTAGTTGACCAATGGAATAGATTAGATACAATATGCAGAAGCAGATGAGCACAGTAATCTAGTGTTGGATAAGTTAAAGTTTCCCTACTGGGGAAAGAAATAGTTATTTGACAAAAACTGCTGGGAAAACTGAAAAGTAGACTAATAGAAACTAAGCATAAGAATACTATTTCAAAGTACATCCTAAGAGAAAACTCAAAATAGGTACATTATTTAGTCATAAAGGGTGATATAATCAATTTAAGGAAGCATGGAAGAAATTACTTGTCAGATCTATGAATAGGGGAAGAATTTATGACAAAATGAGAGAGAGGTTCATGGAAAGTAAAATGGTAAATTTTAATTACAAAAATTTTTGCACAAACAAAATCAATGAAGCCAAAATTAGAAGAAAAGCAAGAAACTGGGGAGGGGGATTTATGTTTCTCTGATAAAGGTATAATTTATTAAACGCATAGGGAATTAAACCAAATAATTTCCTTGATATTCTGACCCTTCATTCCTACACACACACACACACACACACACACACACACACACACACACACATAACACACACAAAATTTTCCTAGACATATACATATATATATATAGTCTAAAAAATATTGAGTTACATTTGCAGATCTAACTATTAGTTCTGGGGAATGCAGCACCAACTAATGGAATAGGCATCTTGAATCTTGTGTTTCATCATGCTCATCCTCATCTCCATTCACATGTGCCTCTGCACAGAAAGTTGAATAGTCATTGCTGGTGTGTTCATGAACAGCTATAGAATCGTGCACAATAGAATAATTCTGATCAGTCAGTAAGTATCAACACTGTGCTAAGTACTGAGAATACAAAGCAATAAATGACAATCCCTGCCATCAAAGAGCCCACAGTCTTATGCAGGAGACAATAAGCAAATAAATGTGTACAAATAAGTTAAATAAAGAATAAATGGGGGGGGGCAGCTAGGTGGCGTAGTGGATAAAGCACCGGCCTTGGAGTCAGGAGTACCTGGGTTCAAATCTGGTCTCAGACACAATTACCTAGCTGTGTGGCCTTGGGCAAGTCACTGAACCCCGTTTGCCTTGCAAAAACCTAAAAAAATGGTGCAAAAGCAAAAGTAAAAAGAATAAATGGTAAATACTTAACAAAATAAAGGTTTTAGAGTTGAGAGATTGGTAAAGATTTCCTTCAGAAAATGAGATCTGAATTGAGTCTTAAAAACAACCCCAAAAAGCTTGGAGATGGAAGAGAGGAGGAAAAGTGTTTCAGGCATTGGGGACAGCAGTGCAAAGGCTCAGAGATGGGGAATCCAAAGGAGACCAGTGGAAATAGATTATAGAATACTTGGAGAGGAGTAAAAGAAGAGGTTTTCTTCCAAAAGAAAAGCCCAGTGATAAACAAAGTCTGACCTCAAGTTCAAAGCAGAATAGAGAGGGAAGATCTAGGTCAAAATACACTGAAGGAGGGCACTTCTTGGGGTGAAGCCAAGATGGCAGGGAGAAGCTAGGAAGCACCCTGAGCTTTTCCCAAAAATGAATTTAAATGAAGCCTCTAAACAGACTCTAAAGTACAGAACCCACAGAATACATTGGAAGAAAGTACTGAGGCTTAGACACAAATATCTTGCCAAGAGGACATAAGGATGTGGGGAAATCTGAATTCATAGAACCCAGAACTATAATTCTTGTCTTATTTGCTATGATACACTCCTTTTTAAAGACTATGCCTCCATTTATTATTCATTTTGTACATTCTGGTAATATTAAAAAAACATTTTTGTTTTCAAGAGTCAGTATTTAAGGGATGGATGGACAAAGGAAAATATTGGCATATGCCACAAATTGAAGATAATAAGCAATAAATTCATAAGACAATTTAGCAAAACAGATTAAAAATGTGTTGATTATAAATGAAAGTGTCAACTAATTTCTTTGTCCCTGGAATGAGATGAATGAAAAATCAAATATAAGTCATTTCACTATGGTCCTGAACCTAGAAGAATTAAAAAAAAACAATCAATAACAATCTTAAAAAGTGAAATATAAAAAAATCCCAATTATTTAGCCAGTTCTTATCTATTAGAGGTATTTATTAATATCTAGTCTTTGGCATGACTACACTGTCCAAAAGCACAAAATTCAGATACAGATGGAAAAATTACAAAGAATTCTTTACATATTTCATTTACATAACATCCAGATCTTTGGAAACATGATCTATCAATTTATAGAATTAAATAATATTTATAAAGTGTTTAACTTTCACTTAGCTGGTTCAATATAAATGTTTATTCCCTTCCTTTCCCTTATTCAGATATAAGAAGAGGATGAATGAGAAAAGTTCTGAAAATAACTGCATTTTTCTTCTTCTATTCTATAAATTAAAGCAAATGAGTTTAATTTTTCATATATATATATATATAGTGTCCCAAAAGTTTTCATGTGGTTGTAAGTTTTAATAGTCTAAGTATGTATATGCAAGTATATATGTTCATACACCTATATTTGTTTAGACACGTATTATTCATATCCGTAAATACAAACAGAAAGTATCTCCGATTGCTTTGTGTTCATTCCTGGTTAGTGTCTTCCTCTGTTGCTGCAGATCCTAGAGAGTTAACCTATCATAAAAGTCAGCAGATGTCCCAAAGTACATTGAGTGTCTAGTAAGACAAAACAAAAATGTATTTCATCTCCCCACAATCTAAGGTTAGAGAGATGTTTACTTTGTTTTGAGAAACACCAACCCTGTGGACCATCATTTCTGAGCCTTGGACAGATTTCAGGAAAACCAAAGCCCTTTCCCAAGAGTTCTGAGGAGACATCAGAGAAGAGAAATTCCTCTGATAGAAGAAAAAGAGTGTTGTTGGCTTTGTTTTTGTGAACGATTTGGCTAGTAAAGAAAACAACTGGGACCCAAAGGCTGCTCCCCTGCTCTCCTCTCCCAATCCCCTTTGAAGGTATTTCCATTTTCTTAAACCAAGTTATGTGGTCCAGAACAAAAAAATGTTTAATGTTCTTTCAATCAATCAAGAAATAATTACCAAATTATTTGGCATGCAGCCAGACACCCGAGATATGGTCATTCAAATCCTTTGTGCAACACAGGTATCTGTTATATAAAGATTAAAAATAAAAACTGTCCCTTCCTTCAGGTAGCTTTCATTCTATCAAGGAAGACATAAGGTCTGTTTAAAAGTATGGATGAAATAAAAACAAGATAACAGGGGAATGGAGCTATACCTCAGACCTATCAGATTAACTAAAATGGCAAAAGAGGAAAATAATAAATTTTGGAGGAGATGTGGGAAAACTAAGACACAAATGCACTTTTGGTGGAATTGTGAACTGATCCAATCATTCTGTAGAGCAATTTGTAATCATATCCAAAGGGCTATAAAACTGTGCCCTTTGATCCAGCAAAACCACTACTAGAATGGTATCCAAGAGAATTTTTTGTTTGTTTATTTGTTTATTTTTTTAGGTTTTTGCAAGTCAGTGGGGTTTAAGTGGCTTGCCCAAGGCCACACAGCTAGGTAATTATTGAGTGTCTGAGGCCGGATTTGAACTCAGGTACTCCTGACTCCAGGGCCAGTGCTCTATCCACTGTGCCACCTAGCCACCCTCGAGAATTTTTTTTAAAAATAAAAAGAACTTATTTGTACAAAAATATTTATAGCAGCTCTTCTTGTGGTGGCTAATTAAAAACCGAGGAGATTCCTAGCAATTGAGGAACAGCTGAATCAACTGTGGTTTATGATTGTAATGGAATATTATTTTGCTAAAAGAAATGGTGAGTTGATAGGTGGTAGCCAGGTGGTGTAGTGGATAGAGCACTGGAGCATCTCCATTTACCTATTTTTTAAATAATATTTTATTTTTTCCCAATTACATGTTAAAACAATTTTTTTACAATTTATTTTTAAGTTTTGAGCTTCAAATTCTCTCCCTCCTCCCCTTTCTTCCTCCTTGAGGAGGTAAGCAATTTGATATAGGTTATGGAGTCAGGAGGACCCGAATTCAAATTCGACCTCAGATACTTAATATTTACTAGCTGTATGACCTTGGGCAAGTCATTCTTAATCCCATTGCCTTAATAAAATTAAAAAATAAGAAATGACAAGTTAGATGATTTCAGAAAAACCTAGATTTACATGAATTGATACAAAGTGAAGTGAGCAGAACCAGGAGAACCTTGTTCAGAGTGACAGCAATAGGGTATGATAGAAATCTGTGACTTAGCTATTCACAGCAATACCATCCTTAGCAGTAACATGATCTTAGACAATCAATCCCTAAGAACTCACAATGAAGAGAAAGAATACTTAGAAAAACTGCAGCATATTATTTTTCTTCCCTTGTTCTCTTTTTTCTTCCTTTCTTCTTTGCTTCCTTCTTTCCTTTTTCTCTTTCCTTCTATCCTTTTATTTCATTCTTCTGTCCTTTCTTTTCTTCCTTTCTTGTTTGCATCTTCTTATAGAAAATGACTAATATGGAAATATTTTACAAAATTGCAAATGTGTAACCTATTTCAAATTGCTTACCTCCTCAAGGAGGAAGAAAGGGGAGGAGGGAGAGAATTTGAAGCTCAAAATTTAAAAATAAATTGTTAAAAATTGGTTTAACATGTAATTGGGAAAAAAAATAAAATATTATTTTAAAAAATCGGTAAATGGAGATGAGCACCTAGAATCATCAGAAAAGGCCTTGTGTGGTTAAGTTGCACTTGAAAAATCAACCTACAAACCTAATTAAACACCTACTGTTTTTGTTTGTCCTTCATTCTCAAAGGCCATAAAATCAGGGAGGTGATGTCTTGACAAGCACATGAATTGGATTTGAGAGAGGGGGTTGCTGTGTTAAATCACCAGCCTTACTTTCTCCTCTGAAGCCATCTGAGTCCAGGGGCCGGATATGAATCAGGATGACTGGAGATGGCCCTGGATGCAAGACAATCAGTATTAAATTATTTGCCCAAGGTCACATAGTTAGTAAGTGACAAGTGTCTGAGGTTGGATTCGCACTCCCATCCTCCTGACTCCAAGGCCAGCACTCTATCCATTGTATCTATCCAGCTGCTCAAGTGTCAGATGAAGCAGCTAGGTGGCTTAGTGGATAGAGTGCTGGGTCTGGAGTCAGGAAAACCTGCATTCAAATCTGACTTCAAAAACTTAACTGGTTTTGTAACAGCAGAAAAATCAATTAAACTTCTCCTTACCTAAATCCACTAAAGAAGGAAATGGCAAACCACTCTGGTATCTTTGCCAAGAAAAATCCTTGGCCAGTATTGGCCTGCTAGGGTTCACAGAGTCACAAGTCAGACATGATTGAACAACTGAATCTCTGGCCCCAGATATGCAAGAACAAAAAATAAAACAATCCCTGCTTTCAAGGAGTTTATTTCCTACAGAATATATGCCCGAAAGGTAAATTTGGAGGGGGGGAAGGAGGACGGTTCTAACTACGATCTGAACTTAGAAGAAAACTAAGAATTCTAAGTGCTTAATAAGCAGGCCTGTGGGATAAAGCAAGGCCAGTTTATTTGAACCATGAGCTGGGGAGGAATGTTTAATAAGGCAGAAAAGGTGGATTGTGAAGGGCTTTAAAAGCCAACTAAAGCATTTTGAGTCAAAGGAAAAAACAACAATGATTGAACTGGATTCATTTTGTCCTACTCATTGTGATTCATCAAATAACATGGAATTCTGTCCTCGTTTTTAAACAAAACTCCTTTCTTTCCCCATAGGGCTGTTTCTGTACAGACAAGGGTCCCTGCTTCTGTAATGGCATCAAAGGTGATAAGGTAAGAACAGGACAGTAACGAGCACTTCCCTTCCCTAAACTCATCACACCCCATTCATAGCATCCAAAAAGAGCCAGGTCCATTCGTTTTCTAAGCGCTGTGATTTGAATGTATCCAAACAGAAACATTAACCTGAAAGAGTGCCTTGTTCAAGTTCTTGGCTGGCTGGCCTAAATACCAGCGGTTAAATTGTAACTCTTTGGGTGGTGAGAGAGGGGCAGATAATTAGTAAAGTGACGTTCCAGAGGATGTTCCGATCATGTATGCACTGGCTACAATCTTACAGAACAAAAGAGGACAACTGAAAACCATTTAGGTCAAGTGGAAACCACCATGGTTTATTAGATGGACGATGAATAAACGGGGAAAAGGGCCAGTGTCTATGTCATGATCTCCACCTCCACCTAGTGGGAGACTAGGGCATCTGAACCACAATTGCTTCTGTGAGATTCAAATGAGAACCAATTTTGCAAGGATTTCGAGATTACCATGTACAAAGCATTGCACTAGGAAAGGAATCTGATTGCAAGAATAAAGAAAGGAATGCAGCAAAGATCTTACCAATTCAAACTCCATTAATGTGCCATTTGTGATGATTCAGACATGCTCCATAGTTCTCTGGAAAGAAAGTTGAATTAGGGGTCAAGAGGAACTAGATTCAAATCTTGGTTCTGCCATTTTCTATCTGTGAAACCTTGACAAAGAGAAACATTTGACCTTTCTAGTTTTTTATTTCTTCAACTGTAAAAGGAAGGAGCTGGACGAAATGACCTTAAAGATATTTTCCATCTCTAAACCTTTGAATTGGGTTGGACTCTTAGTTTTTCTACTTACTTACTTGTATTGCCTTAGATTATTTCCCTTTACATTTCTGGAACACATTGCTTCATCTGTAAAATGAGATGTGAACTGGAAGACCTCAAAGGTCCTTCCAGTCCCAATTCTATGCTCCAATATAAATTTTTCAATCTTTTCCCCTCTAGATGCATCACTAGTTTCTAAAATCTCTTTCCCCAAATGTGAATGTGCCCTCCACTGAGACAGAGGAAAACCCTCCCATACTTTAGAATGGATAGGTCTTCATGAGTTGCTTGTGGACAAACTTTTGGAGCTGAGAATTCCCAAATTGGGTTTGGTGGATTCTTCCAGGAAAGTGCTGCACATTTAATGCTTAATACATATTTTTGATTGTTTAAGAGGCAGACACAAAGTCAGAGTTGCAGAGCCCTTGACACTTGTCACTTGCAAAAGCTTGCAATGTGCTGACTCAAACTTTCAGAAGCCAGAGTAAGCTCAATGCTGACATGGAAAGCCAGGATGGGATTTAGTGGAGGATACCTATGGATGGTACCAAGAATTTGATGTAAAGGTTTGATGGGGGAATCTTTCAAAAAACTGCAAAAAATGAATTTTTAAAAATATTTCAGAAGCATTAATTGCCTGCAAACAAATATCACAGTAACCCCAGATCATTCATATACATGTGTTTATAAACATACATATATGTTTATGCATACATATATGCATATATCCTTGGCTATAATTATCTCAACATTTATATCTTTATGTATATGTATACATATATCTATTATATATCTTCTTATGTGTTTAGACATGTGCATATGTTTATATGTATATTACTTGTAAACATATGTATGTATATATGCTTATATAATGCTTATTTCATCAGGTCACTTAGTATTAGTCCATTTGTACCTAAAAAATAATAAAATTTCATTTCTTTATAATCATTTTAGCAATCTGACTTTTTGGTAAATCCTGGGTATGGAGGTGGGAACCTGGGAGTATAAATGGGGTGAGTGATCTAGTTAAATGAACAAATATACCAAAAAAGGAATAGCAAAGTGAGAAATTTGGGGGTGTTTGTGTTTCACAAAAGTGTAAAGAAAGAATTGTTTGTTCATTTACATTACAAAGAACTGGAGTCTTTGTTGCTTATGGGCAGGTAGATGAGTTAAGACAAAAGATTTAGTTTCAATCTGATCAAAACCTGAGATTAGGTCAGGTCTGACCCACCTACTTCTGAGTTAACCTAGGGTCTGCATCCTTCTCCTTCAAGGAAGTAGCTGTTCTTGCTTATTAGTATAATGAATAGGGCAGAGAAAACTTGAGGCCAAATATATCAATTAGATTGTGACCTCAGCCAATGATTGGCACAAAGGGGGAGAAACAAAGCCTTTCAAAGTGCATCTAACACCTAGTGGTTCTAGATTTCAAAGACCCTCTCCCCTTGAGACAGGTGTTCCATTTATTAAGATGTCTTCATAAAAAAAATTTTAATCACTCTGAACTAAGAATTCACGAGCCATTTATTATATTAGGAATTAAGGCTAGAAAAACAGGTTTGAGGACAGATCACAGATGACCTAAAATTTTGAACTTTTGAAAATTAAAAATTCAGACATTTTTTCCAAATAGCTTAACGACTCTATTCCTATCTGGTCCCACGTATTGATCTATTATCCTTATTGACACTCCTTACTATCAAATCTTTTTTTTTCCTACTACTGATTTACTGCCTAATCAAATGACAGATTAATATGGCCATTCACTGGCAGAGCAAAAGGTAGTAAAGCCCACAATGGGAATGTTATATGATGTATATTTCTGCCATAGTTTTTGCCCCTTATCTAAGATTCTTCTTAAAGACATGTTTTATTTTCTGTTGAAGGTTTTGTTTGGTTTTTTTCTCCTTTATTTGATTCCCTTATCCCCTTTTGATTTCCTCACTGCTTAGCGTTTGCATCACTCAGCTCTGAACTTTCAGAAACAGGAATCTTTCAAAGGCATAAGTGTTGGGGCAAGGGTAGGGGAGTATTGGGAGGAGAGCCAAAGCTTGGGCATTGAATGAATTTCCCAAGGCACTTTTCTTACAATAACCCTTTCAGATAGTCCATGATTTGTATCCCAATTTTACAGATTAAAAAAGCCCTCAGGCTTCAAGGTAAAAAACTCATCAGACATCAACTAATTGATGAGAATCAGAACCAGGATCTGACCCAGATCTCCTGTCCCAAAGATCAGTACTCACAGTCCAAAGATTCACATCTGAAAGGGAATTTTGAGACCATATAGACTCAACTCTTCTCCTGCTCCCAATTCCCCATCCTGCTTATTTTACAGAGAAGAAATTGAAACTCAAAGTGGTTAAGTGATTTAATGTAGATCAATAACCAAGACATGAATTGAGTACAAGTCCTCCCATTCCAAATCCAAAGTTCTTTCAGTTGTCTTACAGTCTACTCTCTCAATCATACCTTGTTGTCACTACAAATCTTCGTGAAAGACTGAAATCTTATGGTAGCTACAAGTTCATTATCTGCTACTGGCTATTTATGGTTATTTCCACTTCTCTACACACACACAGACACACAGATACACACAACACACACACACACACACACACACACACACACATACACTTAATATTTCATTGTGAAAGCATGCAGGAAAATGATAGTTGCTTAGTAATTAATTCCAACTTGACTTGTACTGACACTGTTGTTTTGTACAGGGTGAGAAAGGCTTTCCTGGTTGTCCTGGTACTCCCGGACAGAAAGGACTACCTGGTCCAGAAGGTATACCTGGACCTCAGGGACCCAAGGTAACTTATCATCCAAGTTTGTATATCTTATACTTTCTGATGGTGTACAGGTTCAGCAATTATGGGACCTCACCAACTCTATAGGTAATGGGGAATAAATGGAGCAACATAGCTTTAAGACTCAGCAGCATAGAGTTCTGTCAAACTGAGTTGATTTGTTTCCCTTCTGATTACCTCTCCTCCCTTTGTTCAACCCTAGCATGACTTCCATTGGCATTTGACACTATCTTAGTTGCTGGATATATCAGCAATTTGACTGTCAATTTGCTTCCATTGGACGATCCTTTATAGGTTGGTATTACATTCTTTAACCTTTGGATTAAAGGATTGACTTTTGGGTAAAGGACCAGGAACTGGACTAATTTAGAATCTAGGATTATCTACTAGACCTAGAACCAGTCATTTCCCCAAGTCTCACCTTGTTTTCTTTCCTTCTTATTTGATTATGAGTCTACACTTGTTATATGGGATTGGTAATCTGTAGAAAAACGGTTGGGGAAAACCCTTTTTTAGCAAAACTACCAGCACCAGGTTATTGATGATTAATGTTCATAGACTCTTGTTTGAAATATTACATCTAAAATCTCAATTTAAAAATGGGGGGGGTAAAATAAAGAAAGTAGCCAACTTGGTCACTATGATTCTGGCAGGATTAAAAAGAAAGCCCAGTAATACAGTGTTCTGGGCCTGACTCAGACTAGTCCTGTGTTTACAGCTTGGGATTGGAATGAAATGAAATGAAGCATTCATAGTCTATATCTATTTTTAAACAATTTTTTTTCTGAATTTAGTGAACACCAAAAAGAGATGCGGATAGAGGGGTTTAACCTATACAAAGTAGAAAAGGGAAAAAAAGGATTATACATAAAACCACAAATTTCTATTACTTTTCAAAGTATATAATAAATATTATCATCAAAGATGTCCTGATTGTCTATATTTCCTTCTAAACTTATTCTTATTCCATTTTGTGAATTTTAAATAGACTTTCATGAACCTCCTTTATCTAT